>NC_137144.1:12712108-12869608 GCF_949319135.1 Squalius cephalus
TGTACATCATTGTTTAGGTTTTGTTTTAATGTACATACAGTATTTAGAAAATAACATTATTTCATATTAATTCGAGTTATTGTAAAATTATAATTATAATACATTTCATAATGACAGTTCAAAAAAGGCTGATGTTAGACTTTGTAATCATGCTATTTTCTTAATCCATATCAGTGATAAATTGTTTAATTCTTTCTGGTTTATCGTATGTATCAGTAGCTTTAGAAATGCTGTCCAGCCAGGACTTTCCAGCGGATGTATGCAGGGGCGCACCCACCATTGAGGTCCTCGAGGCCAGGACCTCGGTAATTTTTCGAAGTGCATTCGAATGTGAAATAATTGCCTAATGTTAACTCTACTTTGGTGCTGCAATGATATTGCATATCGCCACGATAACCGACTTCGTCTCAGCCGCTTTAGGGGCCGTTCACATGTTTGCGCTCTCACGTTCTTTATTTTAAATGTACGTTAGTTGCGCGAAAAGTGCGCACAAATAGAGAGCGACGCCGTCCCAACGCTCGCTTGTTTTTCCAGGCAAGGTGAAAAAAAAAAATCAAATCAAAGTAGGCTTTAGGGCTTTATATTCACAGAAGGTGCGAGCCGAGCGCGAATTCCAGCGCGACGCTTCACGACACGCTTTCAGTTAACGGTCTTAAAGTGCGAGTCTGGCCTTCGAGATGTACGTTAAGTAGAGTATGCATGCACTCTCTGTGTGTGTGTGAGGGATAGGCTATACTCCATAATGTAAAATCGCACATCGTTAAAACAACAATTACTATATTATCGCTATTAACTATTTAACTATTAATTATTAACTAACAAACCCCAGCGGTTCCTTCAAGAACTACGAAAGGATCTCGACCCTCCTTTGGGAAACCCTTATCTTAGGGATGCATGATATATCGGCTGATATATGTACATTTTTTATGTTATGGCTGTCGGCTCGAGATAAGAGAATTAAGCCTATATATTAGAGCTGACAAATAATGGATTATTTAATTAACGCTGTAGTGAAGTGATTCAGTTTACTGGTAATCATCTTAAGGATGCACCGATAGGAATTTTTTGGTCGATGCTATACCGATTTTTATAAACAACAATTGGCTGATACCGATATTTGTTACTTGGTCTCTTATTTCAATCAACAAAATAACATGACTGTAAAAAAAAAGTGCATCATTTTTATAAATCAAATATAATTTTGTAAATTGCATAAACAGTTATGAATAAAACAGCATTGTATATTTATGCATAGTTCAATACAAAGAGCCGAAGCGCTGATCACACATGGTACTTTTTGCATATAAAAACATGCAGTAGAATGGATCCCCCACAACTTCTTGACTTTCGAGACATGTTGTTTTTTTTAAAGTTGAACAACTTTTATCTTTACATGGCTTTCTAAACATGCAGCTCTGCCTTGCAAGACGCGAGTGCAATGGTCAAATGTGTCAATCTAGCGCTTTACATAGAAAACAATGGAAAAGCAGCACAGAAAATGCATTCTGTGGGAACGGTTTTGATGCAACCGAGATCTTCTCCGCATGAGTGGGTTCAGCTGGATAGGCTAAGTTGTTGTTCACCACTGACGCACACCTAAAATTTGAATGCACCATTTTTTCATTCGAATGTGTATTTTTATTTTAAATTCGAATTTAATTTGACAGCCCTACGTTGCATCCCTACCTGATCTAGACAAATACACATGGCTTAATTGTCCTTTAAAATTCTAATTTCCTTTAAATATTAAGTAATTTGTCTAATAATTATTGATTAAATCAATGAAATCATACAAAATCATAATTGCATGGCAATATTTTCATATTGATAGGATAGCGGAGAAGAGTCATAGCACAACTGAGACGGATTCGATCACTGGACGCCTACGTAAATATCTGTTCTCAAATCCCATGATCCCAAGAGCGTGAAGGTTTGCAACCAGGTGTCTCCAGTTTTAACCCATTACAGTCTTCAATAGTTTGCGCTGACATAAATCCCCATGGATTGGGTGATGGTTTCCCCCTCTTTTTGTGGCACTCTTAAAGACTGGGGTAGGGTGCTGTGGAGAGCTTTCTTGTCAATGGCAGCAGGGAAGAGATCCGATTGTTTTCCTTGAGTTGCCATGACTGATTTCCGGAATGGAATTTCCCAACAGCCTGAATATCTCGCATTCAATGTTATTAATGAAATTTATGCAAATATGCACGGTGCTGCTCTGCACCTTTTTCACAGTCGATGAACTGGTTTTGTCTTTTCCAGTCTTACATGTGACTTTTGGGACAATGAGGCTGAGAGTGCGCAAGGCATCTCAGCAGCGGAGCGCCACCCCGTCCGCCCGGACCGCCAAGACCAAGAGGAAGCTCTCCGAGGTGGAACACGCTTTGCCCTCCGAAGACGGCAAGATGCAGAAACGAGACACGGGCATTTTCTCCACCATCAAACGGTTCATCAGAGGCAACGCTGTCAAGGTTAGGACTTGAAAGTGGTTTTGAGATGATTCTGTGGAGTCTGTGATTTGATTTGAGCTGTAATGTCTTAATGTCAGGTGGAGCAGTGCCCTCCTGCTAAGAGAAGCCGCGTAGACTGTGATTCGGACAGTAATCTGATCACATCCACTCCGACCGGTGGGAACCTGCCCAGCAGAGCAAACCCCAGAGCCCGCAGGAAAGGCCCTGTCAATGGAGGTAGGAGTGCTGACACTCACAGATAAACAGGCTACTCTTCCTTTAAGAGTGCTGTATGTAAATGACCTTTGTTGTGAACCGTTATGCAGGCTGTCAGCGATCTAGTGGTGTTGATTGTTTCTCATTTTCTTCTGCTCAGATACTATGACAGGTCAGAGTATACCAGTGAAGCCCAACGGGAAGCTGGAGGTGCAGGCAGAAACCCCGAGCAGTCCCCCCCGCACCACCCTCCTGGGAACCATCTTCTCTCCCGTTTTTAGCTTCTTCTCACCCGCCAACAAAAACGGTAACGGTAAGCCTGTGATCGCACTTGTCAGCTGATTAAATGCATGTGCCTAAGTGACATGGTTAGTCACCTTTTCAGTCCTTTTGATGTACAAAAATGTGTGAGAATAAAAATGAAGCATGAAACATAAAATCAATGCTGACCATATTTCATTTATTTATTCATATTCCTGGGGCCAGACTGATGAAATATTTAGAATAAAATATGATATTTTTTTAGTTTTGTAAAATATTCTTAACATTTCTTAAAAATTCCTTACTTTTTCTCAAGACTGTTCTCAAAACATTAAACTGAATTCCTGAAATAAAAAAAAGTATCAGTTTTGGTAACTCCCAATTTGAAGTCCATCTTGTGACAGGCTCTTTAAAAATAACTATTTAAAATACACACAGTATTAAAAAGAATCCACTTTTTAGCAGTCGACAAAACTGCAGTAAATAACACTTCCGATATACATTATTGTGCATTACTGTTGTTGCTTTTATAGTATAGTTATCATTATCATTCTTGGTTTGAACTGGCCTTTTTTGTACAATTCAACAGCACACAATATTCCAAAGGATATTTGAAACACTTTATTTTAAGGTGGTGTACTTACTATAGCAAAACAGTAAATTATGCATGCACAATTACAAGTAACTAACCCTAAACCAAACCCTAAGCATAACTCTATAGTAAGTACATGTAGTTAATTGATATTACTCAGTACTTATGAGTAAGTACAATGTAACTGTCACCTTAAAATAAAGTGTAACCATAAAATACTAACAAATAGCGAATTAGACATTAGACGCGTTTCCTCTGTTGGGCCGGATGGTTCTAAGAACCGTAAGGAACGGTTATAGTTATATTCATTATATTGGGTCTCCGACCATAAAAAGGACAGAATGCTCACTGACATACCTTCGCGATGTTGCCCGTCACAGTTCGGTACAGGCATCAGACCTGCGTCTCCTCGCAGCAGATCTTTGTTTGTGTGTGTGACAGAGGGATTCCTGCCTCTGTTTTGACTCCTTTACACATTTTATAATCTCTTAATGAGTTTTCAGCTGGTCAAAATACCATCACATGTAGGCTACGCACATATAACGAGCGTGCTGCATTGTTTTGGATGTTTAGTAAGTTCTGTTGCAAAATATCCGTAATAAAAGCCTTTTATTGTGAACACATCCCTATGCCTTTAGGTTCGGTGTTAATGGCATTTTGAACCATAGGTGGACCAGGACTAAATACATTTTTTTGGTCTGAACCAAGCGAACTGAAACTACTGAACACACCCATAATGTAGAACTAAAATTCAAAGTCTATCATTTCTGAGCTAAAGCAGTTGGGCAGAATTGAGACTCTTCGCTGCTATCTGAGACCAGTCGCACCTGCTGCAAACTGAAACATTTACCATTTACCGATGAAATTGCAGCCTTTCTTGTGAGTTTTTTCTGATTTCATCACACTGTTAAACTGAGCCGTCCTCATCCTCCAGCTACAACGGGCTCTGATTCCCCGGGTCAGGCGGTGGAAGCTGAGGAGATCGTGAAGCAGCTGGAAATGGAGCAGCTCGAGGAAACCCCGACCAGCACTACCACCGACGGCCGAGACCTGACCTTTGACCCCGCGCTAAACCCTCGACCGCTGCCTCTCGTAGACACACCGGTAGAGGAAGGAGAGATCGTCACAGAGGCTGACATGCCTCCGCTAACTGGTGAGTGTCTGGCATGTTCTCCAGCTGGTCCGCTGCCTGAAGATGACCATCCTCACATTTTCTCTCTTGGTTAGCCGTAGGATGCAACAGCAATTACCCGGATGTCCCGCCATCACCTCCTCCAGAGGGGACTTATGAAGAGGACTGGGAAGTTTTTGACCCGTGAGTCTAATTTCAACATGCTCTAAATCTGAATAGCTTGAATATAGACACATGCTTGTGTGCTAACTTGTCTCTCTCTTCCAGTTATTTCTTTATCAAACACGTGCCACCCCTGACTGAAGAGCAGCTCACCCGTAAGCCTGCGCTCCCTCTGAAAACCAGGAGCACGCCCGAGTTCTCCCTCGTCCTGGATCTGGTACGTCGGCATTCAACTCTGATCTTAGTTGTTTGATGCGAGCTGTTTTTGATGCAAGGATTAAGCCGTCACTGTGGTTTATTCCAGGATGAGACGTTGGTCCACTGCAGCCTCAATGAATTGGAGGATGCAGCTTTGACCTTCCCTGTGCTTTTCCAAGACGTCATTTACCAGGTACAGAACAAGCATCTTAAACAATCAATAGTTCACATTTTTCACAAGCTTTGCACATAGCCCTGTTAGAGTGATTTGCTTTCTTATTCCTAAAGGTGTACGTCCGGTTACGGCCATTCTTTAGAGAATTCCTGGAACGCATGTCTCAGATTTATGAGGTAAGTCAGGTGTTTTTATTATTATTTTGTTTTTGTTTTCAGTTCAGAGTTGACATGATTTATGAAATCTTTTGAATAAACATTTTGTAAACATTAAAGGGGTAGTTCATCCAAGATGTAGGTGTCTTTTTTTCCGCAGTAGTTTCAATTTTGATATTTTTACGCCTTGGCTACGGCAGTTCATTGGAACGAATGTCTTTAATGCGACATCTAGTATATATATATCTCTATGCACCAGTCTGCGTACACGTCACACACCAGGATGCGCGAGCGCCCTCAGATCACTTGGACGTGGCTGTGTATAAGAGGTAAAAACGATATAAATACTGTTCGTTTTCTCACACAAACCGCTCGTTTCGTGTCTTAGGCCATCAATGTGTACTTACGATGGGGAATTGTTTAATTTGGACGATGGGGAATTGTTTTAATTTGGACTCTGTGCATGCTCTTTGAGACAGTGACCACAGACCTGCATTAAATAACTGACAGACAAGAACGGTTTGACATAAAAATATCAAAATTGAAACTACTGTGGAAAAAAAGACACCTACATCTTGGATGCCCTTGAGGTAAGCTAAAACATACCAAAATTTAATTTCAAAGTGAACTATCCCTTTAAGCTCATGTGCAAAGTCCCAGCAATCAGCCCATACAACTGTGTGTTCCATTCATTTATTAAAGCAACAAAGGCTCAAATCCAATGTTTAAAGATACCGAATAAATATGCGAGTAATTATTAGCTTACAAAAAATAACAGCACATGAAAAGTTCCTAATATTTGATATATATGTGCACAAATCTGCTGAACTGGTTTGATTTATTCCGGAAACTGTGATATTTTATTATTTATATTAGGGCTGATTAAAGTAGAGTACTCTATTTAAAAAAAATCCTCTAGAAATTTCCCCGTGTCGATTAAATACCGGAAGTGCTGCATTCCACGGACGAGAATCCATGAACCGCATTATCGGAGCGTTTTCAATGGCTGCACAATATATTAAAACCAAAATTTAAAAATCATAATTTTGCATAGTTATTCACTTTATTGATTTTGTAATTTTTTCCATAAATGCCAAAAGTAAAATTTTCAGAAAACGAAAGTAGTTTATTTAATAACGTCTGTAACATTAAACCGACATTTCTGTTTATCCACGTCGTGTGCACAAAATAGACGCTGCCGTCAGAGAAGCACTAATCAAACGTGACTGTTTCTTGGGCGATCATTTCGGCCCCTCAAAAAATTCCTAGTCGTTGGTCTTATCTTGCTTTTTTTTTTTTTCTCGAACCCTAATGAATATCCTGTCAATGATGTGCTCTACCGTTTTCACCTCTGACTGGCGTTAATGACATAACCTTGAATTATCTGCAGATTATTCTCTTCACTGCTTCCAAGAAGGTTTATGCTGACAAGCTGCTGAACATCCTGGATCCTAAAAAACAGTTGGTTAGGTCAGTTGCTTAAAATAGCTTTTCTCAAACAGGTGCTCTTTCAAAATAAATATATAAAGTGAAGTTTAAATGCATTAAATTGCATGTGATGGGAACAAATGTGTCTGAATTCTCACGCTGAATGATGTTTAAAGTGAACATTAAGCTCTTTTCCCCCTCGTATCTCAGGCACAGATTGTTTCGCGAGCACTGCGTATGCGTCCAAGGCAACTACATCAAAGATCTTAACATCCTCGGGAGGGATCTCTCCAAGACGGTGATCATAGACAACTCTCCTCAGGCTTTTGCCTACCAGGTTCGTGAAGCCGCCTCGGGTTTCACCTTCTTTGATGCGGTCTGTGCTGAGTTATTAGTATGTAAAGCTCAGGATGTGCTTCTCTCATTGCAGCTTTCCAATGGGATCCCCATTGAGAGTTGGTTTGTGGACAAGAATGACAATGAGCTCCTAAAGCTGGTGCCGTTTTTGGAGAAGCTGGTAGAACTGGTATGTGCGTCTTGTCTTTTGTGTGCTGCTTTTTATTGATGATGGTATGCTAGTTTTTTTTTTTTTTTTTCTCCAGATAATTAAATATTTTCTCCTATCTTAGTTTAATGAGTAAAGACATAAATGTAAGAAAAATGTTTGTTTTATATAAATATTACGTGTACATTTTACTGTTGATTTAAATGAGATTTCTTTGCAATTTAATTAAGAATAATGGTATAATGATAATAAAATTGTTGCAGTTATTATTTTAACTCAAATTACACACTTTCATAATACTATGGGTTATTTTTTTTTATTTTTTTTTCGATAATACCAGGGCTTTTTGATTTTGCTTTTTAAAAAATTGCTATGCCTATTTACAAAACTATTGCTATAATATAAAATCTGATGTGATGGGTTTTAATTATTGTTGTTTTCAATAAAAAGTTCTATTTGACATTTATTTTAAAAAGATTTCTTTGCAATTTAATTTAAGTAATAATGATTTATTATTAATATTTTATCTATGCCCTTTTCATAAAACAGTCTTTTAGATAATTGGATAGTACCAGGGCTTTTTTCACAAACTTTATTTTATTCGACTTTTTATTATTAAAATTAAACCTTTTCTAAGCCGATTTATAGAATAATTGCTATAAAAATGTGATAACAAACATTCACATTTTTTAGAGTTAAGAATATACCTTCATTATTTGATTTGGTTTTAATTGTTGTTTTAAATTAAAAAAAATTAAATGTAACTTTATATTCTACATTATAATATCTTAGTGTGAAGACTATACCTTCGTGATGTTATGGGTTTTAATAATTGTTTTAAATTCAAATTTAATGTACTTTTTAAAAAATACACATACGTTTATTTTAATGATTTATTTACAATTTAATTTAGTTGAAATAATAATTAATTGTAAATCATTAATACCTCAAACTATGCACATTCATAATTCTTTTTTTTTTTTTAGGTAGTACCAGGGTTTTTTCACAAACTTTATTTTATTTGACTTTTTATTATGAACAGTCAACTTTTCTATGTTTACTAAAGCATTTTTACAAAAGCGCACCAAACAATATTGAGAAACTGGCCGTCGTCTGTAATACCACGATTAGCCATGATCTGCGGTTCAGGTGTCACACACTTAAGTTTAAAATAATTGTACACACGTGAGCGTTTGAAAGCAGGCGTCTATCAGCGGATATATTAGAGATCAGCTTTTCAAACGCTCCCGTGTGTATCTGTGTAAGCTCGGTGAAGAGCGGCGATTTATAACATGTTTTTGAAGTGTTGATCATTGTAGCCAATCACAGACATGTGTGTTGAGCGCGTCAACTCTCCGGTGGACAACAGAGATGAAAGAACGGCTAATCGAAATGTGTACAACTGTGTTTTTGTTGACTTGTGTGTTTTTATTCCAGAATGAGGACGTTCGGCCATACATAAGAGAGAGATTTCGCCTGCATGACCTTCTACCCCCAGACTGAATGTCCAAGAAAACGAACATTTCTTGCCAACCAGACTGTTTTTAAGCAGTGGGGGATTTACACCGCGGGCAAAGGAGAATTTGCCACACACTCTTTGCCATAAGGATTTCAACTACAGACTTGCCTACATTGGTGTTTTTTTATGTGGGGCGGGCGGGAGGAAGGGAGGGGGGCTCCGGACTAATGTTTTAAGATGTATGCATATGTTTTCTATACACACACTCATTTATGGACGAGAAGATGATTTCTGATTGGTCGTCCTGCTCTGCTGAGTGGAGTCTATGCCTGATTCGGACTTTAACGTAAAGCGCTGTGCAGAAGTGGACTTGCGTCACTCATTTTGGTGCTCTAAAGGGACCCTCTGCCCTACCAGGCCACTGGCTTACTTCAACGAGAATGAACGGTTGAATATAAATATATAGAACATGAATATATACATTCAACTATGTGTGTATATGTATATATAACATTTGTACATATATATTTTTTCCTGTCAAGTTTGTAAAACACAACTTGCCCTTTGGTTTTAATTCATTATGCATTCCTTTTTAGTTCAAGGTGTTTTTTCATAGACAAGCTGGCTTTTTATTCATTTGTTTTTTTACTCTAGATTTGATGTGTATTTAATGGCCTATCCGTTTCGCTCTAGCTTTCTGGTGAAGTGTAATCCAAAATCCGGTGACATCCCGCGTGGAGCATAATTATGGAAACGCTTCATTGCTCATTTGTAAATCTCGACTCGATTCGCTGTCTTGTGGTTTCCAGTTACTGACCGCTTACTACCATTTATTCATGTCAGTCCTAATTTGAGGAATTTTAACTTTTTTTTTTTTGTTCTTAGTTTGTTTTTATATACAAGTATAGATGAAATGTAAAATACTGTATGTGCTTTAAATTGCTTTTCTGTGGAAAAAAAAAATAACAATGCTTTGTCTCTTTCAGAAATGTCCGGTAATTGTAGCACCAGCACATGAACTAGCTTAATCACTGCATATTCCCTGTTTTTTTCTTTTCTTTTCTCCTGCAATCCTGCTTTGTTTTAGGAATTGTCATGTACAGCTCTACCTACCTCTGAAGGGTAGACCTTCCGTTTCATTCAGTGTTACCCCCCCCCCCCCCCCCCCACCCCAATGGTTTTTATTTCCATGGACATTAATACATGATTTTTATGTACCAGTACAATTCGAATGGGTTTTTCTTTGTCGTTTGGATGAAAGTTTCACATGTGGCCTTGATTTTAGTTTTTTTACTTGTCAGTTATGACTTTAAGCTTATCATCATAGTTAGAGCTAGGGATGCACCGATATGAAGATTTTGGCCGATACCGATAATTCTACTGATTTGCTGGCCGATAAACCTAAATCTAAATTGATGATATTTTTGAGAGCCATCTGAAGTGTCTCGGCTGAAGGAAATAATCCATTATTTATCAGCTTTAAGATATTGGCCAAAAAATGTTTATCTGGTCGATATCGATAACATTAAAAATAGCGATATGGTGGCCGATGTATTGTGCATCCCTAGTTACAGCTCGTGCTTTTTACTGTTCAGGAGGAAATAAGACATCGGTGATCTTGAACTGAGAAATTTTGAAGTTTAATAGCCAGGTTTTTAATAGAATTGGTAATAATTTTAGCCTACAGTCTCTGGCAGCTCTTGTCAATTTAGATGAATATTTTCTCACAAAATGGCAGCTTCTGTTTCGGGAGTATTAACTTACTGTCAATGGATCAGATAACTAGATTTTTTTTTTTTTGTGATTGCAATGGATGAAATGAGTGTGTTTGGTTGTAAATGTTTGTGAATGAAAAGGCCTTTGTTAAAGATAGATGTAAATGCAATGAATGTATTTCAGTGCAGCTTTTGCAGCGCACATGGAGCAACAAGAAAACATTCTTTAAATCTTTTCAGATTATGTATATCATCATATGTATGTGTTTTTCCTGGAATGGTATTTTTTTATATAGTGTCAGTGAAACTGAATCCCTTATTGGGTCCTGGACTTTGGTTTAATGTAGCTGACTATTAAAAACAACAACAGCGGTTAGTCACTGAAAACAGCATGCTGAAAAGTTCAAGACTGAAACATTAAATTTGCTGTTTTTGCACAATAGAAGGTTTCATTTTTACTGTTAACGGTTTCTGTCGAATAAATTCAGTTCTTGTAATGACTCAAAAAACACACACTTTCTTAGTATGTATTTGGTTGGAAATTAAAATCATAATCTATAAACAGGACTTAGGGGGAACACCCTTCATCCCAATATCAAAAGTAAAAAAAAAGAAATTAAAAGTTATAAAATCCAAATTTATAATCATTTTATTAAATAAATAATTTTAATTAATTGTATATATATATATATATATATATATATATATATATAAACAAATAAAATACATATTTTGCCTATTTAAATCTTAAATCATTATAATAAATCATTTTTCACCATGTGCACAGTGTTCAAATCATTACTTTATATATTTTCCAATATAATTAAAACTATTTACATTATAAAAAAATAAAAAAATGCAATCTCTCTCCCCCTTGTTATATTGTTCATCTACATTTTACTTTATGCACTGAATATCGTTTTACACACTGTTATTGCACAACTTTAGTAGATGCATCTATTCTTTGATATGTGAAAAAATAGTGCTGTCAAATCGATTAACGTATATATATATATAACAAAAACTTTTATATATACATTTATTATTATTACATTATTATAAACATTTATATTATATAAAGGAAAACTTGATTAATTAATTAGATTAATTATATTAATCGATTTGACAGCACTAGAAAACATTTTTTTGGAAAAATGATGTCAATCATCTCAAATCATGTATTATATTTATGAGATGCTGTGTTTTGACGGGAACTCTGTCGGTTACCACTGAAGGTCTGCGCGCGCACTGCGGTCCTCCAGGCCAGCGGGCGGCGTCACATTCCCTCTCGCGCTCCACATGACCCGAGAGTGTTCAGTGTAAAAGAAGAGGAGGCCTGTTTGATTTCTCGCCCTCTGGTTGCGAAGTTCTTGTCCGCTGAAAGTCGCTCGTTTGACCGCGGGCTCATGTCGAAGGACGGCCGGCACGATGGGCGCCGGCGCGGCGCGGCTCAGCAGCACCGGTTCGGGATGAGAGCGGCTCAGAGCGGGGACGGCAGAGACAGGTCGGCCAGTAACAGCTCTGGATCATCTCATGGAGGAGGGAAAGGCAGGAATACGCCCATCAACATCGCCCTGAAGGTAACAAACAACGGCTGGCTCAAAACACACTGACCTGCTGCCTACGTAGACAACATTAGTGCATTCTGGACGCCGTGAACGCGCATGTGAAGCACAAACTGCTGTCTGGGTAACGTTAGGCAGCTGTCAGTTATGGCAGTTACTATGGTAACAGTACTTTCCCATCAAAATAGCATAGTCGCTACAATACAAAACTGTAGTAAAATTTTGACGACTGCTGTCATTCAAGTCATATATTTAATTGTTTTGTAGGATTAAAGAACTGTACGGTGTTTTAGTAAAATATGTTGTCTGGGTTGGTACTCTACTCGCGTGGCTTGTGATATGTGATTGTATAGTTATTCTCGGCTTGGCTGTTTTCAGACCCATTATGGATTTTAAAATCAATGTTTCCCAGATACACGACACAAACGCAACCATAACAGTAACACAACGCAACATAACATTGACATAAAAGTACCTAACATGACCATGACAATAATGACTACATGACGGTAATACAATACAACAACATTGACATGACAGTAGCACAACATAACGTTATATTAACATGACAATAACATGTCTACATAACCGTAATACAATCCAACATAACATTTACATGACATGACATAACAGTAGCACAACATAACATTATATTAACATGACAATAGCATGACCACATAGAGTGTAATACAATGCAACACATTTACATGACAACATAATTAATGCAACATACCATTTATGACATTACAATGTATCATTAACAACGCAACATGACAGTACATAACATTAACATGACAGCAGAACAGTAATACAATGCAATGTAAATGCATAACATTAACTACAATATCATGACAACATAGCGGTTCATAACTGTAATACAACGCAACGTAGCATTTACATAACAACAGTTACACCACACAACATAGCAGTACATAACAAACACAACATAACAATAGATAACAGTAACACTATATAACATCAACATAACAGAGCATAACATGTCATAACACATAACCTTAACATATCACAAAATAACAGTACATAACATTACAATAACATGATAACAGTAATACAATGCAACATTACATTTACATAACATAACAGTAAAACCACACAACATACATAATTAGCATATTAGCAAAACAGTACGTGATGAGGTAATGCAACAAAACATATGTAAGGGATAGTGTGTAGATGACTGGTTCTGCAACATCCTGAAGGGTATTTTTTCTTTTTTTGCCATAATGACCGACTGACTGATTTCAATTGCATGGCTACTTTACAAATAAATAAACACAAAGACATGAAAAATTGCTTTGAGTTTAAATGGTTTCCTTGTGTGAAAACAAAGAGAGCAACACCCTTCAGGATGAAGACCTGATCTACCTTTCTGTGTTTATTTTGTAATATATGACCACCTGATTGTATTTTATTCTGCTTATTTTAAATAAAATAAATACATGAACATAAGACTGAGACAGAACTTGAGCTCAGGCAGCAGTTTGTTGAATTCATTGATTTATAATTTAGTTTTTACCAAATTTAAATGTAGAGGGAAAGAGTTAAGATGAATATTTTCGGTGGAACCGGTTTGTCTGTTTTTGCTTATTTAGATAGTGACGGACTGTGTCAGAGTGGTAGTAGACATGAATTTGACATTGGTTTGTGTGTGCACAGAAAGCCGCGTCTCTGGCAGCGCGCAAATATTGAGTTCTCTTTCAAGTCTTGCGCTTGAACGGACAAAACTTATGTCAACATACCCGTCTTGGCAAGTATCCTAGCAAACATGTAGGTTATGTCTTAACTTAAGTGAACGTAAACAGTCGAGAGAGTCAACTCGTGTACCAGTATCAGTGTACTGGATCCGTGCATTATGTCTTAAAGTGACAGCAGCCTCATATTCCTGCTGTCTGTTTTTAATGTTAATCAAACAACAAAAGACTAGGAAATCACTCTCTGCTCTTGACTGGATAGCTTTGTAACTTTAATAATGATTAATCTTTACTTAATTTATACAGTTAAGGTTACTTAATTATATTTTTGTACCTGAAAACTACTGTTAGATACATGAAAAACCTGAAAAGCACTGTTTATTTTATTTGTGTCTTTGCTCTATTGTATTTATTTGTGCTGTTTCTTGCAGTTTGATTGTGTTTTTATTTGACAGTAGTCCTTTTTCTCCCTGAACATAGCACTTACCGAACCGTACCGAAACGGTAACCCTTGAACCGCGATAAAAGCCGAAGCGTGAGTAATTTGAACCGCTACACCCCTAGTAAATAACAATGCAAAATGTAGCATATGTTTAATTTTTGAGAGCAAACTACCTGAGTAAGTTTTTTTTTTTTTATATATATATAAAGCAACTGTGTCCCTCATATTACTCATTTAATTTCCAGCTCAAAGGCAGAGCAGTTTATTTATTCAAAGCTTTAATGATTTAAAAATTTGTAATAAAAAAATCTTTAAAAAACATACTTGCCTACATCTGTCTAAACATGTATATATGTCCTTGTTACATGTACTTACCACAGTAATAATAGTAGGCCTAAATTATACATAATTACATTACCTACCCTAACCCTCTCCAGTAAGTACATGTTCAGTATTGCTTAATATTACTCAGTACTTAAATATATAATTACACTGTAACAATGACACTTTAAAATAAAGTGTAACCAAATAATTTATTTAATTAGTATAGAAAAATGTGAGTATTACAATACATACCGACGTAAATCTTCAGTGTGGTCCTCAAACCGCCGTCTTCCTCTCGGCTGTGTCTGTTCCACATCTCGTTGGTGCATCTCTATTTACATCTATAACCCCTGTGTGAGTTACGCTCCGCCAAGCTCCAATCGGACGCTGAGTCTGCTGCGTCTAACGCACAGGCGCTGACACACACATCACTGACACACACACACACAGCCCTGACACACACACAGCCCTGCCGCCTCCAGCACATGCTGGACGAGTGGGCGGCCTGCCATGTGCACATGACTGCACAGAGAGAGAGAGAGGAGCTCTGCAAGCTGTGGAGGGTGAACACACCACAGCTAAAACAGCAACACAGTAGAGTCGCTGTGCAGTCCAGACGTTGCAGGTTCAAAGAAAGACTGTCCCGATTGCCCGAAGAAGGAGTCTGTCCTGCTGATTGACAGAGGCATCTACCCGAGTCCACCGGAGCCATGCTCAACCACGCTATTTTTGGTCCGGATGTCAAATGACGATGTCAGGCCGTTCGTGCAGCAGAGATCCTGGTTAAGGGGGGTGAACAGGTTGCCATGAGCAAATTCGGTAGCGTGTCAGGGCCGGGAATGGATGAGGAACCTGCTTACAGACTCTGCTTCTACTCTGTACGTACCTTCTGTGCTCTTTCCCATCGTTCTTTCTGTGTCCCTCGAACATGCTTCTGCATTTAGACGCACTTGAAACTCTATCCTTGCAGGGGCTTGCAGCTCTCAGCGTGTCTTTGCTGGACGTCCTTGTTTTGCAGTTCTGAGGTGCTCGGTTAGATCTAACCCTAATAACCTCGGGTGTCAAGGGGCCTGCTGGTGATTAGGTGATTAGCTCGATTCATCTCACGTATGCATGGAGCGCTGACCTGAGATCAGAGACCCCCTTCTCAGTTTTACCTTGGTTATTTTGTACCAACGAATGCCAAATCGGATACCAGATCCCCCCGCCTCCTTCTCCGAGATGCACGACAAATGTAAACTTGGGCCTTCTGTTGCCAGTCAGCTGGGAAACCCAGTGTAAATATTTACCATTCATACACCCCGCTGACAGACTACAAGTTAATTTACTTGCCTTTTTTTAAAAAATGCAATATTTTTGTTTCATCCTCATTTATCCTTATTTTCAGACCTCTAGAGAGTAAAGCTGCTGTGATGAAGGCTGTTGTCATTGGTTAAGTAGGTCAGTTGTGTATTTTAACCCTGAGGACATGGGATGGTAGCAGGGGAGGACAGTATGCTGTTTATGCATGTGCAAAAACCAGTGAGCCTTATGAAATATTCCTCTGTGATGGAGTATAACTGGCATATGGACAACGAACAACTAAATAATTAGCTATATGCAAATTGTTTGTTTTTTAAACTTTGTTGTATTAAAATAATGTATCAATCCTGTGTTGCTCACTGTCCAGAGTAGCTAAATTCAATGTTCTGAAGGGAGTGATACGATTTTGAGATACTAAGGGGCCGTTTACACGACACAGTTTTCAACTTAAAAACGTAAAACTTTTTATGCGTTTTGACCTTTCATTACACGACTACGGCATTTTGGGTGCCTGAAAACACAAACTTTTGAAAGCGGTCTCCATGTAAACAACAAAAACGCGAATCTCTAAAGACGATGACGTCATGCACATGCGTTACGTGTTCAGTCTATAGCGTTTCATCGCCATCTAATGGTATGGCAGCAGAATACAACGTTTTTAGCCGTTTTCGCGGATCCGTGTGAATGGGGATCGTTTTGACAATGTGCGCGGAAAACTCAAAGAAAAAAACACTTTTTTTTGTTCTCTGTTTTAAGCATATCGTTGTCGTGTAAACGTACCCTAAAGCGCTGGTTTTAAAGTCCAACATTTAATTAAGTCAGCAAGTCAACTAATCAATCTTTTAAAGCAGAGGTCTTTAACCCAGCTCCTGGGGACCCTGTTCTGTAGAGTTTAGCTCTAATCAAATCTAATCAAAACCCTGATCTCTTGAAAAACCAATATGAAAATTTTGGCTGATACCGTTAACCGATAATTCTTTATATTTGAAGGCCGATATATTGGTCGATAAACCTAAATCCTCATTTTATAGAATTTTTGAGAGTCTGATTACAAAAACTAAAGTCTCACCATTTAAAGCCATTTCCCAAACACTTCAACATAAATCAAACATGTATAGTATGGTAGCCAATTTGAACAGGTAAACGTTTTACACTCCTATGGCAAACTTACTTTATCAAAACTAAATGAAAAAATCTGTTGCCTTACAAATAAATAAAACAATGCCTAAATAATGCAAACAAGTCATTGGACAACATTACTTGCGTATAAAGAATCAAAATGCATATGCCATGGATAAATCAAATGGAATAGCTATGCACGGACCATAATGATATGATTTGAATTAAACCGTATTGTTGATTTAAATATGAAGTAAAATATTAAAGTGCTAGTTATTATTAATAATGCATTGTTTTTGATAAAGAAACATCTGAAATTAATATTATTACTGTTTCAACTGAAGAGCTGAATGAACACCGGGAAACTGAAAAAGTATTTTTTCCTCAGAATTGTGAGAAATAAATTTGCAATTGCGAGTTATAAATTACAATTCTGAGAAAAGTAATCAGAGTTGAGAGATATAAACTTTTTTCTCTCAATTATGTGTTTATATCTATAATTACAGACATTATTTAATTTCCTACCACAAAAATTTGTTGCATACGTGAGTGATTTACTCCGCGTAGAAAATTAAGCTTTTAATATTGTTTATATCTTTGTGGTGTTTTTAATATGCTTTAAGACAAACCATGTGTAAATTCATAAGTCAACACCATTGCTGATTATTTTCTCCTTAAAGGGGTCATATGATGATATTTCTTGTTTTCCTTTTTCTTTAGTGTGTTATGTAGCTGTTTGTGCAAGTATAAGATCTGCAGTGTCAAACCTAAAGAGATATTCTTTATAAAAGTTGAGGCTCAGCCACGCCTTCCTAAAACGCTTCGCTCAAACACACCTCCACAAATCTACGACAGTGTGTGAGGGCAGAGTTTCAAATGTAAACGCAAAGAAAGAAGGCGTAACTTTTATTTTTGTTGCCGCCATGTCGTGGAGACGCTGTGTTTCGTTGCTGATTCTAAAAGTGGGCAATACATCTTTGCAAGTACAGTCTGGTGCTTCTGACTCACACACAGCCTGTAAGTATGTTTTCATATTTTAAAGGGTACATAACATGCACAGTTTCATCTAATCTCATGTTAATCTTGAGTACCTATAGAGTAGTAGTGCATCCTTAATATCTCCAAAAAGTGTTTAGTTTTATTATAATTTTAAAAGAAAAATACAGCTTTCCGATTCTCTCCGGAAAAAGCCGAGGTCCTGGAGGCGGAGCTATAGAGTCAAGCGGTAGCGCTGATTTCCAACAAAAGACAGAAATCTGATCCAGTTGTACTTACATGACTGGGGTCTTTTATCACTGGGACCGCTCCACGTTTTAATAGCAAACGATTTGCAAATCCAGCGTCGACCTGAGCCTTGTTAATAAAACATTCGTCACTCAAATGACCAGAACACATAACCGCACTTCCTACACTCCGTTGCTGCCCCGGAAAAACAAACTGCATCCACTGTTCCTGTAACACTGGGTTCTTTGGAAAACTGAACACGGTAAGCTTTCCCTCACATCCAAATACACACTTTTTTGGAGACATTCTTGAACAAATCCTATGCAGCGCTGCGATGATTTCCTGTTGAAGCGCGTTGATGTGCGCGTCTCACTCTCCTCTAGTCGACGTGCGCGCGGGCGAGCTTTTCCGAGAGAAATGCTCATATAAGGAGTTCCACTCTGATCTACGTCATTAGATCCACGATCTAAAAAAAACCAGCCGAAACTTGCACCAACCCGGAAGTAAGATTTTCGGCACAGAAATTCTCCGTTATTCGTCCAAAATATTTTTTTTAAACTTTGCCCATGTTTAGCATGAGAATCCATCTCTTTAACAGTGTAAACAACTCTGAATACATGAAAAACCATTGTACCCCCCCTTTAAGGTCATACTTTTCAAACACAAGTTTTGAGCAGTATAGAGTAGCGCTTGTTTGTCATTTCTACGATCACAAATGCAGACATTTATGTTTACATAGTGTTCTCACACCCGTAGCATGGCGCAACGCGTAAAAAGACAGTACAAGTCATTATAATCAGTAATTATGTCCCCAATGAAATAAAACCTAATCTGATACGATCTGGTCCAGTCGCGCTGGCAAAGTTGATCGATCAGCTTGGACATCTGCATTTTCCCATTGAAAAGGTAGTACCGACATCTTCACCTGTCATTATTGCTTTGGGAGCTGATGTTTCAAATATGGTAAGGGACGGGACATTTCCGTCACACATTTCCGTCAAAGGAATTTGGGCCAATCACAATGCAATGGATCACTGGCCAATCAGAGCACACCGCACTTTTCAGAACGATGAGCTTTGTAAAAATCAAGTCGTTTCAGAAAGGCGGGGCATAGAGGAGCAACAATAATGTACAGTATGTGTAAATTAATTAATTTACTTTAATTAACTTTTTTTTTTACCTAAAACCGCGTAAACACATTGCATTAAACCAAATACACAAAATTATGTTCTTTTAAGAACCGTCATATGACCCCTTTAAAACTGCAGTGAACCAAAGACAGTCTCAAAAACGCGGTTTGAAATCGCTGGTGTTTCTGACGTCACAAACTACCTTGTAACCAATCACGTCAACGTGTGATCATCAGCGAGTGGATCTCTGAGCTGGTGTGAGTGAGTGGAGGCGGGGCTAATTTGCATATTCATAGAACCACATATTCTAAATGAGTCAAGGGTGTAGAGTTACATTCAAGCTATTTTAAGGCATGAAGATTTTTTTTCAAGGGAAAACACTTTAAATATGTTATTTTGGTGATCAAAGATGAGTTTTAAGGGATACAATTATTGACTGCAGGGGGACTTTAACACACATTGTTTACGCCCTCTGGCTATACTTTAAAAACGATGAGTATTTGAACATTTATGAAGTGGCCCCATTCACTTTTTGAATGTGGACAAGTAGGCAATGGCTTTCAAAGACTAAACACATTGCCAGTTGAAGATTCATGCAATAGACGTACCGCTGTTTGTCTTGACATGATGTTGAATAACCATTAATCTTGACATCACATGTGCTTATAGGATTTCCCAGTGGTGATAATTTAAGGTGACAAGAAATAAGGTGTGAATTATTGGTACTGATAAAATGTCCTTAACTTGGACCGAATAAGCTCATTCTTGCCAGTTGCAAAGAGCACTATTTCTATTTGTGGGACACGCATGAAAAGGGCAAGTTTCCCCCTCGTAACACATGTTTTTCTCCTTGCTACAGGCCTCTTTTCAGCGGTCCAACAGCCACGACAAGGTGAGGAAGATCGTGGCAGAGGAAGGCCGGGCTGCCCGAAACCTCATCGCATGGAGTGTCCCAGTGGAAAGCAAGGAGGAAGAAGGTTAGATCTGACACAGTCATGCACACATATAATAATTAATGTTGGTATTTGCAATGCATTTTATGGTAGATGGGGCCTAGATCCTGAAGTGTGCCTGTGATATGTAATCATTTTTTTATGAGAAATAATGTTAGCAGATTTTATATACACTACAAAAAGAAAGAAGTCACTTATGCTCACCAAGGCTGCATTTATTTGATCAAAAATAGTATGTAATTTTGTGAAATATTTTCTATTTGAATATATTTTAAAATGTCATTTATTCCTGTGATCAAATCAGAATTTTCAGCATCATTCCTCCAGTCTTCAGAGTCACATGATCCTTCAGAAATCATTCTGATATGATGATATGATACTCAGTTATTATCAATGTTGGAAACAGTTGTGCTGCTTTATATTTTTTTTAAACCTGTGACATTTTTTTTTCAGGATTCATTGATGAATAAAGAGTTAAAAAGAACAGAGCATTTGTTCAAATATGTTCTAACAATACAAATATTTAATATAACTTATCAATTTAACACATCATTACTGAATAAAAGTTTTAATTTCTTTCAATAAAAGACAAAAAAGATTACAAAAGATTTCTACTTTAAATAAATGCTGTTCTTTTTAAAAAAAAAAACTTTTTATTCATCAAAGAATCCTGAAAAAGTATCACCAGTTCTAAAAAAAAAAATATTATGTTTTTTCCAACAATAATTAATCAGCATATTAGAATGATTTCTGAAAGATCATGTGACACTAACGATGGCTGATTAAAATTCAGCTTTGCATCACAACAATAAATTATGCTTTAAATTTTTCTGTAATGCAGAATCTTTCAAAGCAATAAAAATAGTAATATGTGTGTCAGGCAACCACTTAAAATGCATCCAGCTTTGTAAAAAGCTTCCATTTGCAAAGCAAATGTAGGCAATGAACAAGTGCTCCAAATCTGTCATCCCCCTCTTGTACCTGTAGTTACAGTACGCTCTTTGTCGCAGTTTGTGAAATCCTCCTGAGTGTGTATAAGCTGACCCAGATCCTCTGTTTCACTGTCAGCGCTGACAGGTCACCACAGGAGCCTTTTGTTCGTTCGGGACTGCAGTATGTGCTCTGTGTCCGAGTGAATTCATCCAGCACTGTGACCGTTTCTGGATCAGGGGGTGTAACCATGAGTGAACTCTAATTAGAATAGTTAGAAGTTCTGATTGAGAATCAGTTTTGACCCCTCATATCCTGATAAAGAGGATTATATTGACTCGAGGAGGCTGATCTTAGATGATTACAGAAAGATGATCCGGTTCTTATAGTGGACACACATTTCAGGCCCTGATCTCAGATCAGTTAATAGTCAAAGACACTTTATGAGTGGAAGCACTGGCTGAAAGATGGCTTAAAGGAGAACTCCGGTCAATTTTAACATTGAGCTAATTTTTTTGTAAATTTGGAGTGCTGTCAGTACAGAGAAAAACGACAAAAATCAGTGTTGCCTACACCGTGTTATCCTCTTTTTAAAATGTGCACCCTGTTGACTTCAATGGGGCAAGTTTTAAACCTGCTTTTAGCCTCTTAACATCCTTCATGTGTCATTACAAGTGCACAGCCATGTGAGTGATTCCTTCAGAGTGAACACGAGTGAGTCTGACTGCAGTAGATGTGAAAGATATGAATAAAAATGAAGTTAATTCAGCCAGCGCACATACCTGTATTTATTTCCTGTTTTCGGTCGAAGTCCACAGTAGTCGATTGTCGAGTTCTCCACTGTTGCTTAGCTAAATATGATCACGCGCGTGAACTCGACAATCGACTACTGTGGACTTCGACCGAAAACAGGAAGTAAATACAGGTATGAGCGCTGGCTGAATTATTATCATTTTTATCCATTTCTTTCACATCTACTGCAGTCAGATTCACCGCGTTCACTCTGAAGGAATCACTCACATGACCTGTGCACTTGTAATGACACATCAAGGATGTTAAGAGGCTAAAAGCAGGTTTAAAACTTGCCCCATTTAAGTCAACAGGGTGCAAATTTTAAAAAGAGGATAACACGGTGTGGGCAACACCGATTTTTGTCGTTGTTCTCTGTATTGACAGCACTCCAAATTTACAAAAAAATGAGCTCAATATTAAAATTGACCGGAGTTCTCCTTTAAGATGAATAAAACAGAGGAATGTCCAGGTCATACGTCAACCCTATTTCTAAAGTCTATTTCTAGTCATTATTATGACTTTTTTTTGCGTTTCAACATTATTTTCATGACAATTAAACATTTTCATCCCAGTTCTTATTAGCGTTATATATAAAAATAAACTAATTTACTGTTCATTTTTATGTGTCATTAATAATTCTCATTAGATTTATTAGTGTCAAAGTAATTTCTCTCTTTGGACTTTCTCTCTGGGACACAATAAAAAAATTAAAAAAAGAAGCATAAATTACGTGCACTACTCTAGTTTAATTTTCTTTTATTATATGGTGTAAATCATATATTTGAAATATATTTATTTAATTATCTATTTATATTTATGTTGTTGTTCATAAAATAATAAAACAATTAAATGCATAATTAATGAAATATAATTTAAATAATACATAAAAATATCATGTTTTATTTAATAATAATACGATAATCAAATAATTAAATTTGATCAAATAAATTAATTTATTTTGACTTAATTTGTATTTATTTACAAGTTTGTTATATCTTGGTGATCCTAAAAATAGGCTAAAAATAAATGATGCATATTGTTTATTGTTATGCACCAGTGCTATTCACAATGGCTATGTTCAGAATGGAAGATTACTAGAGTACATTGTTTTTTTTTTTAAATAGCATGCATTATGTAATGACAAATATTCAAATTATTACTATGCTACATTGTAATAATATAACCATCTTGGGAATAAAAAACAATTTGATTTAGCATTTTCAATTTTTTGTGTGTGTGTTTCTGACTTATGCAGAGTTCACAGTGAGCATTGTTTAATTTTAAAATCTGAAAGTTTAGACCTTGCGTGACTTGGTCTTTGGTTTTACAATTGCTTTGATGTCATCCATCTGAATGTGATATTTTGGACATATAAGGTACTGTGACATTTATCTGCACTGTATTCTTCTGTTCACATGCAGCGAAAGCAAAGATTCACGGGAACAGCAGCGCAAGGGCTCAGCGAATCAACGCCGGGCTCCACAGGAACAAAAAGCAGGTGCGAATCATGTATTCCAAATTGAATCTCTTAATTAAAACCTACAGTATCTAAAAACACTAATGTGATACAGTACAGTTTATCTCATGGGACAATGTCTCTATTTGCATCCACGACAAATCTGTTAGTTAAGAAACCTGGATAAATAAAAAAACAAATAACCTGGAACATGCATACTTGGCTAGTTAAACAAATAAGCAAACAGGTCTAAATTAATTCCCTTTAAAGAAAAGTGATAAATGGACGTGGAAAGCTTAATTAAAAGCTTTTCCTCGTGTTAAACGCTAGGTGGCGCCAGAGACCTTTTATTTCATCCTCTTGCTGATGGGGTTCTAATTTCCATTCTTTCATGATTCCACCTCAGTGTTTATATGAGCAGCACACTCTGATGGTTAAAACAGATAGAGTTAAAGGGAGAGTTCACCCAAAAATGAAAATTGTCTTCATTTATTCACCCTCATGTGGCAAAACCCGTAAGACTTTCGCTCATCTTCGGAACACAAATGAAGATATTTTGAATGAAATCTGAGAGATTTCTGTCCCTCCATTGACAGCTACACAACTACCACTTTGACCCTTCAAAAAGTTAATAAAGCGATCGTAAAACTAATCCATATGAATTGAGCGGTTTAGTCCAAAGTTTCTGAAGAGACTCTGTCGCTTTATATGATGAACAGGTTTAATTTAGGCTTTTATTCACATAAACATTGATCAGCGAACATAAACTGAAGCTCAGTAGTAACACGAGAATGAACCTCATCTGTTCACATGCTTGAGCTTCAGTTTATCATATCTGATGTGTGTTGATGAATGTTTAAATGTGAATAAAAGCCTAAATTCAATCTGTTCATCATATAAAGCGATCGGAAATTTGGACTAAACTGCTTGATTCATGTGGGTTAGTTTTATGAACTTTTTGAAGCGTCAAAATGGTAGTTGCGTAGCTGTCTATGGAGGGACAGAAATCTCTCAGATTTCATCAAAAAGATCTTCATTTGTGTTTCGAAGATCAACGAAAGTCTTAAGTGTTTGGAACGACAGTGAGTAATTAATGACAGAATTTTCATTTATTGGGTGAACTAACCCTTTAATAGCAAATGGGGTTCATTTGGTCAAATAAAGGTATCTTGACAATTTCTTTTCTGCTCTTAACAGAACTTGGCGATAGACTGCAAAAATGCACCTGGGTTGATCCTGGACAAAGGATCTGAGAAAAGCCCCACCAAGACTAGACAGCCACGGAAGGTGGACCTCAGAGCACGATACTGGGCCTTCCTGTTCGATAATCTGCGGAGAGCGGTGGACGAGATCTACGTCACCTGCGAATCCGACCAGAGCGTGGTGGAGTGCAGGGTACGATGATCACACGCGTTTCTTCAACGTTTTTACCACTTAAAACAGGAAATATAACAGATTTATAATTATGTTGAAATATAATTCAAGTATAATTGTGTGTATTTTTGTGCTTGTGGCTGCATCTGCGCTCTCTGGCCACTAGAGGGAGTGGAGCATTGTGATAAACCTCTTCCTCTGCCTCCTCCTCCTCCTCCTCGCATTCCTTTTGTTTTCTGGTTTGTGTCAGAGAGGGGTTTGGTGAGAGAATTATCACTGCACCTCTCCAGGGCCTTTCTGGAGGGAGTGGAGATGGATGACATGTGTAAACAAAGGGCCCCCCACCCGCTCCTTCCGTGTATGTGTGTGTGCGGGGGGCTCGGGGTACGAGGTCTAGGTAATGTCCCAAAACACTTTTTCCACCCCAGGTTCTTTGTTTAGTTTTAGGAAAAGCAAAAAGCTGATTGCAAGACATGTACTTCAGTCAGCCACTATGACCAATAACCTCTCAGCACGCAACCATCGCAATAACGATTCGTCACTTCAAGTTGATCAACAGTGTTTTTGTGTCCGGTCGTGGTCTTGGGACCTGTGTCGGCAAACATGCGTTTGAACTGTTAGCTTTGGTTGGCAGAGCCCATGTCAGGGCACTCACTTTGTTTACCCTGGCAGGTATGGCGCCTGGCTGTATTTGGGCCCATCGTCCACACTTTACGCTGCTGGCTCTGATTTATCGATTGGCGTGTAATCTGGAATTATGCTGAGCGGGGTTCGGCCAACCGCTCGAAGCTAACCGGCCCCCTTTGTGGTTACCTTGTTGACAGCCGGCCTGCGCGAATGTGCATAAACACTCTGGCCGCTGTGTTGCCATGTCCGGCGGGCCTGTTCACACTCTCTGGCCCTTTGGTCTGAGTGTATATGTATGTGTCCATGCTCTGCTCCAGATCTTTAGCTCACTGCCATGTGACAGTAGGGGATTGTCTGTAGGCCTACAGTAGGAAAATGTTCCTTGGAGTTGTTGAAATCCAGGACTTTTCACATACACATAACCGCTCCTTTATGAAGATATAAATCTGTGATTCAGCACTTCATTGACTTGTACATCTTAATTTAAAGGCATTCAAAAATTACAATTTTGTCATATTAACCTTTTAACCTGTAAGATGTAATATTCTGCAGGACAAAGGTATATTTAAGTCAATGGCGTCCAAAACTTTCTCTTTAATAAAAATGTAAAAATATATTTAAAGATGATATGAAAGTGATTTAGCAAAGTATTCAATGGAAACTAATGAGAGCAACAATTGTTTTTATCCATCGCAATTTTATTATTTGTGACATTAGGCTGTGACTTTTTTTGTTAATGTTGTCCCTGCCCACATGACCTTGATGACATCAGCAGAGCAGAAAATTTGTTTCAGATTACTACATTTGGATGAACAAATTATACAAATAAACAACTTTAAATTCATGTTCAGTACAGCATTTGCCATAAATAATCTTAGCTTATTCATAAGTATCTTATTCAGTGCAAAGCAAAAAAAAATGTTTTCCAGTATTTAAAGGGTTACTTCAGGATTTAGCATTAAGCTTTGTATTAGTAGAAAACCTGTAGTATTTTCGAATTACCATGCTTTCCCCCCTCATATCCCCCTGAGAGGAGAGATTTATGTATTTTTTGTCTGGAAAAAATCCTCCGATGACGCAAAAATCGTCATTTTGCGTCATCGGAGGATTTTCTGTCCAGAGGCTAAAGACTACAGCCAGTAGATGGCGTTGTTCCGCATGTTTACAACCCGCCCATACAGGGTGGGATCTCACTCACAGAATGTACACAGTAGAGACCTGCGCGGGACACAATGTTCAGTCCCGCTCCCGCCCGCTCCCGCAGTGTTCAGTCCCGCTCCCGCCCGCTCCCGCAAAGATTTGTCATTTTTAGTCCCGCTCCCGCCCGCATCTGTGATATTATGTCCCGCTCCCGCCCGCAAATGCCCGCAAGACGGCAGGCAGCAGGATGGATGTTCACATTCTGTCTCACGAAAGGTCTTGGAAAAAAAATGCGTGCGCACATAATTCCTTACAGTAACTAACGCCAACAAAGATAAACATTAATCGGCCCAAATTTCAATAGGCTTAATTATCATGTAACATAAAAACAGCCTTAGGCATGGCCTACACACATAGGAACATTTGTTAAACGGATCATTTTTATCCTAGACTACAGGCCATTTAAACATTTAAAATGTGATCACCAAAACACGAAACGGTCCCATATTAGGCCTACGAACAGCATAATATTCACTAGTAGGCTACAGTAACCAAAAAAAAAAAAAAAAAAAAAAAAAATTTTATTCGATTAGGTAATATTATTATCTATCTAATATATATAATTATATATTAGATAATGTTAGAATGTTATTGCTGTCTATTTTGAGCTTTCGAGTTCGAACACGGAGCAGCGGGAAGGAATTGTCTCTAAACAAGTGTGCGTGAGATTAGGCCCCGCCCGTACTCCAAAGGACAACATCCACAAGTTTAGGCTGCTTAAAACGTTGTTATTGCTGCCAAACAGAATCTCCCTCAAAACTACAAATTATGTAGGCTACGCTACTTTAATCATTTATATATTTTACTTTACACTCATATTTAATTTGCGGGAGTGCAGCGTATCATCCCTCCCGCCCGCACCCGCAAGTGCACCTCCATCATCCCGCCCGCGCCCGCAATGACCTTTCAAAATTTGTCCCGCGCCGCACTGTTTTGCGTCGCAACCCGCGGGTCCCGCGGGACTCCCGCGGGAGTGCAGACCTCTAGTACACAGTATCAGCCGTCTTTCTTTGGAAGCTAAGCTAGCATGCTCTTGTTCTGTGGAGAAAGCTGAATAATAGGAGAAAGCTGAGTAAGTAGGGGTTACCATCTTCCTTTTCCCAGACTTGTCCGGCGGGCGAGACTGTTAAAAATGTCCGGGATTCAGCTTTTGCGTTCTGCGGTCGCCATTCATTGTTTACATGCACACCTCTCGTTTCAATCTAACTGAATTAATTCCGATTGGTGAATCTGACTGTAGTGTTTACATGAACGCTAAACAAGTGATCGTTTGATGTGCGTTTTACCCTTGCTAAGAAAATTTCCGCTCCTCCGTGAGAGATGCGAGACCCGGCGCGTCTCAGTAATGACGCACCGGCCTCGCGCCGTTCTCCCGCGGCCGTCAGCCTCGTCCTGCTCGCCACAGTAAACATGATGAATGGCGACTGTAGAACGCAAAAGCCGAATCCCGGACATTTTGGGTCTCTAAATCCCTGGCAAACTCATCACTTACTTAGGCTAGCCTTGTTGTTTTCAACTGTGCTCTCTAACCGGTAGGCGTGGCCTCCTAAGGCAGTGAAGCAAGTGCATTCTGGGAGTTGTTGTCTTTCATCCACATAAGCCAAAAATACATTTTCTGGCTTTTCTCAGTCTAGAAAGCTCCAAATTCAAAAATTTCTCCACATTTCTTCTACTTAAATGACCTATTTTAAATACACATTCATCTTCCCAGAGGTGAAGTATCCCTTTAATTCCACCTGTGTTTCTGATTCTTTATCCGCTTGCCAGTGATGGCTGGTCTGACACTCTTGATTTGGTCCGGTGGCTTGATTTATTTTCATATTTAAGTAACGCCCACATCTTTAACCCACAGCCCAGACAACTAATTAGTTCTTATCAGGTCTCTCCCTCGTCCCAGGCCTGATTTATGTCATATAAGCCCATGGATGAGACATCTCTCCTTCACTTGTGTGAATGTGTGTATGAGAGTTAGAGGTGTAATATTTCAGAATTTTATTTGTGGGGTTGAGGGGTCATTTAATTTTTCATTTGATCGAATAACCCTGTAAGTCCTAGTTAACATTTTAAAAGTCTTAAGCATTCTCCTGTCAAATGTCTTCAATAAGTCTTTCGAAATAAACTGAATTGCTTGCTAAATGTGTAAGGATTTTTATGGCACTCAGCTGTTTCCTGTCTGCTTGTTCTCTCTCAGCTATTGCATTATGGGTCAGCATTGTCCTCCACCATGCCCTGGTGTTGTTAACTAGCCCTAATCAGCAGGCCTGCTTCTGGACACATCTTTCACTGGGTCTGACTCCTCTATTAACTAAAAGCACTGTGGTTTTTTCCTCGATCGCCACTCCCCCATTACCGCCCATCAATCTCACACACACGCCTGTTTCACAGCATCGCCTGCCGTCCCCCACTTAATCCAGAGCATCAGTCATACCGCAGCCCCTGATCCTGATGTGTATGCACCTGAACCGTGTCTCAACGTACAGGAGGTCTGAGTATTCTCGACTACCTCACGATATGATGCACATTGCGATACATGTCAACACATTGTGATGCATTGCAACTGAATCCCAATTGAAACTGCACCAAACATGTGAGGAAAACACTGTGTGCCTGCAAGAGAGGGTGACTCTGCAGGATCAGTTTCAAACTCTGCTGTGCACTCCACTTTTATCCAGTATGGCGCCTCATAAAAGCGGCATTGAACCCTCTGAGAAATGCTAATTTGTACATAGATAGTCTTGCATAGCCAGACCTTCAGACTGACGGCAGAAGGTCTGGACTCCATAGCAGCTTTCATTGGCCAAGGACCACCCAGAGGCCGTCTTACTGACATGTCAAGCAACCAATCACACTTAGTTTTGTTCCACGTCTTGTTTAGGGGCGTGAAAATGTAACGTCAGTGTCCCCACAATAACAGGCCGGTGTGTAAAACTCTTTGATGCATTTTAAAGTGTATATGCGTGAATTTTGCACACTTCACATACTTTTAAAATCCGGCGTTCAGTTGATCCTGATAAGCACTCATTGTCACAGTTGTAAACACTATAGCATTCTTCCTCCATGAGGGGGTTTGGCATCACGGCAACGACACACGCGTCTCTCGGACATCCTGTAGAATTCAACCAATCAAATGACGACTTTGAAACTCCTGAGGTGTTTCTAGATAAGTGTGCCATATGCATGAGACGTTCAGCCAACGGTCCGTGGCATGATGTCCGAGGCCGAGACTAGGCTCTTGATGACGTTCTGCTATGTTAATAGATTTATATGAAATGATACAAGCACATAAATCAAGGCTGGCATCAAGATTTTGGACCGATTTCAACATCCAAGCAGGTTTCCTGTAATCTTAAGAGCCTGTGGTAGGTCTAGGGTTGTAGACCTGTTCTAATCTGTGTTGTTGCAAGGCTTTGCGACACTCTCTAGCGTCTTTGTTGGAGTCAAGGGATTCCCCAGAGTCCCCGCGGCGCTCCCAGATCGAATATCGGATGGACAATGAACATTTCGTCATTCGCTGCACACTCTTTGCCAGTAACTTGAAATGATTACAGCCTCAATCAGATTTGCCAGCCCCCTTTTGCAAAGCTAATTGGTAATTTCAGCTGCACCTCTTGTGGAAGACCACTGAGGCGGGAAAGAGCCGCAGCACTCTTTTTCTTTTTCTTTTTGTCCCCTCCTGGCATTTGTGAATGGGGTGTTTCTGAAGAGTGGGAGGGTGTGTGAGATGCGCTCCAGTAGCTTCAGATGCCCACTCTTTAGTAGAGACAACAGGGTGTAGGTTTACACCAGCTCCTCAGTGTGAACAAGAATTGGGGGCTCGTCCAGGAATCCTCTTACCTGAGAGTTCACTAGATTCTGTTCTGTTCTGTTCTTTCAGACATGCCACAAAAGAGACATCAGGGTGGGGGGACGATCTGCCCCTCTTGCATGGTCAGATCAGGCTTCTGGGGTCATAGCTTGATTTGTAGATGCTCTGTATTTAGTTGTATGTTTACAGGTTGTTCCAATGAAAATAGTTTGCCTTGACTAATTTAGGACATTTGTTGCCACTTGTAGCTCATAGATCAACCCATTTTGTCAGGTTTTTACAAGAACATCCTTTCCATTTATGAATGACTATGCCTTTTTTCGGGTTGGTTTGTGCTTAAGTACATATCAGAGTTGCATGTAATTCTGTAGTAAAACTATCTCATCGCGGCCTTTAATACTGACATCACACATGCTCTCCACCCCCAGGAGGTGCTGATGATGTTGGATAACTATGTCCGAGACTTCAAAGCTCTAATTGACTGGATCCAACTACAGGAGAAGCTGGAAAAAACAGATGCTCAGAACAGGTGATAACATGCATGCTTATGCAAACACACACACAAGGCCTTTCATGGTTATAACATACTCGGACCATGTACACAAACCTGCACCGGTGAGTCTTTTACACTGTAGTAGAATTGTGATCCTTTCAGCCTTTCAGGTGATTATTTCAGTGTCTCACTACTTGACATAATGATTAAGTGACTACAACACTAGTACATTGATAATGGAATAAAAACCAGAGCTTGAAAGCGAGAAGTTGTGTGTAAATTTGTACAGAACTCCTTAAAAATGCTCTGGACATATCCACAGAATTTGAATGTGCATCCTTTTGAAGCACATGTGTATTCCCTGGCCCCTTGCATGTTCAATATTTTTGGGAATTTTTCAGTTGCTAGATGTTTGGGCCCTGTTCTGAATCAGTACCTTCCTTTGAATGTATTTCCTTGTCCCTGCAGGCCCACTTCTTTGGCTTGGGAAGTTCGAAAGATGTCACCAGGACGACATGTGATGTCAAGCCCCTCGTCAGACCGGATTGTACCATCTCCTGGTGTTCGCCGTGCCCTCAATTTTGGGTAGGCCAATCCAGTCACATTGACCACACCCAGGATCACAAACATTTCTCTCTAGTACTCACAAGAACTTATCAATCCAAGACTTTAGCTCTTATATATTCTTACCAGAGGCAATCTAATCAAATGGACCATATGGTTCTGCCCCATATGCCATGGTAACTTGTCACAAAATTAAAAAAATATTTAAGTTATACAAAATCACACAACTATTGTGTTTTTGTCAGTAATTATTGCATATTTTGACAACATTTAAACTTCACAGACTTCGCTGAACGAGTGCATGCGTGTCAAATAGATGAAGCACAGTAGAATATGAGCGCAATAATTATGACTTGTTTCAATGAAAAAAGTTTTCACCTGTGTTCCCAAGGTTTACTTGCAATTTCAGACATGGTGTATATGCTTGAATCTGGCCTAAAACCATTATCCCTGCTAGCAACGTACTAATTGACACCATCTTTTCTGTTGTGGTGACTCTCAACTCCTACTAGAGGATCAAGAAACAAGGCTCCCTGCATTTTTAACTGATGGTGTGAAGGAAGACAATTGATAATCTGATTAAAATGCCACTGAATGTTCAGATGGAGAAATCAATGGCAGATATGATGCATATCTTGGCCTCACCACGAGACCGGAAAGACTACGCCCGTCTGGCAGAGGCTGGGAGGAGAAGGGGAATCGATCCGCAACGGCCTAAGCGTTTTGTTTAATGCAATTTTTGCTGGGTTCTCCTCAGGCCTGCGCCTGAGACTGTGGGGGGTGTGGATCTAAGTGTGGTTAAAGACTGCTGAAGCACGGGCATCCATGTCTGTATTACACTGTAATTGGATGCCTCAGGAAATGGATATCGATCAAGACGGAGGGCCCTCAGTCTGAAGTTTCCATTTTAGTTCCCAATATTTGAGGATGCCCGATGCAATGATGCAGAGTGTGTGGCACACTGCAGGCATGATGGCTACCCATAGAAAGTGGAACTATTTTAATTTATAGTTAAAATTCATTGATGTAAAATCATTTGTATTTCTTAAATTGTGCCATTAGCGATGAAGAACAACACTTGTATAGTGTCCACCTGGTCTTTTGAATCTGAGACCCCTGGTTTTATATGGTTTGTGTGTATGTTTACAGGGGTCCCCCTCCCACTTTGGCTGTGGCACGTTTCTCCCACACTGGACCAAGCTGGGCCGATCGGGTCAAGTCTTCCCAGTCCCTTCCTGTCCCCAACCAAAGTGTCAACATCCCTGTTGAAAAACCAGGTGAACTGATCTTCTCTATTTACAGTATTTTTTTTCAAAAACAAATATTTCTGTATAATTTGTGTGTTTATGTAAACATGTACGTTCATCCTTAGCAAAGAAAGATGCAGAGGGCTGGGAGACCGTGCAGCGTGGGCGTTCTATGAGGCCAAGGGCCAAGGTAAGCCCAGTTCTGGCCCATGTAAGCCCCAAAGACGACAGCGACAAGGAGAACCAGCGCATCCAGCCCTCACCCCAGGAAAAATCTCAGGAGATGAAGGAGCAAGAGCAACCCATACCCCAAGAGCAGAGCCAAGAGATGGAAAAGACCTCCGTCATTGAGGTACTGACGTCAACCAGCCTCCCTTCATTAATTATTCAGGGCCCACCATCGGATAGATATGAAGGCTCTGTAACATCAGAATGTTTTTGTTTGGTCACAGTGTGTTCATAGATACACTGTCCAGACAGAGCAGTATCAAGTGTACGAGCATCGATTTTGTACATGTTTATCAGATATAATGAGGTCTATTAAATATTGACAATACAGTGTCCTAGATTGCATTTGGGGAATATGCCGAAGACAATAGCTCTGCCCCAAAACCTAGTGAGCTGCAACGTTATCTAATTCCTTCTAAGGCAGCACCCTCACTGAATTAGAACATCATTAGTAACTGATTTGGAACGCTCTATGTAGGCAAAAACCCTTAGAAGTAGTGCTCCTTATGCGAAGTGCACAAGAGACTTGACCCATAATTGATTTCAGTGGAGTTTGTCGTTAGCATGTTGCTATGCTAACGCCACAGTACTCTAATTGGCATAAAATAGCACATTGTTCAGGATTAAATTAATCTTTTATCCACCATCTTGATTTTTTTTTTTTTTTACTAAGCTCATCACAATGCATTGTTAGATTGTCTTCTCCAAATAGGAAACATTGGATGCTGTCTTAGAATGTGGCCAAAATTTAATAGTGAGCAGAAAAATTAAGTTGCCTAACTTTTGAAACAGCCTTCACATCAAAAGCCTTGTCTTGAAATTCTTCCTCTAGGCAAGCTCGCTAGGGTTTTAAAACAGAGCATGTAGTTGAGACTGTAGTTACTCAAAATGACTTGTTTGGATGCTTGTGGTATTTGATTGTATGGTTCTTGGTATGCTACATGTTTGTTGTGAAATGCATGATGTTGTGTAATTATTTAGCATGCTGTGTTTCTTTAGTTGTGTTTGTTTTATCTGCCAAATGGTCTGTCATACAGATGCGGCAAGGAGTGCCTTGACATGCATGTGTTCATATTTGTGTATTCATCTGTGTGTACATTGCGCAGCCCCCAGCAGAAAGTATTGAAGAGCCAGGGCAGAGTGTCAGCGCCCCCTCTGAGGAAACGCCACCCCCCATTTCCGACCCCGTGCCACCCCCTACTTCTCTGCCTTCGCAGGCCCAGTGCCCAGACTTGGCTTCCGACCCAGGATCTCCTCCTGTATCCGTTTCCCAACTGGAGGAGCTGAGTACTGGGCAAGCCAAAGAAGAGAAGGGGACGGAGGGGTCGGTGTGGAAGGTCGCGGCACCATCGGCAAAAGCGGAGGCAGCGGTCTACATTCCCCTGGCAGTGATGACACTGGAGAGCATGCTGGACCCCACAGAACTTTCTACTGTGAGTGCTGAGAGACACAGGCCAGGGTCAGGACTGCCGCCTAAACAAAGTCAATCCCAAAAACCTCCAGGCTAGGCAGGGTTACCCCCTCCCTCCTCCTTTCTCTCAGCAAGTAGGGCGTATATGTGTGTGCGTGATGACTGGGGTGAGCAAGTATCCACTGTGAGTAGAGAACAGGAGGGCCCAGTGTTTTCAGAGAGTTGCCACAGTTGCTCAAGTTTTTATTTTGGGCTTATCAAGTGTCCCCTGCACCATTCAAACGACTTGACTGATTTTGAACCCATGGGCTCTCATTGACCTTGACCTCCCTTCGAGCCTTGACCTCCCAAAATTTTGCTACATATATCAAATATGCCACCAAACAGGCCCCTTTTCCACCAAAATGGTGCTTTTCTTTGACGCGGTGCATGGCTAGGGGATCTGCAGATATCTGTTGAGATTCGGCCCCCTTCTCCTCTGACCAATTACAGTATATTATTAGTTCTTAGTTCAAGAGGAATAACCAAATTGTCTGTGGAAAAGGGGTATCTAAATCTACATATACCAGATCGAAATCCAACTACAAAAATCACAATTCTGTTCAGCAACCAACCAGCTGCAAAATGTTTTGCTTGAACTTTTCTTCAAGTTCAAGACCATTGATTGATTTTGCTATTTGACCCACAGATGTATGCCAAATGACACCTAGTTTTTTTACACGAGATGGCTTTAAAAATGATATGGCAACTCCTGTTGTGGCGTTCCGCTTGTCTCCTGTCTCACCCTTTCTAAGAAACCTCCAAGGGATTAATTAAGGCTAGACCCACAGCATTTTCTATTGAGCGACCGGCTTCCATTTCTCAACGGGTGTTGGCCTCTGTACAAAACCCAGTCTGAAACAATGGAGATGGATGAGGTTTAAATGCTCAGACAGGAGCACAATCTCAGTCGTGTCGGAATCCGGAATCATTGCTTCCGAGGTCCAGACACCACCTCTCTGGGTGGGTCAGATAAGCCCTGCTCTGTTTAGACTCCAGATCTAAGACCAGCAGGCGCACTGTTGAGAGAAATCCACCTCTTATTATGCTTGTTAGCATGACGTCTGACACTGACCTCAGCGCAGCTCCGGGCGTCTCCATCTTCTCCCACGGTCCTTCTGAAATTGGCACTCTGCATACTGTTCACTCGTCAGGTTCTGAAAATGGGGGTCAAGTGTTGTGCCCTCTGATGGCAGTGGGTAGGATACTTTTTCCAAAATATTTTGGCAATTTACCAGTCATCACGAGTCATGAAGACTCACAGGTGCACCCATGGAAGGAATGTATTGCAAAAAATTGCCCCTCAACAAACCCCTCTTTTGTTACCACCCTAAAATCAACATAAACCCCTCTGCCTACAGGTAACTGTGTTTCAAAACACTAGAGCCACCTAATGTGGGCTTTACAGGGTATTTGGTCATCTTAAAGGAATAGTTCACCTAAAAATGAAAAATGAAAACCTTCATGTCGTTTTAAACTGTATTTTGTAGAACACAAAAGAAGATTTTTTTTTTTGTTTGTTTTTGTCTGCACAATGAAAGTCAATGGGGTCCAATGTTGTTTAGACCCCAGTGTTCTTCAAAATATCTTCTTTTGTGACACAAAATACGTGCTAGGCATGTGACCGTAGCAATGCCAAGCAATTCCAAATTAACACATTTTGTCAAGTGAACTACATATGTGGAGAGCGCAGTGAAGCGTTAAAAACCTCTTTAAGCCGTGACTATAGTAACATTACAACATGGCCTCTCATACCTTATTGCTTAAAGGCACACTATGCAAGATTTGTACCTTAATTTAACAGCTCCGAAATCATTTCGATGGTAAACGAACTCGTAGTAGAGTGAATCATCCCAATAGCAAAGCGGGGGGGGGGGGGGGGGGGGGATGCCGCTGGCAAAACCAGCAATGCAGGTGTGAGAGGTGGCGCCCCGCCAAATCTCGCAAGAATCACAACTTGCTTTACGGCACGATGTCACATACATCAACAACATGCCTTTAAATATGTTGTATCATACCAAATAAGAATACTATCCCATCTCCTCATCTTTATTGTGGCTGTATGCTGCATGATTTCGTTATGCTTCCCCTTGTGTGGTTTTTGCGATTGATTGTGTTTATGGCGTGTGCCTGTATTATCATTTCATTTGGTCTCTGTTTAGTTTCTTAAAACATCTTTTGCATTTTGTAAAGTTTTGTGGTATGCAGGCTTCCACCAAACATTTAAAATTTGATTGCATTAAATGTTTGAAATACAGAAATTCAAGTCTAGCCTAATTTCAGAGAAAGTGTTAAATTGATTGCACCGTGTCTTAATTGAAGTTGCCTGGGCATGTCCTCAAAAGCCTGATGTGGCTAACTTGGCGCTGTACTGCACGTTTCGTGCCTCTGTTTGGGGTGGTGACTTCAATGGCTCAGTGCGAGTTTGTTGTGCCTGTTGTCAGCCTCAATCCATGGCTGAAGTTTTGGCTAAGAAGGAAGAGCTGGCTGACCGCCTGGAAAAAGCTAACGAAGAGGCAATCGCGAGTGCCATCGCTGAGGAGGAACAGCTGACACGGGAGATCCAAGCGGAGAACAACGAACTGGAGACGGACAATGAAAGCGACTTCTCTGTAAGTCAACAACCCTAGTAGTAATGTAATTACAATGATATACATTTTCTTAGCTTTTTTAATGTTTTCTGGATTTAGTATCTTTTTTTTTGTTATTTTGCTCTCTTAAAGGCAAGTATCGGGAGTGGAAGTTGTGGCTTGAACTTAGACTGGAGCGAGATGTTAGCTGATTATGACGGTAATTATGTAATTAGCGTCTGCATTTGCTAAGTTGTACAGTAAGTCTATACGTTTTTTTTCTATAAGTATATTGTTGTTACTTCTGAAAAACATTCCTAAATAGCATGTCTTTATTACTTTTGACATATAATAACAATTGAATTACTACTTCTGTCATCTTTTTGTAAAAAACATTTTTACTGTTGACAAGCATTTTTCCTCTGGATATCATGTAATTTAATCAAATTACATAAACATAAACTGCTTTTCTTGCGAAACTGGATGCTGATAACCTCAAAATGACAGGTATGATATATATCGGTCTAAAACTTCTTGTAAATGTGTTATTGCATCACTTTGCTTTTTCTGACAGCTCGAGAGCCCTGGCGTCAGAGCACCTCCTGGGGCGACATAGTGGAGGAGGAGCCAGCCCGCCCACCGGGCCATGGCATTCACATGCATGAGAAGCTGTCCTCTCCTTCACGCAAACGGTAACACAGTCACACTGTCCCATTTGGTATAGAATAAGGTACCACTTTATTTAGATGGTCCACATTAGACATTCTGCTAACTACAAGTAAATTTGCAACTACATGTCAGATAGCAGCTGTCTGCTTAATATCTGCTAACACTTTATTTTGATGTTGAATTGACTATAAGTAATTTTGCAGTTTCATGTCAGCTAACTCTCATTGGATCAATGCTGGGTAGATTACAATTACAAATTGTAGTCAGTTACTGATTCCAAAGTACATGACAAAAATGTTAGTAATGTAAATGTAAAGTTTTAAAAAAACTTTTTTTTTGGTGTGTTTAAAATGTAAAAAATGTATATAATAAGCGAGTACATCATGAGTACATTTTCCAAACCGTGTTTTTGTCTTATCCTGAATCACTATGGTCCACCTATAGTGTTTATATTGGGACTATTTTAGACTGGTATGGGTCGTACCGCTGCGGAGTAGCCCAGTACCTTCGTGACTCGTCATAGACATAAACAGAGAGAAGTAGCTCCGGCTACAAAGTTCTTCCGCGAGACGCTTGCAGTTCTGTTTATTAACCGCTAGAGCGCCAAAAGTTACAGACTGCAGCTTTAAGTGACGTATGCAATTTCCATCACTAGACAGAATTGCAGAAATTGTGTTTAAAACAATTTTCAAATGCTCATTCCATCTTCTGTTGTTCAGGAAAACTGTAGTTCTGTTCCCAAACTCACACCTTTGTCACAGTGTTGTTATGTTAACTCAAACAAAAAGACTGCAATTCTATTAGGTGCCAATAGTTGCAAAACAAAAACACCAATAAACTGTAAAAAACAGAATTGTTAGATTTGAACTCAAATTCAAAATTGTACAATCCTTCCAAACAATTGTAAATTGTGAGTTTTTAACAATTGTAAATTTACGTTTCGCAGTTTTTACTTTTTTTTTTACTCTAAACATGCATTTCTAAGAAAAAATTCAGAACTGGGACATGAATTCACAGTCGCAAAGGGGAAAAAATCAGATTTGTGCGATGTGTAAACTCAAAACTTGCTACAAATTAAGTCAGAATTTTGAGAATTTTTCACTTTTTTTGTGTCTGAAATGGGTTTCTATTCAATTGTGATCCTACACTTTGCAATATTTAGTGATGCTGATAGCATTGTGCTCAATCACAAATGTAAAAATGTTATTCTTATGGCTCTCAATTTAATCAGTCAATTTAGTCGATTATATTTTAAAAAATCGATCATGCCCATTTACACACCAGGCATTCAATTTAAATCTTTTATCACCTTTTTGTAATGTCATTTGTAATGCTTTCATCTGCCATCTAGTGTAATGTCTTTGAAAACATCATTTATTTATATTCATTTGAGGGCATTGTTTAGTAAATGGATATTTGTGATTTCTAGTTGTGGTTAATTAATCTGAATATCATGTGAAAATGGATTGGCGACATCAAAATGAGTTTGCCTTGTTTGTTGTCAGAACCATTGCGGAGTCGAAGAAGAAGCATGAGGAGAAGCAACTTAAAGCCCAGCAGCTCCGAGCCAAACTGAGAGAGGAGAAGACCAACAAGCTGCAGAAACTCATGGAAAGAGTATGTTTTTCCCTTTAACACCTGTAGACACAGCTCATTTAGCCTCTCCTAGCCTGCCTCGGCCACAGGGGAAAATCATATTCGCATAGATGTTGAAAGAATCACTTAACAGCCATTTTAGTCGTTCAGGGTGATTCACTCCTGGTCAGACTCATAAAACTGATGTTGGTAAGAATATGTTTGTTTTTGTTCTGCTCCATTCTTGCATGAGGAGTGAGATCTAAGACAATATCGCATGTTTATATATCTGCACTTGAAGTGGACCACTAACATGTGTCATTCACACTCCTGACAAGTTTGACTTCGACATCACTTTGGCCGGATTTGATCTTTTCGTGCGTCTCAGGAGAAGGAGGTGAGGAAGTGGAAAGAGGAGCTGTTGGATCAGAGGAGAAAGATGATGGAGGAGAAACTGCTTCATGCTGAATTCAAACGAGAGCTTCAACTGCAGGCCATCGTGAAGAAAGCACAGGAAGAAGAGGCGAAGGTCAGCAGTTCCTAAGAGGCTAAAACTGATCAAACCGAAGTGATATCACTATTGCGATTGCACAAACTTGGAGATTTTCCTCAGAAAATGTTTAACCCTCTGGTGCTCTTCCCGTGTCGGTCAAAAATGACCGAATACATTTAAAAAAAAAAAAAAAAAAAAAAAAAAAAATTATATTTCGATAATGTTTTTTATTTAATTTTTTTGTACTTTTAGGGGATTTTATGGTAGTAAATTATATTTACACTATATTTATAATCCATGTATTAACCTTTTTAGCATAGACCTGAAAATTAAATTTCCAAACTGTCATAAATCTTGAATGCTTTAGAGCACAGACTTAAGTTTGATCTCTTTTCAAAGACGACACTTGGCAGATTATTGCTCAAGTGAAAAAAGTTCAAACTTAAACTTAAAGTTACAGAATTTTATGTTTATTGTTATGAAAAATGTGTAAAAAAATATTTTCAATTTTTATATGAAATATATATTTTTAAAAACATGTTTTACTCTCAAACTGTGAGAAAATCAAAGCCATAAATCTAAACAAGTCGTGTTCAAAATTTGAGCCTGACATCTCAAAAAATGAGCTTTCAGTAAGATTTTGTTTGGCCGCACTACCAAAAGTTTTACTAGATGAAATTCGTCTCCCATTCATTTCCAATGCCGTCATTTTTGACGAATCCTGTCCCTGATGTTTTTTTGTTTTTTTTCACATTGCAAGTGCCAAAACCTTTACCAAGTTTGGTACAATTCCGATGAATTTTTTTTTTTTTTTTTTTTTACTTTAAAATTTTAATGTAGTTCAATAAGAAATCTCTGTGCTTAGCATATTTTGTTTTATGTTGGTGATTTGTGTAGGTGAATGAGATCGCGTTCATCAACACTCTGGAAGCCCAGAACAAGAGGCACGATGTTCTGGCTAAACTAAACGAATACGAACAACGGCTCAATGAGCTGCAGGAGGAACGCCAGCGGAGGCAGGAAGAAAAACAAGCCAGGGATGAAGCCGTTCAGGTATGGAACTAGTCTCTGTGTTCCCCTTTTTTGTTTGCGTGCTTTAAATGTGTAACTGTGTGCTCTTTTTCAGGAGCGTAAGCGGGTTTTGGAGGCGGAGCGACAGGCACGTGTGGAGGAGCTTCGGATGAAGAGACGGGAACAAGAGGCTAGAATCGAGCAGCAGAGGCAGGAGAAAGAGAGGGCGAGGGAAGACGCAGCACGAGAGAGAGCCAGGTCCGCATCATGTCCTGCCAAACACACCAAAATACTGATTCAGCAAGACACAAGGCCAATGCTAAAGACCCAGAAGAATAGGCTTTGAGGAACTGCCTGGTTTAGGGAATGTTTTAATGTGTAACTCTTAACCAAAATATACACTACAGTTCAAATTAATAATTCTATTCAGCAAAGGCACATTCAATTTATTAAAAGTGACCGTAAATTAAAACATTTTTTACAAAAGATCCAATAAATGCTGTTTTTTAAAACTTTCTATTCATCAAAGAATCCTTAAAAATGTCTTAGTGTATGTTGGTTCTTGCATCAGAATCACAATCTAAACTATAAGAGGAAATTGTAACTAAATAATGCATAAACAATTTTATTAATTATAATAATTTAAGTTTGAATGCTTTGAGATCTATATGGGATTGATGTCATGTCTTTTTGAATGTTTCGTTTTCTTTAGCTTTTTAAAGAGGCCATTTTATGCCTTTTTTTCTGATTTTGCTTTTAGGGTCTATTAGAATAGGTTTTCATACTTAAATGTTAAAAAAAAAAACACACACATTAGTTTCCCCAAATTTTACATTGTTGCAGCACCTCTCTTCTCAGTCTGTCAGTAACGCTCTGTTTAGTTCCTGTCTCTATGAAGCCCCTCCTTCTGAAAATGCGTGTGTGCTCTGATTGGTCGGCTGGATCAGTGTGTTGTGATTGGTCAACCGCTTTGAGCGTGTTTGGGAAATATCACGGCCTGTATCATAACAGTGAGTTTCTAACACAACTCACCAGGCCTTGCCCCTTTATTTTGCATGTGTCTTGGGTGGGAGTTTTTTAAAAGAGGAATATTGTGACATGTTTGTTCCTGGATGAAAACTCAAGACTACAATCAATGCGTTTCAGGGAGTTCAGAAACAGTGCGCACTGATATAGAGATCTCCCTTTGGGGTGACTTTGTAACTTTGCAGACCTTTTTCATGCTTAAACCACAACATTGCACAATAAAGAAAATTGAAAATATATTAAAAAAAAATTGCATAATAGGGTCTCATTTAATATACACACTACAGGGACCGTGAGGAGCGTTTGGCTGCTCTCAGTGCTGCTCAGCAGGAGGCCATGGAGGAACTACAGAAGAAAATCCAGATGAAGGTAATTGATCATAATCCCATATCTGACACCATTTTCAGTGTATATCCCCTTTTCCGAAAACCTCGTACAATACTGCTCGCATGTGGAACGTGTTTTCAGCATGACGAGAGCAGCCGGAGACACATGGAGCAGATCGAGCAGAGGAAAGAGAAGGCCGCCGAGCTGAGCAGCGGAAGACACGCCAACACGGACTACGCTCCCAAACTCACCCCTTATGAGCGGAAGAAGCAGTGCTCACTCTGTAACGTTGTGGTAGGTACTGCATTATGAGTTTCTCTCTGATCACTTTGATTGGTGTTAATATGTTTAAGACCGTTGAAGTGGGGGCGACTAGGAATACTGTCCCAGGAACATTTGGGACGCTCCAGACAACGATGGGCTATCTGTCTTTGCTGCTTTGCTAGGCAGAGTACATAAAACCACAGACTACAAGGTGATTCAGAGGATTTTCATAGAGAATGCATGTAAATGAGAATTTAACTGCATTCATTAAACATGAACTCTAGGCGGAGATTAATAGCTGGGCGTGATTATGCTTTTCAAGCGACAGGCAACAAATCTTTGAGTGGCCGCATTTATCTCTGACGTGCCCAGCTTTTACTGCAACTGGGGCCAGACACCTTGGAGCTTCAAACTGACATCAGATTAAGCGCTGGGGAGAATGAAATCTTGTTAAAAATGTCAGATGACCTTGGCCAGGCTCTGACACCAGAGATCATCTTTAGGTCAGCAGGAAGCACTCTAGCTAATGACATTATACACAGACTGTCCTGTGTGGGCTCAACTCCAGTACTCAAAGGAGACAAACAACACAAGCATCCAGATACTGTTGTCCTCACCTGCCATAGGAAAAACTTTCCTACTTTTAAGTTTAATTCTGCTGCGAATTTTTCATTTAGGTCACTTTAATGCAAAGCCACTTTCAGGTTCAGTCCCCTTAAAGCAGGAAAAGGCCATCATTTACTCGGCGTCATGTCGGTTTCCTGCCTGTGTGAGTTTCTTTCTGTATGGAACACAAAAAAAGATTTAAATTTTTTACCATTCAGTTCATATAGATTCATTTCTCCTTATCTTTATGTAATTTTTGCAGTTTGAAAGTTTTGGACCCCATTGACTATAATAATATGGGCAAAACCATCAAAAAAAATATGTATTTTTTGTTCCACAGAAGGAAGTTGTAAATGTGTTTGAACAATATGATGGCGAGTAAATTATTTTTGGGTGAACTATTCCTTTAATTGTTTTAATCATGTGATAGTTTCTTTTTTTTTTTTGAGGTGTGAACCCACAACCTTTTACGTTATTGGAAAAGTTCACCTCAAAATAAAATTGTCTGCTCAACCTCATATCATTGCAAACCTTCAGTGGAAACAAATAAAAAGTTGAAAAATCTTCCCATTCAGCTTGTGTAGATTAATTCCAATCTACTTTTATGTTTATTTTGCTATTTGAAAGTTTAGGACCCCATTGACTTACATAAGGACAAAACCATCTAAAATAAAATTATTTATTGTTCCACAGAAGGAAGTTGTAAATCTGTTTGAACAATATGAAGGCGAGTAAATGATTTTTGAACTATTTAATTGTTTTAATCTTGGGCACAATAATGATAGTTTCTATTTTGAGGTTTGAACCCACAACCTTTTAGATTATCGGATCATTTACTCAATCTCATATCATTGCAAACCTGTACGATGTTTATCTTCTATCTACGGAACACAAAAAAGGTTAAAAAAACAAACAAAAAAAAACTTTCCATTCAGCTCTTGTAGATCAATTTCAAACAACCTTTGTCATTTTTGGCTTACGTTAGTCAATAATGGGTTCATAATATGGAAAAAACTAAAACATTCTTCAAAATATCGTATGTTTTGTTCCACAATAGGAAAGTCAGTGAAATGTATTTTGGTGAACTATTCCTTTAACTGTCGATCAAATGCACAAAAGTGATCACCTTTTCTGGGGTTTGCAACCTTTTCGGTTATTCACTCAATAATGAAAATTGTGTCATTTACTCAACCGCATGTAGTTCAAACCCTATTTATTTCTTGTGTGGAACACAAAAAAGAGATGTTTTGATGGTGGTAGTTAAAGATCGGGTTTGAACCGTCAACCTTTTGCTTACCAGCTCAGATCGTTTAGCACTTAGCTTAACCACCCCGGTTTCTCACGGCGAACAGAACCATTACATGAATAATAGAGACATTCAATGGAGTAGGATTCTTCTATGCTTTTCACATGACCTCTTGAGTTTTCAGGACAGGTGAGCTGCTCTACAAACTCAAGAGGTGATATTCGAGCTGGTAAAAACAGTGCTTGGGGCGCTGATACATTCGAAAAGGAGTCAAAGCTCTTTTATTATTAGTTATTCGTCAGATTTTCTAGTTCTTATGAGATGTGTCTGTCAGCTCTGCAGATGTCTGTCAGGATCAAGGGATCATATTTAGCTTTAAAGGGTTGGAACATATGTCTTGACACCTGAGAACTGTCAGTCCATGAATGATGCCGAAATGTATTGTGTGGTATGTTTCAGGCCCATGGCTTTATTTTTGGCGTATTGCCTCTTGTGATCTCCGGCCTGTGCGTTTGTGTTGCAGATCTCCTCTGAGGTCCACCTGTTCAGTCACATTAAGGGTAAGGGGCACCAGCAGGCAGTGCGGGACAGCAGCAGCATTCAAGGGCGGGAGCTGTCGGACGAGGAGGTGGTGAGTTTACCCCACTAAAAACACTGAAGAAACCAGGGTTCAACCCATAGGAGTTCATAGTGAAACTGCAGAGAGTCTGTAAGTTTGATGCATATTAAATGCATAAATTACATTTGATTAAATATATAATTAAAAAAAAAAAGTTATTATAAAATGCCAAATTTAGGATTTTTTTTTTTACTATTTTAAATATATATACATTGATTATTATATATTATATATATATAGTAGTAGTATTGGTATCCCTCCTTTCATAAAAGATGCCATTAAACAAATATTTAAAATATAGGCTACTGTCTTTGTTGTTTCTATGTTATTTTGGAGATTAAATGTGAAATTATTACAATATAGAAAATATATTAAAACCTTTAATGTTAGGTGCGATTAATCACAATTAATTCCAGACAAAATCTGCTACTAATTATTTGTTTTAATCGATTGACAGCACTAATAACAGTAATTCTGGATTGAATTGGTTTATTTGTCGTTATTACAATTCTTCCCCCAAAATGTCTTTTTTTTAAAAAAAAAATGTAAATTATATATACAATTATTACACATTTGTTAAATAAAAACAAAATATACCACTTAATTCTAATCTTACATACAAATATGAATCATTATATTTATTAACAGTTTAAAACATTACTTGAAAATGTATTTACTTCATGTGAAAGATGTCACTCTTGCTTATGTTTCTCACAGACACACAAACAGCACGCACACACATTCAACTTCATTTTTAGGGAAGACGTTTCATTTTATGATTTTGCACATCATTTATCATATCTGTAAAGGTTGAGAGGATCAACACCAACTTTCCCATATTTTTCTTGGTTTGTGGGACCATAAAAGGCTCCGAGCGAATCAACACTAATAGTGTTTGTGTATATGGCGCGGGGTGAGATCACCCTGCCTTGTCTCCGGGCTTGACTGAGTGCCTCTCCCCTGAACGCGGCTCGTTAAATGCGGGATCTCTCACCGCAATATGAGATTGGCTTTCACACTGGGCTTCTTTGTACGGCTGACAACTGTTGGTGCTATATGTCGCACCTTTGGCCCCTGGACCTCCTTCATTCAAACCTTTTTCTCAGCGAGTAATATTTAAACCCCCAGTGCTGCCTCTAAATCATTAGCCTTGGCCGCGGCCACCTATTTCTCTGCCTGACAGTGTGATAAACACACAGTCAAGCCACCGCGCCACGTCTCGCAAGCGTGCGACTCGCGTCAGGTGCGGCTGACTTAATGAGGTCTGTCCGAATTGTAGAGCTTGATGTATTTAATTGAATTAACTGTTCACACGGAACTAGTTTTTAAACAGCGTTCGTTTGGTTTACGCACAAAAGGAAACCGTTTACCTGTGATTTATACGCCACGATCTGTAACAGTCAGCGGAATTAACAAAATTGGAAACTTCAGGGTGTCTGAACTGTAAATTTGTCCTAGAGTTCATTACCGTGTCCTTGGCTCTTATTGGAAAAGAACACACTACTTATTTTTTCTTCTCTAGGAGTTTATAAGCAATATATGTCAAAATGTGCAATTTTGATAATTCATTCACAGTTGCTGCATTTTAAGGAAACCTGGCCACAGGACTTGTTTGGATAGTCTTGCGATGGACGCTCCGGTGCTCCTTATTTATGTCTTTGCTCATTTTGGTGTGCAGTATTTCATTCACACAACCGCCAACTATTTTCCAGTCGGCACTTCCATAATTCTTGCCGTTATGAAAGATTTTTAATTAAAACTAAGATGGTTGGCTGAACCGTGCAGAGGTCACAACGTAGTTTTTCAGCGGAAGCGGGTCCAGAGCCTCCGTCTGTCCTCGTATTTAGTCATATTTCGCTATTTGAAAGACTCTGGAGTTAAATTGAAAATACAGCGATTATCAACAGCAATGGATCAGTGTGGCTGCAGGATACTTGGATTGCCTCTTGGACTCTATATTATCCTTTATTGGTTGTCATCTGTTCTGGTTTAATGTGATATATCGCCGCTCTAGGCCCGTTGTGTTTGACACATAGGAATTTTATTTATCCTCAACCTTTGACGCCAGATCAAGAAGAAACACAGCTGAACGTTGAGTTATTCATGCTAAAATATCACAGTTTTTCAGAGTCATGGGCTAGTCTAGTGGCTGGCACACAAGTGCTCATGAATTTAAGTCAAGACTTGTGTTGTATATTTTATATATAGGTATGTATTCAATAGAAATATATTATATTGAACATACTGAATATAAAACATAATATTATAAACAGTATTTAATATATATATTAGGGATGTTAATTTAAAGTCCCCCTGTTGTCAATCATTTTATCCCTTAAAACTCATCTTTGATCACCAAAATGACTTTTTTCCTTGAAACATTTTCCGTCATGCCTTAAAGTGCCTTGAATGTAACTCTACACCCCTGCCTCATTTAGTATACGTGGTTCTATGAATATGCAAATTAGCCCTGCCTCCACTCACTCACACCAGCTCAGAGATCCACTCGTTGACGATCACACGTTGATCTGATTTGTTAAAAGGTAGTTTGTGACGTCAGAAACACCAGCGATTTTCAAACCACGTATTTGAGTCTGTCTTTGGTTCACTGCCCGTAGACATAGACATATAACAACATTAAAACCTTGATTTTCACCACAGGGGGACTTTAGTAATTAGTTAATTATGGAAAAATAATGCAATTATAATAATTAACGCACCCGCCCCAGGGGGTGCCCACCTTCGAATGGCATACAAAGTTCATCTTACATTTCATACGGTTGATTGGTGTAGATTGGTGAAGAACATGAAGCAGGGCAACAACTCACTGCATGATGGACCCTATAAAATGCAGGTCGAATGCCCCTAAAATTCAAGATATCAGGGCAAAAATAAAAACATGGCTGTTGTAGTCTAAAGTTTGTGTAATAAATTCTGTTGAATTAAATCAAATATTTATTTTTAAAGATATTTTTTTGTAATGTCTATATATGATTTTCTTATTTAACACAATAATGACTTTATCTTTTGCGGGTAACTTCTCAGCCAAATTTGATGTGTGATTAATTTGATTTAAAAAATGTAATTTGACAGGCCAGTATTTTATGAAATTGCAAAACTATTAATTATTATCTTAATGATAAATATTGCATTTAATATATTATGCTTTTTTTATTTATACCACTAAACAAAATATATAATTTCTTTCCTTCAGTGTTATAATTAACACAACAAAGTTATTTTATCACCCTTGGAACTCCTTTCAAAACAAAGACGTCATGTCACATGATGCATCCAATGTTAGAATGTAATCCTGCAAGGGATGTACAAGTCAAGTTTTTTTGTGTACGTCGTTGGTTTGTTACCTTATACCTTCTGTCATTACATTGTACCTGAATGACAAACAGCTGTCTGTTTCACATTGGGGGAAAGACATCTTTTGCCGGGTCTTTTGTGTCACACAAAAGAGTGGAGGATGGGACATGTATCACTGTGACAGTGAGCGCTTCATCATGGCCCCTGAGCATCGGTGGAGGTGTGATGTTTGGAGTTGTCTCTCATTACGCCCCACAGAAAGCACTGTGGTTTTTTCGGGTGTTCTAGCCCACAGGCTGGTTTCTGTCACTTTTTTATGTCTCTCAAATCTCCTATTGTCACCATGTGCATTGTGCAAGTGGACACCAGTCCATCACCTGTCCATCGAATTTGATAGGTCGTCATATGCCACAGTGTCCTTTTACTAGAGCATACATTTTTTATGTAGTTTTTTATGCACAAATATTTTTGATGAAATCTAAGAGCTTTCTGTACTCTCCATAGACACCTATGCAACTACCACTTTTGAATTAGAATTTTCTGAAGTGACTCGATTAGATTTATATGATGAACAGATTGAATTTAGGCTTTTATTCACATATAAAAATTGATCAGCGAACATAAACCGAAGCTCATCCAAACCTGATTAACAAACAAGAACAAACATCTTGCTGAAGCTCAAACGTGCTGCGTAACACGAGAATGAACCTTATTGGTTCTTGCAGAAGCTCAAACGTGCTGCGTAACACGAGAATGAACCTTATTGGTTCTTGCTGAAGCTCAAACGTGCTGCGTAACTCGAGAATGAACCTCATTGGTTCTTGCTGAAGTTCAAACGTGCTGCGTAACATGAGAATAAACCTCATTGGTTCTTGCTGAAGCTCAAACGTGCTGCGTAACATGAGAATGAACCTCATTGGTTCTTGCTAATGCTCAAACGTGCTGCGTAACATGAGAATGAACCTCATTGGTTCTTGCTAATGCTCAAACGTGCTGCGTAACACGAGAATGAACCTCATTGGTTCTTGCTGAAGCTCAAATGTGCTGCGTAACATGAGAATGAACCTCATTGGTTCTTGCTAATGCTCAAACGTGCTGCGTAACACGAGAATGAACCTCATTGGTTCTTGCTGAAGCTCAAACGTGCTGCGTAACACAAGAATGAACCTCATTGGTTCTTGCTGAAGCTCAAACGTGCTGCGTAACATGAGAATGAACCTCATTGGTTCTTGCTAATGCTCAAACGTGCTGCGTAACATGAGAATGAACCTCATTGGTTCTTGCTAATGCTCAAACGTGCTGCGTAACATGAGAATGAACCTCATTGGTTCTTGCTGAAGCTCAAATGCGCTGCGTAACATGAGAATGAACTTTATTGGTTCTTGCAGAAGCTCAAACGTGCTGCGTAACACGAGAATGAACCTCATTGGTTCTTGCTAATGCTCAAACGTGCTGCATAACATGAGAATGAACCTCATTGGTTCTTGCTAATGCTCAAACGTGCTGCGTAACACGAGAATGAACCTCATTGGTTCTTGCTGAAGCTCAAATGCGCTGCGTAACACGAGAATGAACTTTATTGGTTCTTGCAGAAGCTCAAACGTGCTGCGTAACACGAGAATGAACCTCATTGGTTCTTGCTGAAGCTCAAACGCGCTGCGTAACACGAGAATGAACCTCATTGGTTCTTGCTGAAGCTCAAACGTGCTGCGTAACACGAGAATGAACCTCATTGGTTCTTGCTGAAGCTCAAACGTGCTGCGTAACTCGAGAATGAACCTCATTGGTTCTTGCTGAAGCTCAAACGTGCTGCGTAACTCGAATGAACCTCATTGGTTCTTGCTGAAGCTCAAATGTGCTGCGTAACACGAGAATGAACCTCATTGGTTCTTGCTGAAGTTCAAACGTGCTGCATAACATGAGAATAAACCTCATTGGTTCTTGCTAATGCTCAAACATGCTGCGTAACACGAGAATGAACCTCATTGGTTCTTGCTGAAGTTCAAACGTGCTGCTTAACACGAGAATGAACCTCATTGGTTCTTGCTGAAGTTCAAACGTGCTGCGTAACTCGAGAATGAACCTTATTGGTTCTTGCAGAAGCTCAAACGTGCTGCGTAACTCGAGAATGAACCTCATTGGTTCTTGCTGAAGCTCAAACGTGCTGCTTAACTCGAGAATGAACCTCATTGGTTCTTGCTGAAGCTCAAACGTGCTGCTTAACTCGAGAATGAACCTCATTGGTTCTTGCAGAAGTTCAAACGTGCTGCGTAACTCGAGAATGAACCTCATTGGTTCTTGCTGAAGCTCAAACGTGCTGCGTAACACGAGAATGAACCTCATTGGTTCTTGCTGAAGCTCAAACGTGCTGTGTAACACGAGAATGAACCTTATTGGTTCTTGCTGAAGCTCAAACGTGCTGCGTAACTCGAGAATGAACCTCATTGGTTCTTGCTGAAGCTCAAACGTGCTGCGTAACACGAGAATGAACCTCATTGGTTCTTGCTGAAGTTCAAACGTGCTGCGTAACATGAGAATGAACCTCATTGGTTCTTGCTGAAGCTCAAACGTGCTGCGTAACACAAGAATAAACCTCATTGGTTCTTGCTGAAGCTCAAACGTGCTGCGTAACATGAGAATGAACCTCATTGGTTCTTGCTAATGCTCAAACGTGCTGCGTAACATGAGAATGAACCTCATTGGTTCTTGCTAATGCTCAAACGTGCTGCGTAACACGAGAATGAACCACATTGGTTCTTGCTAATGCTCAAACGTGCTGCGTAACACGAGAATGAACCTCACTGGTTCTTGCTGAAGCTCAAACGTGCTGCGTAACACGAGAATGAACCACATTGGTTCTTGCTAATGCTCAAACGTGCTGCGTAACACGAGAATGAACCACATTGGTTCTTGCTAATGCTCAAACGTGCTGCGTAACACGAGAATGAACCTCACTGGTTCTTGCTGAAGCTCAAACGTGCTGCGTAACATGAGAATGAACCTCATTGGTTCTTGCTAATGCTCAAACGTGCTGCGTAACACGAGAATGAACCACATTGGTTCTTGCTAATGCTCAAACGTGCTGCGTAACACGAGAATGAACCTCACTGGTTCTTGCTGAAGCTCAAACGTGCTGCGTAACACGAGAATGAACCACATTGGTTCTTGCTAATGCTCAAACGTGCTGCGTAACACGAGAATGAACCTCATTGGTTCTTGCTAATGCTCAAACGTGCTGCGTAACACGAGAATGAACCACATTGGTTCTTGCTAATGCTCAAACGTGCTGCGTAACACGAGAATGAACCTCACTGGTTCTTGCTGAAGCTCAAACGTGCTGCGTAACACGAGAATGAACCTCATTGGTTCTTGCTGAAGTTCAAACGTGCTGCGTAACATGAGAATAAACCTCATTGGTTCTTGCTGAAGCTCAAACGTGCTGCGTAACACGAGAATGAACCTCATTGGTTCTTACATGTCAAGTTAACTTGTTTGAGCTTCCATTTACCACAACTGATGAATGAGTTGATCAATGTTTATATGTGAATAAAAGCCTAAATTCAATCTGTTCATCATATAAAGCGATCATGTCTCTTCAGAATTTTTTGGGACTAAATACGCTTAATTCATATGGATTAGTTTTATGATCTCTTTATGAACTTTTTGAATCGTCAAAGTGGCAGTTACGTAGCTGTCAATGGAGGAACCAAAATGTCTCAGATTTCATCAAAAAGATCTTCATTTATGTTTCAAAGATGAATGAAAAACTTACGGGTTTGGAACGACATGAGGGTGAATAATTAATGACAGAATTAAAAAATTTGGGGGTGAATATCCCTTCAAGGAAAGACCCAAATCATTTAGAAAATCAAAATATGAAATCAAAAAACTTTCTGTAAAACCAGAGCTGTGGTGTTATGACATGACTTTCTCTTAAAATATATTCTTAGATTAAATTCTGTTCAAGTCTCAGACTATTGAAGCGATTGACTATTGCCATAATGGTTTACCATACTTCGGGTTCACTTGCACATTATGAGCTTAGCTCCAGCCGTGGTCTCCTCACAGATCTGTGTTTGTGCTGCTCCCCTCTCCTCCAAACCCCTCTTATAATCTCAAGATGGTGCACGTCTTTGAGGTGTTATAGAAACAATCCCATTAAGTGAACGGCAGGCGAAGTAGATCGCCTTTCAGAGAGATTACTCAACAGATGCCTCTCTGGCCACAGGGAGGCAATGGTTATGACTGCAGGGCTCGACTCCTGTTCCCGAGGGACACGGGGGAGATGCCTCCTCAACCACACGCACACACGATCACTCATCCATTTGAAACACTATATGATGCAAATGTACATATTTCAAACGGAGGTCCGTATGGCAATTTGTCACATTTGTCTCAAACTAATTCATTAAGGACAGGTGTCAAGCATTCGAGACAGTGTTGGCTGTGGTCGTTAAAACTTTGTTATTGTTCGCTTCGTTATTGTTCGAAGTTGATGTACCTTGTGAAGAGCTGTTGGAAGAAATGGAGAGCCGATGTTTGTGCAAATGTTCAGTTCTCTCTCCGCCTTCTTATTAATTATTTACTAACATTACATAACTCGTCCCTTACCATTGGCCCTAGACATGAATGATGCCAAGCTGACATGGACGATAAAACCGGTTAAAAGTCCCATAGACTTTTATCTTAAAGAGATAGTTCAACCAAAAATTTAAATTCTGTCATCATTTACTCGCCCTCAATTTCGTTCCAAACCTATGACTTTTTTTTTCTGTGGAACAAAGATGTTTTGAAGAAAGTTGGGGCCAAATCAGTGTTGGACCCCATTGACTTTCATTGTACGCACAAAAAAAGAAAGAAGACAGGAAGTCATACAGGAATGACAAGAGAGTGAGTAAATGATGACAGAATTAAAAATGTTGTATGTACATGCACCAAGCTACTGTGGGTTTTTCACAGGCGAAATTCAGGATATTACCCACTACGATTTATTTCATAAATGGTTCAAGTTGGTCAGACTGATTGAAAGCTGCTTGGATTGAAAGGTGTGCTTCATACATCGCTAGACTATTGACAAGAGTCAAGGGACTTTTTTTTAATCTGAAATTGCACTAAAATTTTCCTTAATGTGACTGCACCTTTAGTCCCAACATCGCAACAATCATTCAGTATAAACCATTTAAGTGGCATTTTAAAAAGTTATTGCTTTAGTCCGACTAAAGCCAAACTTTTGTAGTGCCTGTAAATGCACTTCATGACTTGATATATTACTGTAAAGATTCTTCTACCTTCAACAGAGCTGAAAACTCAGTTGTTACAATATCCCATTCCTTCTGACAATTGGTCTACCTTTGTAACTGTAACTTATATGAGGAACCAGGATATGTATTTGCCTCATCCAGTGCGTGTGCCCAGGTTTCTGAAGAGCTCCAGAATCAACCTAGTAGGTTTTTGGCTCCCATCCTCCGTTAGCATACGGCCTCTGAAGTATCGACTCAGAGTGGGAACTCTTATCTATCTCACCCGCTGCTCCCATCCTGCGAGGTGCCGGATGACAGAATAATTGGATAATTGCTTTCTGGCGCATGCATCACTTCGTCCGAAATTGAGTTACATCCGTCTTTCTTCCCATGGAAATATCGGCATCATCAGAAAGAGACGGAAAGCTATACCTCTCTCCCCCCTCAGCACTTCCGCCGCCTTAATGCCAGCAGCGAGTGGAGGAGATGCCTTCATAATTGTGGAGCACAATGCCTGGGCCGGGAGGACTTTACATGCCCACACAAAGAGCTTAACACCTGGACTTTCAATGGAGGTGCTCCACTTTACATCTAGTGTGGGAGTTGAAGCCCTGCCTTTGGACATGTGCTGTGTGGAGAGGTCCTGCGGAATTGACGTTTTGATGTTTGATCTCTTCTCTTGTCGCTCTCTTCCGACACACCCATGTGTCGTCATTCCATTGTCCTGCAGGGACTTTTCTAGAGGCACGTGGCTTTGAACTGAGAGGTCTCTCTATGGAGCTGTAGTGAATCTAATGTGGGTTTTTTTTTTTTGGCAAAATATGGACTTTGATTAAGCCTTCTCCTCATGTCTTTGAGCACACTTTGTGTGTTTGCTTCCCAATGTACAGTGTATTGTTTGTGTCCAATTGGTATGTTTGAGTCAAAACTCAAATACTATTTATATGCCCTTTCCCTGCCCTTCAAATTAATTAAAACTGTTCAAAATAATTTTCAGTAAAATTGAAGCTAAAATAAATATTGGGGGAAAAACCTAAACGCAAAAACTAGTGCTGTGAAATCAATAAATTGCATCTAACAAAAGTTTTGGTTTACATAATATATTTGTGTGTTTGTATTATTATATTTATATATATATATATATGTCTATATATTCTATATATGTCTGTGTGTGTATATATATATATATACATAGTGTAAATACACATATATTATGTAAACAAAAACTTTTATGTTAGATGCGATTAATCGCGATTAATTAGTTTCAAAGCACTATTAAAAACTTAAACGAAAATGAGATGTTGCAATAGTAACAAACTGAAATAAGTTTAAGCTGAAGTACTAAAATTATTAAAGCTGTAATAAAAATGTAAGTTATACAGAAATATTAAAAAAGGTAATAAAAACGACAAAAGCAAAATAACAAATATGAAATATTTAGAAAACACTTTTCACACTAATCAAATAAAATATGCAAACATAATATGAAAGCATTTACTTAATTTAATTGTCTTTTTGTTTTTTTCCTCAGGAACACCTGTCTCAAAAAAAGTACATCGTAGACATCATGACCGACAGCAGCGTGCCCTCCGACAGTGCGAAAGATGGAGAAGAGAGACAGAAAGCTCGGAAAAAGGCCAAGAAACTGCGGGCACGCATGAACTCAAGGTGATGCGATCACATTCTCTTCTCTCTTTCTTTTCTTGATCTCCCTCCCTCACTCTGTGTGGCTAAAGCGTGGTGTTGTTGCTTATGAGAGCTTTATGAGTGACAAGGAGATGGAGAGCAGAGGCGATGTGCATCCTGGCTGTCCACGCGGCAACACTGATGAGCTTAATTTATGGCCACTCTCTGTGATTGGGGAGGAAAAAGTGAGAATCGATCTGTTAGCCCCTCCCCACCACTCCCCCACTTTCACCTGTTAAGAGCTTTTCTCCTAATTGGTTGCCACCACGCTGCCAAAACTGAAGGCTTCTCTACTGTACAATAGTATGTTAAAGTATGTGTAAAGCATGCCTGTTTTTCTCTCTTCCAACTATTGATTTTTAAATGAAGTATCAAAGAAAATCAATAGCAATCAACAAATAGGAACAAACGCGTCTCAGTGTCAGATCCTAGACCTGGGCACTATCAATTTTGCCTCCTGTCACAACTGTTAGTGTGTGTGTGTGTGTGTCTTGGTGTAAGTAGAGTTAATGTGGTATGTTTGTTTGTCAGTAAGGCTAAAAATGGAATTAACGTCTTGAGAGATTGTTTGAGTTTGTTCAGTGCACTGTTCTAAAGAGTCAAGGGACTTTTGATATAACTTTATACATCCATGTGGGGAGAATGTTTGTTACTAACTGCTAATGTTCAGTCTAATTATATATTGAAGTATATTCCGTAAGGTTTTTATTTAGTGACATTCTTTAGAAAATGATTTAAACAGTAACTACAGCACATTAATAAATGAAAAAAATTCTCTATACAAACTTGTAGATATTTATAAGTTGTAATGAAGTACTGACAATGTAAATAATGATATTTCTTGGTTGTATATAAAGTAAATGTATTTGTTCAAACATAATTTAGTCATTTTAATTTAATTGCAAGTCGAAAATTTAAATGAAATTTCATTTAGTTGTGAGCTTTGTAAGTTGACGATTCTGCTTAATTACTGTGTTCGTAAGTTGTAATTTTGTTATATAAGTTGTATGTATGTATGTATGTGTATAAGATAGCCTATACTTATATAAGTTACGTATGTATATAAATGTTATAATATTTTTATGTTGTAATATCTGTTTTCAATAGTTGAAATTCCAACATAAGTTAATACGTTTTGATGAAGTTCAATATCCATATCCATCTATTCTCAAAATCGCTTGTCTTAAGTAGAGTCGCAGGAGTTATATGGTTATTTTGTTATAGTACATCATGAAATTTGTGCATTTGTAAGCTATAGTAATTGCTGCACAGTAAATTGATATTTGTAAGTTGTAGTAATTACAACATTGACTAAAGTTGAAATTATGCATGTTGAAATTTCATTAACTTCCAATTTCTATGCCGATAAGTTGTGATTGTAATGACATTTCTGCATATGTAATTTTAATAACATTACAGGCTCTCGTAAGTTTTCATATATTTCATGAGAAATATCGACAAAATATGAAACGGTTATCAAGATTACATTTTTGTAAGTTGTAATTGTTGCATCCCTAGTGGCCTTACAGTAATTGTAATTTGTAGACTCTCTCTCTCTCTCTCTCTCTCTCTCTCTCTCTCTCTCTCTCTCTCTCTCTCTCTCTCTCTCTCTCTCTCTCTGTGAAGTCTGCTAACAGTCTTGCAGTATAGAGGAATTCTGAGCTCATTAATATAGAGGTAGCTCAGAGGGCAGAAAACAGCTCTGAGCTTTGGCTGGGAGAGTGACAACATGAGCCTCCTCTGTTCTCTGTCACTCCTGTGCTGAGCCCTGCAACACTCACACTGCGAGGGAAAGAGGGTGAGGAGGAAAGAAAGGGAGAGAACAGGCGCTACACACTCATAAATCACGGCCGCCCACAGCCCCGGCTTGCTGAGGTTGGCGGCTCCACCGCGGGGTGGAAATGAGCCGTTTTATAGGAGCACAGTGTGGCGTTTGTAAAACGCTGGAGAGCTTTTCTCAGCCCTCCCAGGTAGCCCTGTCCCCCCAATGTCGTTGTTAAGCCCGCTCAGTCCCCATCAGAGCCGTGGCATGGAAAAAGGCTGCTTAATTTCCTTAGCTGGACCCTGATTTATTCTTCAAATATATGGCTTGTTCTTCATGTGCAAACATGTGTGGTTTTAATTACCATGAAAGTAGCATGTGCATGTCAGCGTTGGATGTGGGCTTTAAACTTTCAGAGTATCTCACTCTTAACTCTTTCCTTCTCTCCCTGATGACCCTTTCTCTCGTGGATGGTGTTTGGCAGGTTGAAATTACTTGTCTTTTCCCCAGGCTTGAGAACAGAGTTCTCAGTGTGTTAGTCTACCTCAGAGAGGGGCGGCGCACAAAAGACCCCCTGTTCAGCACTCCCAGAGGAGTTTACTCACAAATCCAGAAACAAGTTCCCTAGTGGAGAGTCAGTGAGGAAGGTAGGGGAGAGAAGGAGGGAATAGATGAGCTACAAGGAAACAAGGGAAGGATCTTGGAAAAGATGTGCACAAAAAGGACACATTGAGGGAACATGGCGACCTCAAAGGAGGAACTCGTGAGCAGCCTTTTGCAAACTGACAAATGGGACACTCCATGACAAAGACAAATCTTCAAGTTCACATCAGTTGTGGCCTTGAGACTCTTGAGAGTCCAATTTGAATTCTTTGAATTCTGAACCAGTTCTGACATGATGCCCACTAAGAAGGGACTAGTGAGCACCCTTTTGCAAACTGACAAATGGAACACCACCCCATGGTACGGTCAGTGTGGCAAAGACAAGTCTTCAAGTGGCCAATTGTGTTTCAATCTTGACGGTAACACCCTGTGCTCTTGTGCACTGCACACTGCCTCAAGTTTGCAAGGTCACCAAGTGCATGATCTGGACGTTTGCTGCCCTCCTCTGTTGGGTAGTCACCTGCTGTTATGGCACCAACATGTGGATTTCATGCATCATTAAGACCGTACAAGTGCGATCTCTGCAAAAGGACACCTAGCGGCCACAATGAGGGTGTTTGTGACCCTTCATAATCATAAAATGACACATGGCACACTCTACAATCTTGTGAACTTAAGGGATACTTGCCAGTGAAAGCCTTTAGATGACTCGACATCATCATGTGTTCCATTTGGGACAGGGCCAATGTGTCTGTGCGTGTGTAGTTGCCGCCAAACCACGGTTCAGATCATCTCAACTTTTTAAGACACTTGGACCCTGCTAACCTCAGACCTTTATTTGCCATCAGGTGCATGTAAATCTTTTCAATCTCTGGATGTATCCGATATTTATTCCACGTATAACCCCTTGTATACATTTGTTGAATTTATAGATGGATCCAGCTTCATTCCTCTCAGTGGATATGTTCCACAGTTCACATTTTTCCCTCCCTTTTCCTCGTCCTTTTATTCATCATCAGTCAAATTGTCTTCCATTTTGATTGAGAGCCTCTCAAATCCAATATTAAATATTGCAGCGCTGCCCGACCAAATCTCTGTAATTGGGAGTGCCGAGCGCCTGAGTCTCCCATAGCACATTTAAAACGAATACACTGTATTTTTTATTTTTTTAATCCGTCCGAAGGCATTGACGGTTTTACAGTTGATTGGGGGGAGGGGGCCGTCTGCGTCCAGCTTGGGCGGAGGTGAATAGTGGGGCACATCGTGATGAATTGATGATTAGCTCTGCATTGTAGCTTTGTAGCTCCCCCCACACACACACACACTTATAGCTGGTTACTAATATTTATGGTGCCCGGCCCGTTTAATGGGGCCTGCCGCGTTCGGAGATTGATGGTCCGGCGATTGCCCCTCTGTTTAACCCGTGCAGGCGTAAAGCTGTCAAAGAGGAATATTGTAATCTGGAGGATGAGGACGAGGCCAGGTACGGTTCACAATCTTTTTCCGAGCGCTTGAGTCTATGCATCGGCCAGGATCGTTTCACTCCTTCAAAACAAAACACTTCGGAATCAGTCTTCAAAAATGCAATGCTACCCCAAAGAAAGCGGAGTCAAACCTAATTGTGTTTGTAGTCAATTTATTGTTACGCGTCTCAATAGTCAAGGGTTACGGTTAAGGGATCATCACATGGCCTGGTGGCATCTCCAAAGTCTTCTGTCCTCTATGACACATTAATAAATTAATTTGAAGTCACTATTCAGTGTGATTTATCGCCTCCTAGAGACCAGAACTTTATCCACCTCAAACCTCGTAAGACATTCAATAACTACAAATTTATTTATTTGTTTAGTTTATTAATTGAAAACTCGCAATTCACCTCTTCAACTAAGAAAATTACTGTCACCTGCTGTGAACAATCTTGTTATTATTCCTGTTATTAGGATTAACTTGCAGGATTACACTGTAAAACAAAAAGTTGCTGCCTTAAATAAAGGACAATCAACTTGGATGTTTAAAGGAATAGTTCACCTAAAAATTAAAAAATTCTGTCATCACTTACTCACCCTCAAGTTGTTTTAAACCTGTATGAATTTCTTTCTTCTGCTGAACACAAAGGAAGATATGTATAAGAATGCCGGTAACCAAACAGTTGATAGACCCCATTGACTTCCATAGTAGGAAAGAAAATACTATGGAAGTCAATGTCTAGCGACATTCTTGAAACTAAATTATTTTGTGTTCAGCAGAAGAAAGAAATTCATACAGGTTTGAAACCACTTGAGGGTGAGTAAGTGATGACAGCATTTACATTTTAAGTGAACTATTCATTTAAGTCATTTCAACTTAAATTACATTAAACTGACTTCAGGTGAAATTAGTTGTCTCTGATGTCCTCTTCCGGAAAGAGACGCCTGAGTTTATCAGCCCCTGAACATGCATCCATCCATCAAGCATTTTTTTTTTTTTTTTCAGGAGCTGATCGATCATCCTTATCTGACGGAATGGGATGTGTGATTGTCAGGAATTTTGCTCAGTGGTCCACACCAGTGTATTAGAGCTGACTGACAGCAAAACATTATTTCGGTCTGTGATCCACTAGGGGACTAATTCACACCCTTCAGCCATTCACCTTATTTATTTTCAATTTCTGGACTTAAATAGTGTGGCTATTGGAGAGTCCGGTATTCCCTGCTGTGAAACAACATCCTCTGCTGTGAGACCTCTCTGAAGACCGAGCGTTTGTGACTCGTTCGTGCTTGTTAGTTTGTGATTGCTGCTAGTGCGGTCCAAAGACTAAATAAACAGTTTGAGGCTCAGCTTGACCTCTTGACATTTTCTTTGTTCAGCATGTCGTCTTATCTTCTCATGTCTTCAGGCTGACAGCCATCGGACTCCTCTGTTGCTCTCCGTCTGTCTTTCTCTCTCCATCTCTTTCTGACAGACTTGTTTGTCTTTCTTTTTCAGGGCTAAGGAGTATGAGACATGCATGGAAGCCAAGTCCCAGAACCCCGACTCTCCTTACAAGGCGAAGTAAGCTCCCCGCTCCACTTTTAAGGATCATATACCCAACCTGAGGTTTTACTGAGTACTCATGTCTTAATGCTGTCTTTTAAATCCAAGCTTTACAAATGATGCCAGCACTGGGCTTTCCTTTATCAAACCTTTATAGTTTTGTATAACTATGCAAAACTGATATACAAGCGGTGTTGTCAGGGATCTCCTCTTAAAGTATAATTATTGCTGTTTTGCTCAATGTGGTCAGATTCAGGTTTTTGTTCAGGTTTCAAAATCAGGTTTTGTTCTTTTGCACAATGATAGTAAAAACCCAAAATCAACCCAAGACATTCCAGCGGTCCCCAAAAAGGGAATAATAAATCTTTTAAAATTAAAAACAATATGCTGAAAATTTCTTATGGTTACGGTATAGCTAATATGATTGGATAAAACATGCAAGCCATATTCAGTGTTGTCATTGTTAACTAAAAATGATTTTCTTTAATTGAAATAAAGCTATATTAGATAAAATCTATATGAAACTGAAAATAAGTAATACAATTACTAAATTAAAATAAATTAAATCTAATTAAAAATATTTTTTAAAAACCCAATAAAAGTGACAAAAGCAAAATTACTTAAACTAAAATTTAAATTAAAACTGAAAACATAAAAATTAGAGCTAATTCTCTCTCTCTCTCTCTCTCTCTCTCTATATATATATATATATATATAACACTATATTATATAAATAATACTAAAAGAACACTGGTCATATTTCACACCAAAATTAAAAGAAATTGTATTTTGCATAATTATATTTTGAATTATTATTTACAATTATTTATTTTACTATTTATCTTTCATGACCGTTCAGCACATTGGAAAGGACTTTTTTCTAAGTCTCTTTATTTTTTAATAGTGTAAAAAATATTTATAAAAGCTTTTAAACTTTAAAGCCACTACAATAAATACCAACAAATGTCTTGATATATACATTTTGCATAAATTAATATATATTTTTTGTCATTACAGTCATTTTAATGTTTTATGTATTATAGTAAACTTATTGTATATTGTTTTTTTTAATGCTTAGTTGTTTTTACATTTAAATCAGAATATTTGAAAGACATTTTAGGAACCTATACTAACTACCTTAATTTATAAATGCCTTACAATTTAAATATCTGTTTTCACAGCCAGTAATGAGAATTTGGGAGAAGAAATGTGGTTAATTATCATGAAAATAATGCTAAACTAAAATTTCATATTGTTATTATTATTATTGGAAATGTTATTACCCATACATGTTTTAACAGGTTTGTTGACCTAATTAGTTTCAAATAAAGATGACATGAAAACAAATTGATGTATTTATGATTGTTTTGAGTATGTGCATGTGTTTGTTTTCTTCCAGGCTCCAGCGTCTGGTGAAGGACCTGGTAAAGCAGCAGCAGGGGCAGGACAGTGGCCAATGGGCAAGTAACAAAGTGTCTGGCCTGGACAGAACCCTGGGAGAAATCTCCCGCATTCTGGAGAAGCAGGTTTGTACATATCTCTTATTATCAATCTCCCTGGTGTGTTCTGATAGGGACATGCCCTCTAAAGTAATTATACTGAAAAGACAGCAAAGCTGGAGATACCAGTAATAATGACTGAATGGATGTATGATATCTGTTGTTTAAACTGCTTTTTATCTGTCCATCTTTACTACTGCACAGTCACACCAGGGTTCTTCTTGGAACTGTAAGCATCTGAGCAGTGTTTAGACCAGTCTATGTCAGGGGCTTGGGGGCTTTATTGTCTGAAGTCTAGTGTGTGTGTGTGTGTGTGTGTGTGTGTTAGTGAAGGAAGGGATTTGACTTGAAGATAAGCCTCTAGGCTGCTCTCAACACCGACTCCACTGAACCGCCGGCTTTGGCTGCAGTCCTCCCCGTCTCGCAGTCTATGCAGAGTATCGCTTTCCATCCCCATCTCTCTGCCCTCGGTTATTTGCTAATGAGGGCCAGGTTAGGTGCTTGTTTTCATTGCCGCAGATGTTATTAATTGGCGGAGATCCCCGTTTGTCAAACAGGCGAACATGTTTCAGAGCGTTTGGCTTGCTACTGTTGTGCATTGTGGCTTTTGAACAAAAATAGGTTTGTTTTTCAAAAGTAAATATAATCCAAATGACTTGAGGTAACAAAAGCAGGGAAGCTTTTGAAGATGTATTTTAGCAATCACTTGAGTTTTTTCGAATGCTAGCTTGGCATGTCACCACCCAACATGAAAGAGCTCTATTAATATCCCACAATTCAGTATGAGCTGTGAGATTAAATCCATCAATAGTAGATTAAAAGAGCAGTTTACTTTTGATGTTTTTGATAACCTTTTTAAAGATGCTTGAAGGAGCTGTTCTGAAGTGGTGATATTATGTGATATTAACAATGATTGTGTTTACATTTACTCTTGTAAACTATTGCGTAATATTATCTCATAGTTAAAGTGTCTGAATTTAGTTTTTGTCTCTGACAAAACTCATTTTCCAAAGCAGCTAGTTTGGGGGTTGCCTAAACAACTAGTTGACTAATCAGTTTTAACTCAAACCCCTGTATAATTAGACTGGTTTCAGGTTCACCTGACCCCACTTGAACCTTAGGGACTGTTTACATAAGATGCATTTTTGCATTCAAAATGGCTTAACGTATCTCAATGGAATGAAACAATGCAGGAGGACTCAAGGTGTGTTTTTAAAAGTTGGATGCTCAAAATGCTGTGTTTGCGTGTAATGGGACACTCAAAAAAGCTGTTAAAGATGTTTTTCACCACAGGCTAGAACTATAACAGTAAATTTGGATAATTATATGAGAATAGGGAAGTCCACACCACAACAATAACGATAACGCCACAGAGAAAACATTGACAGCCAATCAGAACTTTAAAGAACTTAAGCATTTAAAGCAGCAGACTACATAACTGTGCTTTTATAATAAACAGAACATTATTGTGTTGGTGCTGACACATATAAATGTATCGTTATAGTTATCTTTATAGTTATTGTTATTGGTGTGAATGGGCCTTAAGGGTTATTCTGAATAAACACTAAAAAAAATTTATTTGATTAATCAACTACCGGTAGTTTGTTGGTCAACTATTGTGACCCATCTCTAGTGTACTATATATCTCTAGATCAATAAAGGGGAAATGGATTGGTGACACGTCACATTTTGGTAATGAAAAAGGATGTTTACGGTTTCTGTAATACACTCATCAAATGAAGGTATGTGTGGTTTGGTGGGGGTGTGTTTGTGGGTGGATGCATGGTGCATTGATGGTGTCCTGTATTGACCAGTGGGAGGAGATTTGGGCTGTTAATGGTCTTTCAGGAGGGAGAGGAAAAATGTAAGAGACTGAAGAGGGTGGTAAAACTGAGCTAATGGGCAAGGAGGAGGGCCGAGGGAGGAGAGGAAAGCATAAGCTGCTAGAGAGGAGTGAAAGGGATGTAATAATCAGCCATGAACCCAACATTTCAAATAATTGTCTAATTTGGTTTCACATTCAGAATCAGTTAACTCAAAAGTGACTGTTTTGGACTTGAAATATAGTTCATTACAACAGTGAAGTCAATAGACATTGTTGAAATTAACCCAGCACTATTCTTCTTAAATCCAGTTTTTTTACACAATATAGCAAGGCTGGTCTGAAGTAACTTAACACTGTTAATATAACCAACATGCTCCACATTCCCTTCAACAGATTTTCTCAGATCAGACCTTGTCATCTCATTACCCTCTCCAGGCCCTGTTCTTCTTAGAAATATCTCTGAATGACAGCTTCTATCAAGAACATGAGTACATTTCTTGTGTACTGTCCCCAAGGCCTCCTACACAAACTCTTTCTGGAGTTTTCCACAGAGACCTTGCTTTAAAGAACTCACGCCGTTTTTGTTTTTGCAAGTTGCTGGTACGGTGAAGTGCTTGTGGAAATGTCAGCTCCTCAGGCTCTTTCTTGTAGCCTTTTGGGAATACGACTCTCTTAAGAGTACAGTATCTGGACTTCATTTAGACTGTCAGTCAAATCTGTGGATTCCTCTAGCCTGGTTCCTGCAATGTCCAGCAAAACTAAGCAAGTCTGTGAACCCTGGTTGTCGAGGCAGTTCCGCCTCTAATCCCAGGACAAAGTCAAATAAATACCCTTCATTGGGAGTCTGCGTACACCCCTTCCCCCTCAGCATCACCTCAAGTCAAGAACGTTTAGATTATTTGACCTAACAAGCATCTCTCATGTCACTGACTCACCTACAGATTTGTTTTTTTTCTCATACCCATATCTGATTCAGTCTCCACTTTCTCCACTAATTCCTCGAACAACACCAGACTCTCCGCACCCCTTCTAGCCCCTCAAGCAGTGCAGCCTCCCCCACTCCACTTTCCTCGTGCTGACTTTGCTCGGGCACAGTCTCCGACCTTTGCCCGCCTCTCCCTCTGAGCCCTCTAATGGTTTATTTTGTGTCAAACCAGGTTTCAGTTTGTCTCCCGGAGAACTGGCTGATCGAAGAGCCTTTTTTCCCTTCTTGTCATTCAGGAATATTCAGGGGAGTTTCTTGTTCCTCTGATCTGCGCTCTCTTACCTTAGCAGAATGAGCTCACATATTTACATTCTGCCAGGGAGTGTTTGTCACTGCTTTCAAATAAAGACCAGGCCGAGATCAACTGCCTTTATGACACTTGAGGGACTGTCAGGAACATTCTGGGCCTGCTGGGCCAGCCAGTATTTACATTTTCATTTGCCAGCTGTCAGAGGTTGGCTCCCCTTGGTGGCCAACTGGTGGCGAGCTATACCTGATCAAGAGGCCCAAGTCTATGGAAGGGGCCCTTCCAACATTGTACTTGCTCTCAATCCATGTTTGATGACTTGGAGAAAGGGTCCTGTGAATGAAGCTTCAGTTGAGAATAAAGAAGAACATTAGTGATTGACTGTGTCAGTGTTGCTTGAACGTTGTTTAACAAGAGGTTTAGTCTGATTTCAGATCCACTAGGTGGCCAATTTTTTTATCTCTTGCCATACATTTGGCTAATTGCTGAATTGTCTATAGCAGAGGTTCCCCACCCTGGTCCCGGAGTTCAGATGTCTCCCTAATCAAATAGAACTGATTCAACTCAACAGCTCATTAGAAGAAAATCCAAGATAAGAAATGGGTGTGTAAGATATGGATGATGTCTAAAATGTACATTGTGTGGACGTTCTCTGAGATCAGGGTTTGGGACCACTGGTCTATAACCTTCATTTATGAAGGTTTTTTAATCATTGGTTTGTTTTTGAGGTTGTAGTTTGTTGGTTTTAGGATCATTGAAATGGATGAAAAGAACCACATTTTTCAACAAGCCTCTTCATAAAGATGTGTGAGGTGATTGGGTGTTGCCTGTCTACTGCTGAGGGACAGGTCGAGCTTTAGGATTTAGCTAGCCAGTTTAAAAAAACATGGACATAGTTTTTGCATTCCTTCACCATGTGCTGTCAGTAAGGTAATTTTCAAACCCTAATTGCCTAGTAATTCTTTTGTTCCACTTGGCTGTTACTTGTGACTGTAAGAGAGTAGAGGATTCATGTTTCCCCTCAGGTGCATGTTTGAAGGAGCACGAAGACAGCTATTAGAAGAGTCAGAAATCCGTAGTGGAAAGAATTGCCCTTGGGTGGCTAATTTTTGGATATCAGCTTGATATTTGAACTAATAATGATGTGTAGCTTTTCCATATTCTCGGTCAGAAGTTAAAAGAATCACACCATGAGTGAACTTGGCAGTTTGTATACTCCAGTGTTAAAGGTTTATGATTCTGGCATGCATCTGTTTTCTTGCTAATTCTGGGTTACGTAGCATGTACTGTGATTCCAGTTTGTAACTGACATACATTGGCGTTTCTTTAAAAATTCCCAAGGTTCCTTTTGATTATACTCTCTTGTTTCCAGTGAACAGTTGGTTTCTATTGTTATCCTAAAACTGAACACTCCCTCCCTAAATGTTTCTTGCTTGCAATCGAGCATGATTATCAGGAACAAATTATCTTCCAGTGTGTACTTAAATGTGTGCTGTTAAAACTTAAACTGTAAAGACTAACTTATTGTTTTACTGTCTACAGTACTCTTGATGGGGTTTACAGCTCTCTTCCTTTCTTGTAATGTCAGCACAGGCCTCTTCACTAAATAGGAACTGTTTATGCTTCTTTGTGTATTTCCATACTATTTCTTGAGAACAAAACACAGAGTTGTACCCTGTCTGCATGCCAGCCCTCAAATTCATTCTGAGATCTGTCCCTGTAACCAGAGGGGGCATGTTTACATCACTGCGCCACTTGCCAAAAGATGGATGGGCCTAAGACGGAACCTTGGTGAACCCCTCCGTCAATGAACGCCCCAGCCAGTTGTTCTCCATCTGTTGCAAGAAGGGGGATGCAGCATTTTAGGAGCACTCCCCTCCCCCTGACTTTTCATGTTGGCTAATTAGAGTGGTTTGTAGGAGGTTAACACACAGACACATCCAGCCCTCCCTCCCACTTAACGTGCACCCCACACCCGTACCCTTGTCCTGGCCAACCAGCGGGAAGTGCTGCTCCCTGGGCCCTTTGATTAGCCTTGCCTAAAATGGCCACTCTTGTTAGAAATTGGATAAGATTGCTCAAGCCGTATAATTTAGATTTGCTCTGCCCCCTCCCTCCTCTCTAACCATCTGATCTGTCTTCAGGTCTTCTGTTTGAATCCCCTATTAGAAAAACGCAGGCTATCATCCTATTATAGTATCACTAGAGTATTTGTTGAAGAAGGATGTTACACTAGGCAAATCCAACAGCAGTCTCACAAGTGGTGGTTTTTATATTCATTAAGCACTTTGAATATTTAAGAACAAGCAGGATTTTTTTTTTTTTCTGTATTGTTTGTAGTTGCATTGAAATGTTTAGGTTGCCAGAAAATTGCACAAGTGAAACACAGTCCCTCCTTAGTTATGTTAAGATACAAATGGTATGTTAACACATTATTCCTGCTGTTGTAGAGGCATGCTGGTTGCAAATAAATAAACCTTTGGGTTTCTCTTCTGACTTGGCCTGCTGAAAAGACATATCAATGCCAGATGACTTTATTGAGAATGGGAAGTCCCTGGCAGCATGTTAAAGTTGCATTTTTAGTTACAATGTGAAGAAGTTCACAACAGCGTATGTCCTGTGTAAGATTTACTTTAATATTGCTGCACATGCTTTTCAATTTACACAAGGGTCAGTCTAATAAAACATAGGTCTGATGTTTTGTTTTGCCCAGATCCAGCAGAAATTGAAAGGCGTTAATGTATAGCTTGAAATTAGATTTTTCTGAGGGACATTTTTCCTCCACCTGTGATTGTCGCTTGTTTCCGGGAGTGTAAAGTACTCCACTATTTGTACTTCATTATTCTACTTAAATAAAATGCAAATTATTCAAAATATTATTTGATTACTATTGAAACTGAATACAAAAACATTATCCTTTTTCCACCCCTCATCATTTTGTTTTGAAGTTTAAAGTACTTTTTTGCAGATTATCATGAGCTGCATCTCTGCGGTCAAATTCAGAATGTAATAAGGTTAGCGTTTTTACTCAACATTAGTTTTTACTTAACTATAGTTTTGAGTATGTCAAGAGTCGAAATACCAAGCCTAGTTACTTAAGTATAAATAAACCTAATTATATTTCTCAGTACTTTTTTACAACTCAGTCTGTTGCACAAACAAGGAAAGCTTTCTCCTTACTTTCTATATTGTATTAATTAGAGCCCTTGCTAAGCATGCATGTCATTAAACTCTTTGTATCTCTATAATCTGATCATCTCATCTTCAATCACTTTCCTGAACTCCTCCAGATTCCAGGTACTTTGCTCAGCGTGGGGATCTGTCAATAAGCCAGACAGGGCAAGGTTGAGACACATCTCTCTGGACTGAGTTCCACACGCCATCACAGTACAGGCCCCAGCTAACCCTTCCAAATGCCTCCTAAATAGGCCACCATGAGCGGCCAACCCTCCAGCCTTTGGCCGGTTTGACATGGCTTTGCTGCAAACCCACTCTATTTACTGTTGCGACCTGTGTTCATCGTCACGATATAGGCAGCGAGGCACCGCATCCGTCTTCACAGAGCTGTCAGTGAGCTTTTCTTAATCCCAGCCGCTGTTTGAGCGCGTTCCACCTTTCGTGTACCTGACAACAAGCTTGTTCCAATCTCTTAACCCTGGCAAGGGTTCAACCTTCGTTTTGCCACCGGATCTCCAGGAATGACTCTTTGGCGGCACCTGTGATTGACAGGAGAGGAGCTTATATGTAATTTTGCAAAGCGCTTCCTCTGTTTGCTGCTCAATATGTTCAGGCTTGTTGTCAGCCCCCACCATCCCCTGTACAAAAACATCTCGAAGTGCCTGTCTTTGAGTGCTGTCACATAGCGTACGAGAATCTGACCTCATTATATGAAGTAGGTGCAATGTTCTCTCTTCTCCTCTTCTTTGCTCTCCAATCCTGCAAGTAAATGACTCAACTGCTATCAATTTCAGATTCAAAGTTGTTGATTTATGTGTTGTTTTGTGGCAACATTGGGGTCGAACTCATTGGCAACCTCTGAGGTACTTACTTCCTTTACTCAAAGTAAGGGAGCTGGGGAATTTTGACTCTAAACCGTATGACTCATTTAAAGGGGTTCCACTTTGAACTTTAAAGAATTTTATGATGCGAGTAAAAATGTCCCTTCTGTAAACAGTTTGATTTGAGAAGCACGTCAGTTAAATGACTGTTTTATGTCTCTTCTTTCTCAAAGACGCTCATTCCCTCCGTATGAGTTTCAGGCACAGTTTGGTTGACCCCCTCTTTAAAGTTTTACGGCTAGTATCTATGATAACCAACGACTGAAGGTTGCGTTTGAACCTTCCCTATCCTTAAAATGTAAAAACCCTCAAATTACTTCGAATTCATACCGGTCAATTACGTGACACAATTTTTTGGCCTATATGTATATAAAAATATAACTTTTTTGAGTTTTAGTTGTTGTTGTTGTTTTTACAAATCAAAGTCATATGGTGTGACCAACATGCTGAAAAAACAAGCAAAAAAACAGGAATCATAGACAGGACCCCCGTAGACCCTCATGACTGTACCAAGATCCATACCTTTTTGTGACAAGACAAGGTTAATTCAGGTTAAATGTCATGTGGTGCAACTGTCCAAAAATGTAATGATATTAATTAATTAATTAATAATTTGTGATATTTGTAAAATAATTAAACTTTTTACTATGAAGAATCTATTAAAACATTTATTTGAAAATAATAACTAACGTGTACAATCACACGCATATGCTCACAAGGAAAATATTACATTTTACTTTATGGTTACACCACATGACATCTAATTGAAACATTTGTTGAAATTCCTAAACGTTTTTCAAACAGGAATGCAAAGAGTACATTTCTAAGAACTTTCAAACATTTATTTAAAAAGATTTGTTGTGTCATCGACACTGTAGACTCGTGACGTAAAATGTTTCTTGTCCAGTCTAAATTGTGACTCATTCTGTGTATTCCCTAAGCTCTTCTTTGTCAAACCAGACCACCCCTGCTTTGTGTGCAGATATGTACGTTTGTTGTCCTGCGTTGGTTTTTGGTTGCTGTTGGGGGGTTGGGAGGGGTTGTGCACTTTTGAGATTTAGCAGGAATTCTTTGGGGATCACTTTGTTTCAAATTTCACTCCAGCTTCCCTCTAGAAAGCAGGAGGTGGGCAACAAGAGGATGCCTCCAATGCAAAAACAATGTGATACTTGAGTCTGCTCGCCTCTCCATGTTTGTGACTGTTTCTCTCTGTCTCTCTCTCTCTCTCTCTCTCTCTCTCTCCCTCCCCTCTATCTCTCTTTTTCAGAATAATGCAGATCAGGTAGCGTTTCAGGTAGGAGGGGGTTTGACTGCTCTGGAACAGATCCTACAGGTTGTCACTGCAGTCTCCAGTCCCACTGCGGTCCCCCGTATTCCTCTCAAGTGAGTACTGACTTGAATCTGCACAGGCTCACCTTCACATAGTGTCACTTTTTTTCTATTGGGATGTTTTTAAATGTTTATAATGATGTGGCATTTTAAAAATCATAGTGTTTAACAGTGAGACACAATGCAATGGCCTAAAATATCCATCCAGATGTTTTTTTTCTGGCACTAATATGTACACATGTAACTGAAGTTGCGAGTCTTTTCTTCCCTGTTGTGACATATCTGAGTGAAATGGCTTCTCGAACAAGAAAAAATGTAATGTGGGACTCGATTTTGTCCATTGGAAATTGATTGGATGGTTGTGGTTTGCTATTGGTGGATCTCATGTGAATGACAGGCTGCCCCGCCCTCACACCAGTAAACACGTCATCAGAGAAGAGAAGTTGCTGTAAGACCTCCCTCAAAAAAAGTCATTTTGATTAAAGATTATAGGGGCACATGAATGAAAAAAATAACGCTGAAGTGCACAGATATATCTTTTATAATAAATAGTGCAATATTCCATAAAAAAAAAAAAATTGATGGTGACTTTAAATTCTTAATTTGCTGGCTTTTTTCAGCAATTATTGATATTTGAATTATTGATTGATTATAGAAATCATATTTTTGGCCTTTTTACCACCTTTTTTACCATTCATCAATGGTAATAGTCAGAAAATCGCAGGAAATGATGATGCCTGGCAGGATTGGATCAGGAAACTATTAGGCCTCAACTCTGACTTGTTAAATCATTTTTCTTGAATGAACATACTGTACTCTCAAACACAAAATACGTCTTTGTTTTTTTTGTTTTTTTTTTCTTGCTTACAAATATTTTGTCATTTTCTGATCATGATTTGTGGCCTCCTTCCCATCCCACAAATTGACTCCAGCTCAGCTGTGAAGTTATTTCCCTTCTTTCCAGTGCTCTGCATCACAATAAATTTATAATGAATAAGAATGTTCCTTGTTTAGAAAATAAAAAGCATCGCTTCTGAATCATCCATTTCGCAGTCTTCCCTCAGCCCCTCGCTGGTATACAGAAAGCACATTTGTCCTATCCGTCACTTGGAAATGGGAATGGGGTTTGAATAGTGGGTCTGGAACTAGTGGCATTGGCCAGTAGATAACCTCAGAGAGCGGCTGTTTTCACTAGAGAGAGCTCCTAATGGACTTCAATAGCCTCTTTGCCTTCCTCATTAGCATTTGCTGTTTTCCAAATCTTCCTTAATGGAGAAATGCTACTTATATTTATAATGCTTTTACAGGCCATCTAGTGTTTATTGATTTTTCTCTCTCATACTCTCACTCTCGTTCTCTGCGTCTCCTTGTCGTTCAGTCATTAATTCCAGAAAATTTCAAGTGGGCTATAATATTATAATGAATTTTTATGAACTTCAGTTTTTGAAGAGGTTGAAACTGCATTGTATTTGATTATAGGGTTAGTTCACCAAAAATAAAATCCAGTCATTATTTACATGCTGCTAATGTCATTTCAAACCCAAATTTCTTTTTTTTTCCAGAGAACACAAAATTAGACATTTTTAATAACAAACTGGTCGCTCTGTTCCAAGCAGTGAATGGGGACTGGAGATTTCATGCTTACAAAATGACAAAAACATCATAAAACTATTTAATATTACTAATGCACTATATTGTAAGTAATTGCACTATATATAAGAAGTAATCTAAAGTTGTACAATATAGCTTTTCATGAGGAACAGATGAAAATTTTGATCTTTTGAATGAATCGACTGATCTGGTTCACAAAACTTGAATGATTTGTTCTGATCCAGTTCTCGAGTTCAACTCACTCGTGGCAGTTAACAGCTCCTTGACGGATACAAATTATGATTTAAGTTCTGGTCTGTTCCTCACATGATGTGTTTATAATACATACATATATATAATATATAATATGTATACGTATATGTATTTTATAATATAAAATACTCTATATATATATATATATATATATATATATATATATATATACTTTGATACTTTTATTGTTGATTTGCAACCTTTTGGAAGTTTGAAAGTTCCTTTCTACATTCATTGTACTGTAATTGCTTGGAAAAGACTGAGCAGGATGTTTTTTAAGATTGTGGTCCTTTTGTGATCTGTGGAAGAAAGAAACTCATGGAACAACATGAGGGTGAGTAAATGATGACAGAATTTTAATATTTTGTGAACTGCTACTTTAACGTGTGTTTGTGTGTGTTTGTGTGTGTGTGTGTGTGTGTGTGTGTGTGTGTCTGTGTGTGTGTGTGTGTGTGTGTGTGTGTGTGTGTGTGTGTGTTTGTGGCATGTTGGGTCAGGCTGTGCAAACACATCTACCGCTATCGTCCTCTCTTGTTTTGAAAGATCCACTTGACACGCTCAGGAGGAGGTAAAGATCTTTGAGGCATTTCTGTCATTCTCTCGTGTCCTGTCCAATCAAACGCTGAAGTGGTCCCTCTCTGAGGATAAAAGAGTAGCCTCACTTTCATGACTGAGGTTCTGCCCAGTCTTGACTTGTCTCTCTGCGAAGCATGAAGCCAAATACAAAGGTTATCAGTAAATAAGTGTTTTATTCTCAAACTATCCCATTCTGTGCCAGTGCAAGCTTATACTTGCGTTCTGAAAACTTTTATCAACAAAATAATTTTCTAATTCATCTGTACACCAATAGGTCTGGGCAGTATAGATCTCATTTTAATTATGGCTCAAGATGTTCCAGCTTCATGTTTGATTGATAGAATTTTAAGGTTATATACAAATGATATAAGTCTGCATATTTAAAACCTTAAAATTCTATCAATCAAACACATAAACACACTTATAATATATATATATATTCAAACATTAAATGAATCAGTGCCAGTTTCCCCATAGTTTCTCACTAATTGAACACAAGTGTTTAATATATTCTTTATTATTCACCAATATAACAATACACAGCAATGTTATTATTTTTATTTTTATTCTATTTAAAATATAAATGTTTAAATTAAAAAACAGATTTTTATCTTTTTATTATTTTTATTAATGTTGAAAACTGTTTCTGCTTAGGATTGTTTGATGAAAAGAAAGTTCAAAAGAGCAGCATCTATTTGAAATAGAAATCAATTGTAACAATGCAAAAGACATTTCAGTTTAATGCATCCTAGCTGAATAAAAAATAAATAAATATATATATCAGATCAGTGGCACAGTAGTTAGCACTAGTTTGAGTAGGTATATTGCATCGCTTTTTTTGGTGTTTCTCCTCCCTTAATCACCCCATCTCTACCCTTATCACCGTCTCTGTGCCCTGAGGCCATACGGCACTGAACCTGTGATAACCTTTAAGAGGTCAGATTTTTCCTGCGTGTTTCCACCAGCTTCTCAAAGACATGAGTGGAGCTCCAGGTGGCTGTAAACCCAAACTTGCCCAAGTGTTGATATCGCTGCCTGGCTGGTCCATCTGGGATACAGGAGATAGCGTCCAAATAATCATCTACGTCATTGTTAGCAAGTTCTGGGAAATATCACGAACGAACAACCACAAAAATGCTCTTAAATACCAGACTTGCAATTTTGCATATAATTGATTAAATTTCCACTAAAATTGCAAGCTTAGACAATTCGCTGGAAGACAATCTGTCTCCGTGAGTTCTTGTCAGCAGTGACTTTTGCTATGGCACCAGGTGTCTGCGAAGGGCACGGCACGAGCAAATACGTGCTAATCGTTCCCCCTCATCTGCGCGCTTTAATGGTTGGCTCAGACGCTAACCCTTACAGCAGCACTAGTTTATCTATTTACTGTAATGCTGCGTATCGATCGCCTCCTTTCAGATAAGCTGAGTGATTTACAAAAAAGAACAACTACGGAGATGCCGCTGTAATATTACCCCCATGGGAGAAGGATTCCATCTTGTTAGCATTACATTAATGGGCTAATTCCACAGCGAGGCTCCGTTAATGTCCCTGTGCAACCCTGCGGCTTGGAGCTGAGTGTTTTGGAGGGAATCAACGGCTAAGAAGGAAATGGGGTCGGATGTCTGGAGCAGGAAGGCCATTTTGTTTGCATGAGTAAACCAAGGATAGTGAGCCGCCCCAGGAAACTCATGCAACAACCTGAACATTAAGCCACTCACTAGCTTTGAAATATTAAGAGATTTTGATGTAAAAAGGTGTATGGTCAGGTCGGTCAGTGCTTGTGTATCTGATTTATTTATGTTGAATTTGTCAGATGCTTGTTTATGTATATATAATAATATATATATATATATATATATATATATATATATATATATATATATATATATATATATATATATATATATATATATATATATATATATATATATATATATATATATATATATATATATATATATTATATATATATATATATATATATATATATATATATATATATATATATATATATATATATATATATATATATACATACACACACACATATGCAGGAAGGTTTCTTCAAGCATCTTGGAGATGTTCCCGCAGTTCTTCTAGATTTAGTTTGTCTCAGTTTCTTCTGTTTCTTCATGTAATCACAGACGGACTCGATGATGGTGAGATCAGATCATACCGGCTGTTGTCAGACTCCTTGTGCATACACAAATCTCACTGGATTATTACAATTAATGGCAAAAATAATGTTTGGAAATGTAAACAGATATTTCCTACTGACACACTACAGCAAAAGATATAAATAACTGACTTAAAACCATTTTTTGGTGGGGTGGGGGGGGGTATTAACATGCCTAAGACTTTTGCGCAGTACTGTGTATATATACAGTATATGATATATATATGTATATATATATATATACAGTGCTATGCATAAGTGAATACACCCATGCTAAAGTTCACTAAAAAGAGGAATAAAAAATCATATTTTGGAAATTGAACTTAATGCCTTAATTTAAAAAATTAGGAAAAATCCAACCTTTAAGGACACCAATTTTCTTTGTGAATGAATAATGTATCGTAAATAAATAAATGTTCTTCCTTAAAATACATGGTGCATAAGTTAGTACACCCCTATGTTAAATTCCCATAGAGGCAGGCAGATTTTTATTTTTAAGTATTTTTTTTTTTTTTTTTTTTTAGGATACTATGCATCCTGATAAAGTTCCCTTGGCCTTTGGAATTAAAATAGCCCCACATCATCACATAGCCTTCATCATACCTAGAGATTGGCATGGTTTTATTTCAGTTAGCCTAATAGCTAGTTTGAAAGTACCCCATGCCAAAGAAAATTGGTGTCCTTAAAGGTTGGATTTTTCCTAATTTTTTAAATTAAGGCATTAAGTTCAATTTCCAAAATATGATTTTTTATTCCTCTTTTTAGTCAACTTTAGCATGGGTGTATTCACTTATGCATTGCACTGTATATATATACATACATGCATACATACATATACATACATATACATATATATATATATACATATACATATACACACACACACATTCTGTTTATCAGTATGAGGAAACATTTATGGTCAAAAATACAAGTGGACTTGAGATTGGTCACATTTTTGAGGACTTGTGGCTTGATCAAGTAAATAAAATACTTTGAGACTTGACTTAATCTGAAGGCTTGGCACAATTAATTTAAGCACAGGTAAGCCTTAGATTTAACAGACCGTTTGATGTGTGCAGCATCATGCGTTTAAAGATCAAATTAGTCTATGATGTCATTGCAAACGATGTATTTAGTGACATTTCAACCTTTAAATTAGTAGAAGATTATGCCCCTAGCATTGCTTCCAAAATGTTAAGGGAGACCAATCTCAAAACTACTATTCTCAGTTGCTATTAGAACTAGATGAATACTCATGTTAGTGTATTGGATCTGGCTGCCACGATGTCTAGATTACAGGCAAAAATCAATTGCATTCAGAATTTAGACTCAAAACTTGACCATATTTGTCTGGGACACAGTTGTCAGGGATCATTATTACTAAGAATTTTTATTTGCTCTCAATATTTATGGAGCGTGTGAATGAATCCAGGAAAAGACAAGTCCCTTGTCTCCCAGTAGGGGCCACTGCTGAGGAGGAGAGGGAGAAGTTAATGCTGTAAGGTGGTCACTGGACCAGACTGCTGTTAACGCACAGAATGGAGCTTAATCCAGTCACACTCATCCCTAGAGCCTCACACACACTCACAAGTCCACAGGTCACTTCTAAATGAGTTTCACAAATGACTTTTAGTAAAACTACTCCTTCTGAACAGCAACAGGAAATCACAGAGGTCTTGTGAAATTTTGTAGCACTTGCGACTGCTAAACTGATTGCCCGACTCCGTTCGACTCAGGCTGTCTCACTTTTCTAAGTGGAAGTGAACGCATTGACGCGCCACTGCCTGTCACCTCAACCTCCGTGTCACATGATGACTAAATGTGCCGAGTGAAAGCTTCTCACAAGCTCCCTCCAAGTGGTTTCATTTCAGGATGCCATTATGTGGCATGTCTATCTGCGCCGCATGTGTGTGCATGCCGTGTGGTGCGTGACAGCTCGCCAAGACTTTTGCCCCAGCTTATGGCCAGCCTTTTGTGGAACGCCGGGCGGAATGGATGTCTTGGAATCATTCAGGATATCAGGAAAGATCAACGGCAGAATCAAATTAAATGTCATTTGGATTGCAGTGAAAGGAAGGATTGTTTGACAGGCGCTTGGAAAACAGATTTGCTCGTCACCTTTTCTCATCGGCTCCAGATCCCTTTTCTGTCCCTCAAAGTTTTTTTTAAACCACTTCCTGTTGAAAAGCAGGTTGAGAAGTTAGACTGGCAGTCTTACCTTATACTAGGGGTGTCCAATCCTGCTCCTGGATTTAGCTATAGCCCTAGTTAAACACACCTGAACAATCTCATCAAGGTCTTTAGGATCACTAGAAACTTCCAGGCAGATGTGTTGGAGCTAAACTCAGGAAAGTGGCTCTCTAGGAGCAGGATTGGACACCCCTGCCTTACGTTTTGTAAGATTGTCCTTCGGATGAGACGTTAAACCGAGGCTCTGTGATCATTAAAAATCCCAGGATGTCTTTCGGAAAAGAGTAGCCATCCTGGCCAAATTCGCCCATTGGCCTCTTCCCATCATGGCCTCCTAATCATCCCATATTGACTGATTGGCTTTATCACTCTGTCTCCTCTCCACAAATAAGCTGGTGTGGGCGTTCTGGCACACTATGGCTGCCGTCGCATCATCCAGGTGGATCCTGAACATTGGAGGTGGTTGACGGGATTCCCCCTTCCATATGTAAAGTGCTTTGAGTACCTAGTATAATTTGAATAACAAATTATTATTATTATTATTATTATTATTAATATTATTATTTGTCCAAATGTATTGAGTGGCACAATAATATAGATAAAACTTGAATGCACTGTCAGTCGCTTTGAATAAAAGCGTGAAATGCAAAAATAAGGATTATAGAGATTTGGAAATGAGAGCTACAGGCTTTTTTTACAGGGCATTTTCCTGGTTGATAACCAATATACATGGATGACACTCAGAGACCTACATATTTACACTAGGTCTCTGAAAATTGTTACTGTCACTAAGAGAGCACCTTGGGAAGACCTGCACAGATGGATATTTTCTAACCATATCAAAGGATGGTTAAAGTAAGAGAAATTTCGACCTGGATGGCTACACTCTTATTAGAGTGGATCAGGACAATAGAGCAGAGGGAAATTCAATTGGCAGTGGACTCTATCTATATTTGGATAACAACTGAACAACGTCATATAAAATCCTGGACAAGAGTTGCACCCGCGATCCTGAGATCATCTCGGTTGTAATAAGTCCCTTCTGTTTACCCCAAGAGTTTGGGCAGATTACGGTGATTCTTGTCTGTGTCGGGACCTAAAAATACTGATAAAATAACTTTGTGATGCTTTGGAGAGTTTTGTGGACCAGCCAGTGTTTATTCTCGGGGACTTTAATATTTGTGACATGTCAGAGGAAAGCATGGAAGAACTTAACTTTTGCTTTGAGACGACAGACTGGCAGGTGTCCTTTGATTCAAGTAAAGAGATGTTTATGAACTCACAGATGTTATAACATTGTATATACAATATTGTGAAGATACAATAATACCTGTAAAGACAGTAAGGGTTTTCTCTAATATTAAGCCATGGTTAACCAAAGAGTTAAAGAAATGTCTTAAGGGAGATATTGTAAGAGTTAAAAATAAAGACAAGGAGTTTATAACTAAAGTAAGGATAGCCAAAATGAATTTTAAGAATAGAGTCGAACCGCAACAACAGTTGCAAATTGAAGACTATGCCAGATTTGTTAATGAATGCAAATGTTTTTATAGTAGATTTGATTTTATGGATGCTAAAACAAAGAGTGAAGAGGTTCTTAAGCAAATTTAGATGGGTCCTGCTCCTTTGTTGCTAGATAAGAAGGTGGCTGCTTGCTTAGCTCATAATAAATGTCAATAAAGCCCCCAGCCGGCCCTGGTGGCTTAAAGGGGAGGGTTTTAAAAATGTGTGGAAATCAACTCAAAAGGCCCCTTACTCAGCTATTTCTGTAATATCTACAATATTACCTATCCATAAGACATCAGGGAAAACACTACCTGCAAATTATAGACCAGTTGCAATGACTTCTGTCCAGGCAAATTGTATGGAAAGAATTGTAAGTAAACATGTTATGTTATGTTAACCACAAGTACTATTTTATATCCATTGCAGTTTGTGTGTAGACCACACAGGGGGACAGAAAATGCCACACTTACTTTGATTGATTTTACAGTAAAGTATATCCAGGACTCTAAATCTTATGAACGGGCACTTTTTTGTTGATTTTACCTCAGCTTTTAACAGTGCAGGTTAATTTGCTTTTATCACGTCTTTGTAATGTGAAAATAAATTCTACATTGATATATGGATCAAAGATTTCCTCTCAGGTTGACTACAGAGAGTTTTTATGAATGGCATATAACTGGTCTTAAGGGGCACCGCAGGGTTGTGTATTGTCACCACTCTTATTCTCAATATATACCAATGACAATGAGCTATAAATGAAGTGCAATACACCTGGTCTTTTTAAGTATGTGGATGATGTGGTTCTGGTGCAACTTTATTCAAAGAGTCAATGAGTGATCAAACCTATTTTAAAAATGTGGTTGTTCTTGAAAACTTGTGTAAATTGAATGTAAGGATAACTAAGCTGCTTTTCAGTGTTAATTCTGGTGAAGACGATGTGTTAGGGAAACTAATGTTAAATGGTAAGGCTGTTGAGATTTTGGAAAGTTTTAAATATTTGTGGGGTTATTTTTGGTGAGAATGTAGACACTATTTTAAAGAAAGCAGGTCAAAGATTCTTCTTTATGCGTAAACTGTAGAGTTTTGATGTTAGTCATTCTGTTTTGGAAATGGTATACAAGTCATGTTGAGAGTATCTTAATGTTTAATATTACAGCTTGGTGTGGTAACTTAGGAGTGAGGAAAAATAATAAGTTGCAAAGAATAGTGAGAATGGCAGGAAAAAATAAGAAGCCAGCAAACACAGTTTGATAAACTGAATTTACTGGCAATAAACAGAAGAGCAACAAGTGTTGTATCTGACTCCACACACCCACTTAAAGCAACACCAAAGATTCTTTTGTACCTTAAAATAATGTTTCCAAAATCGTTTCAGTGGTTCATCAACTCTTAACAGGGTGAACGGCTCTTCTGCATTCGCTTTGCGACCCTCTATCGGCTATAACCGCACTATGCAAGTTTGCCAGGTCGGGTAGCGGATCTGTAGTTCGAATGAGACATAACAAACTACAAATTTGACTTCAAACGTCAAGCGTTACTATTGGTGGAGCCTATATAAAAAATAGCCGTTTCTGATGTCGCAATACATCATACTTTCATTAAATCATGCAACATACTCTACCTTGTCTGTGGACATCATTATTTCCAAAGCCGGTGCTGGATAAACTAATAGCGTGCGTGCGATGGTAGGCTGCAGAAGGCTAAATTATTTACGACAGCGGTAATGGACAATTCCGCTTCCAACCTGCAGGGGGACCGCAGAGGAAAAGTGCTTTGGTGTTGCTTTAACTCAGAGTTTGTAATGCTTCCATCTGAAAAAAAAAGTATAATGTCCCAAAAAAAATTAAAAACATTGTATAAAAATTGGCAGTGGCAGTTAGAATATTAAATGAAGGGTAAGCAACTCTTTGTGAGAATAACTTTTAGTTTGTGTATTGTGTATGTGTATAACTTGTGTTGTGTATTGTGTGTGCGATTGTGTTTTTATGAGAAGCCAAAGGAGAATTTCCACATTGGTGGATAATAAAATAAAGTTCTAACTATGACATCATTTGTGTTACTGGCCATATCCAGATATGTCCGTGCATTCCTCCAAAAATTTAAATAACGTTCATTTTGCTCTCGAGGAAAAGATTGTGCCAACTTTTATTGCAAAGAAACTACAACTTTAGGCCAGACAGACAGTCTTGGGGTGATCTCCCCCTCATCTCGAGTTCTTCTTAGCCATCTGCTTCCCTGTCTCTGAGCTAGCCTATGGATTTCAGAATGGGTTAAATGGCCTTAATTCAGTTCCACAGGTCAGTCCAATGACCCCCATCCAGTCCAGAGGCCACCCAAGCTGATGAGCAACCCTCAGGGGATGAGGCGAATGGGGACAGAGAAAGGCAAGGTGTAGAGGACGGAGCCCTGTGGCATACCTTAAGCAAGTCTGCACCGCTTGTGTCCATTGACTAATCAGAGGGCTGGATTTTCATGGTTAGCTGAGGTTAAGCCAGTTTGAGTAGGTGAGGAGATCACGGCGCTTATTATCTGCAGCTCTCTAGCAGTTATCTCTTGCCATCTAGCATGCTCTTTCTCTCTGTGGGCCCCTCTTTTCCTCTCCTATGCAATACAGAGCTATAGAGACCATCTCCACCGGCTAGCTCGGCAACTTAATCCTATGTCTACAAGATAAAGCTTCATTATGGGCAGATTAACAATATGCCTGTTGTTTATAGACCTGGCTGCGGTCTGGTGGACTGTGGCAGAGCTCACATCGAACAGCCTGCCAATGTCAAAACGCAGCTCCTGACAGGGAATCTCGGATCCGCTCAGGTAGAGGAATGCCGCATGCTCACGGTGACGACCTGGCACATTTGGGTCAGTGTTACATACTCCTCGAGTAACCTGAGACGGAGTACAATGGCACTTCACCAAATTGCTCCTCAAAATCTTTGACGCTAGCTGTCATCGTCAAGGGGAGAGACAGGCAGAGACACCGTGCACGGTGGGCCGGTGTTGGATGTCATGCTAATCATCGTCAATTAGAGGCGAGCGAGCTGGAAAAGCACCCCGGTTTATGGCTGGCAGTGGGCTGGGGTGTAAGGATATCATTTCAAGCAGGACAGTGACAGCTTCTGAGTATTTAACGGGTTTCAAGATGATGGATGGCCTGAAAAAAAATTCCCATTACTCAAACAGTAGCAGTACAGAGTGTTGAACACAGGCAATTTAGGAGGTAGATAAAGTGAGGTGTCCACATGTAAGCTGACAAAGCTCATATAAAAAAAAACTAAAGAAAATGAATGAGCTCTGACCACAACACCACAAACTACTGTTTGATTTCACGCTCGGTTAATCGTCAAAAGCTGTAGAATACCTTAGTTATGTCTATACTTGTGTAGCATGAAAGGATAACTCAGATATTTAATTGGTTGGAAACCCACTAATACGCAACATATCAAACAAATGGCTGTGGTTAGTTGTGGCAAGTTCTGGTTCAATTAACCATCAAAAGCCACAGAGTATCACTGTAACATCTACACTATTCTAGTATGAAGAATATCTAGCACTGAATGCTATCAAAAGCATCTGAAAAGGAACAGGCACTAGAGAGAGGTACTTGTTTAAAATCTCAGTTAATAACAGCATAAAATAGTTATAGTAATGTCTAACATGGTTTATACGTTGTGTTTTGTTGCATTTTTGTCACTTAACGATAAACCGAGATATCAAACCAGTAGCAAGCGCTCATTTATTCTCAGATATCATCACATTAACCGAAATTGTTTTTCATCATACTGCACAAGTTAATTTATTTTGTGCATTTTTGACAAGTAACTGCGAAAATAACAAATTAGAAAATAACTACGAGAAATAGCAAACAGTAGCTGTCGTTTATGCTAATTGTCATTCTGTAGGTTTATCACTTTAATAGTTTTCATACTAGACAGATTTCAATGTTTTTGTCTGATTATCTGACAAATTGATATTTTATTATTACTGATGATTGCCCAAGTGAAATATCTAACATTAGCTGTGGTTAGTGTTCATTCTTTGTGACAAACTCCGATTCTGGAACGTCATGTGAATGTGCATTTTGCAATTAACTAAACCTAGCTACAGCAACATATTCGCTATCTTTCCTGATAGCTTAGTAACATCTAAACCTGTATAGCATTTTCCTGTCATTCTGCTGTTTCTTTTTTTACCCCAAATGCTCTTATTTGTTTCATACTGGAGCTTCGGTGCAAGCACTGGGGGTTGGTGTTGAGATTTGGCTAGTCGACAGCTGTTTTACACTTTAATAAGATTAGTGCAAAGAAATTAGTTGTGTTCTCTTTAATCTGCCGTTTAACCATGCAAGCCACCTGGGGCTGCCCTACCCCCACTGCTCACATTCCTCCCCACGCGTTATTGGACAGGCATCATATAGCCTCGTTCGTACCTTGAAAACCCTGTGAACGTGCACCTAAGATCAGGTTAACGGTGAATCTTTCATGAGCTCATGTGAGCTTGTAGCTCACGTCAAAAGTAGACTTTATTTAAAGAATAGTTTACGTGTGAACTATATAGCTTAGCTAATTGAAATATTATACAAATGTAATTTCTAATCAAATTTGTTTTATACTCTCACTTTGTTTTGTGATTTGGAACATTTTTATACACTAGTAAAATTATATATAGATTTTTCACACTTGCGAGCCCAATTTCAGTTGCCTGTTAATATATAGCACTTCAATAATGTGATAATCTTTAGCTTAAGCCCTCAATCCGCTGTTTATATTTGAGAAGCCAAAGTGAACCTTGACACTGAGGCCTGTCATTCAATCCTCGCCTGGACATTTGACACTTATCCTTTAAAAACTTGCCTAGAAACAATAAAGATACCTCAAATTCCATGACAAACACAGATGAGACATGATTTCCTAACGCTGAAACTGAAGAACGCATCTGCGTATAGACCGATATTTTTAGTTTTCGTTTAGCCAAAACCTGCCCGCCCCAACAGTCCCGTTGAGAATATTTAAACGTTTGATGGAAAAGAAAAAAAATGCTGTTCGAAATGACACAATTGAGGCTCTGGTGGAAAATCAGTGTGGCTGAGGCAGTGCTGGTCCGCTGCCCAGAGTGCACAGGTTGGAGGAGATCTCACGTTTCCCTTCCCTGACTGAACAGAGCCTGGTGTATCACTCCACTCACCCATGACCATCCGTCCTTCCTTTCCTCCTCCTTTCGCCCTAAGCTCCGGTATCCTTCTATCAATACAAAAGAAACACTTCACCATTTACGCTTTGGTGAATCAATGTTCCGTTGGCTGTTGCGTATTAATCGAACAAGACCTCTTTCGACACCCTTGTCAACTGTGTTTATCGTCCGCTCGGACGAGGTGAAAACTTGTCGATTAATAACGCCGTGCATAAAACGGCTACACCCGTTTTTTTATAATGGGTCATGATCGAGCGGCTTTGAAAGTGCAAAGCTGCGAGGCGTGCGGGGAATACTTGGATCCTTTCCCAGCAGACCAGGCACAATGTTTTCCCTGCGGTCTCATACTGCATGTCTGACTCTTTTACACCGCTATGTCAATATTCGCACCGCTATCTCCCTGATCAGCCCGCCAGTGGGTAAAATATACACTGGTGTTTTTGTCAGCCGGGTGGAAGTTATTGACAGGCCGAGGCCTTCGAGGCTCGCGCTATTTTTATAACGAGTGCCAATACGGTTTGGCTGAAAATGCTGAACAGATGGCGAAGGTTGTGGTGGATATCAAAATGTTTACGGTTGGAAATAAACATGGCCTGGTTTAAAAAAGAAAAGTCAGATTCCATTTGTCCGTACGGCAGATAGGGCCCCGCCACTCTGCTTTGGGATAAAATATACAGTTGTCAGAAAATATTAACTAATGAAGGGGTGGTTGGGAAGAGGGATGGATGGGGGGTCTGGAGTGGGAGCGGAGTGACTGGTCAGTTATCAGCTACATTAATCTCCTCTCGGGCTGGTGTGGAACAGACAAAATACAGAGGCCTGACTGACTGACTGACAGTGGCTTGCTGGCCCGAAGGCGCTGACGGCTAGACTCTTATCTGAGCCAAGAGAAAACGAGTTGGGGAAAGAGATGGTGGAAACGTGAAAGCAAGGAAGGGGCCAGGCAGATGTTCGGTATCCAGTTCTTCTCCATTTCATCTAATTGAGCCGGTTGTAAGATCCCTTAAAAGTAAAGAACTGTGGCAGTACCTTGGTAAAGTGAGAATGCCATAGTGTGTGTGTGTGTGTGTGTGTATTATTTACAAATAGGGTTTCAAAGTGCCCAAAATTCCAGAAAATTGGAAAACTTTCCAGGATTTTTTTGAAACTTTTGGAAATTTTCTGGAAATACACCGGCAATTTTCAGCTCCTTTGCAACCCTATTTAAAAATAACTTGTTGGATTTTCAGCATCCACTCTAATGTTGTGTTGTATTGTTTTGTTTTCGATTTGTTTTTTGGGGTTTTGGTTTGAATAAAAGTACTAGTACTTTAGACATCTTTACTGTGGTGGTACTATGGTATTGCCATCATGGTTGTGTCAGAAAATGTGGTATTACCATGGTACCTTGTCCCAAAAACTTCAGAGTGAACAAAAATCGCCCCACTGCTTCCAAAGGATTAATTTATTGAACAACGTTTCGACCCAAAGGTCTTCGTCAGGCATAAAAACAAGTACATAGAAAGGTACAATTTATATCAATATGATCCGTCATACCTGACCTAATACGACTCATTAACCCAATCATCCAATAAACGGAGAGAAAAAATACTAAATAGCCACTCATATATGAAAATAAAATAAAAATACAAAATAGTAACCAACATGACACAAAATAATTGACACAAAAGAGTAGAGAATCAACTAAAAAAAAAAATTCTAATAATAATAATCACCAATGTATACAGAAAATAATTGACATAAATATTAAGTACGAACTACAAATCAAAGACCCTAAGGAAAAAAAAAATTAAAATGACCTTGTCCCAAAAATGCCACAGTACTTTTCTTTTTTCTTTTTTTTTTTGTAAGTGATTAAGCTCTCATCGGGGCACATCTCATGTTTTCTCTTCAACATTACGTAAGGAGCTGTTCCTGAGAGAAAATCCCTTGAGCGTTATATTCCAAGTGTTGTCATGCTTCTTGGATTGCGTGTGATGTTCACACTCTGAGCTTTAAGTGTCAGTTTCCTCAGATAACCTTACTGTATTACGGCAAAGAACCCAACTCATCTGATTGGCAATCTTTTACACTGCCAGTCGGAGTAGCCCTGAAATGTTTATATGGGGCCTGCTTTGTATCCTGATCATTTAGATGGAAAAACTCAAAACAGGAGAAGCCGTCGGCTTTTGAAAACTAATCCCCCCTCTCTTTCTCTTTAGGTCCCTCTGCGCTGCCGTGAACACGTATTACCTGTCCTGTGCGCACTGCCACAACAACTGTTCCTATGTTCTCTACAGCAACAAAATTACTTTTCTCATGGACCTACTCCTCCATCAGTTAACAGTGAGTATTAACAGCTGAAGTTAACGTGAGTTTGCCTAATCCTGCTGTTTTGGGGTCTTTATGTGCCATAAATCCAAGTTTTTGTCACTACTATTATCATTGTTCAGCCAAAACTAGAAATTCAGTCATTATTTTCTCATCCTCATATTGTTCCAAACCTTTATAACATACTTTCTTCTGTGGATCACAACATTTGAATATCCTGGCAATCAGTTTCCATATAATGCAAGTGAATGAGAACTGGAGCTGTCCAGCAACAAAATGACACAAAAAGCACCATAAAATGATCATAAATCTAGTTCTTACAAAGCTCTAGATTTAATGTTTTATGAAGTCGTACAATATTTTTGTGTGACCAAAATTAAGACTTGAAGATTTACCCAAGCTCTTGCTGGCCTATGCGTGAAAGGAGAAGAGATTCATTCTGAATGAGTCATTCATTTGAGTCAAATTTTTTTCAGTGAATAAGTTGATCCAGTTTGCAACACCCATCTGAATGATTCGTTCACGACTCTGACTGATCCGATAACTCACCCCCAAGTTAAACTGATTATTAGTGAATGACAACTAAAATCTCACAAAGGTATCAGATGACTTCATAAGACTTCACTTGGACTACTTATATGATTCATTTTATGGAACTTTGAAAGCTCCAGTCAAGCTATGGATTGAAAGCTCCAATCCCCATTCATTATAACTGCATGGAAAGGAGCGACCAATACATTTGTTTAAAATGTCTTCTTTTGTATTCCACAGGAGAAAGTAAGTGATACGGGTTTGGAACAACATGAATGGAAGGGAAAAAAATGACAGAATTTTTAGGGTGAACTAATACTTTTAGGATGCGACTTCCACTTTAGCTTTTAAAGGTTGTAAAGTGCTGTTTTGTCATGTCTAAAGGGTCATTTCTGTCTTGTTCATCTTGCCAGAGCATATGTAGCTCATCTACCAGTTTAAAGCAAGCGCCAAAATGGATTTTAATACATACAACATTGCTCTTGTTTATATGACTCACTGAATCATCTTAAGTTCTGGGAAAGCTCCACTGCTGAATCACATTTCGCATCGCTTCTGTCCCTTATTTTTCGTCCCCCCCCCCCCCCCCCCCCAGCCTTCTCTCTCGCCCTTTGATTTTTGTCAAGGGGGTTTTAGAACCAAGCTCACGCTACGCTTCAAGCTCTTTAAGATGTCATTAAGACAAAGTATGGAAAGACACACAAATGTCAGTAGGGTTGTGTTTACGTAAGCTCCTCACTCTTGAACAAAAGCACAGGAACAGAAAGGTTTTCCACCGAATTCACAACAGGTGCCAGATTATATATAATATAATACTTAATGAGGACTCATTTTTATTCAATTCTTATACAATTTTTCATAAATAGGATTACATTTAAATTAGGGCTGTCAAAAGATTAATCGCGATTAATCGCATCCAAAATAAAAGTTTGTGTTTACATAATATATGTGTGTGTACTGTGTATAATTATTTTGTATATATAAATACACACACATGCATGTATATATTTAAGAAATATTTGCATACATATACTGTATTTATGTAGTTTATATTATATATAAATATATTTTTTTATATATATAAATAACACATTTTTCTTAAATATATACATGCATGTGTGTGTATTTATATATACAAATTTAATTATACACAGTACACACACATATATTATTAAAAACAAACTTTTATTTTGGATGCGATTAATCGCGATTAATCGTGATTAATCTTTTGACAGCCCTAATTTAAATGCAAATTTATTTGATGTCTGTGCATGCAAGTTGTCACACGTAAATATGTGTGTACAATTAGTAAATGAGACCCAGTTACTGAGTCATATAGGGCTTGTGGATGTGTGTTTGCGCAAGAAACACTGGTTTGGCAAATCATTAAGCCCCTGTCAGTCTAGAGACGAAATATTTGCTGGGGGCACAGGGGTTTATTTCAAACTCAACGCAACAGCAAGTCAGGCCACTGATTATTTGACATGTGATGGATATAAACGGACATAATAGTCACCCAAAGTAAGTGAAAAAGTCAGTAAAGAGCAATATTTAAGTTATTTTTGCAAGCTGACCTATGTAGCCGTTTACCTGTGTGTGTGTGTGTGTGTGTGTGTGTGTGCGTGTGTTCAGTGTGGCCACTATATGCGTCCACCCTTCCCTTCCCTGTAATTAGATTTGTGGAGAATGTAGCTGGTTTTGCCTGCTCTCTCAGCATAGTAAGCTGCTACTCTGTAAAAACTGTCATTTTAACTTGCATGTGTACCTGCGCTAAAATCTCTATGTATTTTTTTTTTATCTTTAACCAATGACATCTGACTAGTCTAATACCACCTTAATGCAATTAAACCTTAAATATGACACATTAAAGTGTTCTTTATAGCAAAAGCCAAAATGGTCATGTTTGGTCATGGGAAATTATTAAATAAGTTACAGAATTGTTAATTTATTTTAAATATAAATGTATTTTATATACAAGCATATTTATTTTTTGCTTATTTATATGTATTTTAATCAACATAATTATATGCAGACTATCCTATACATATTCTTAGGCAAAAACTCAAACACATATGTGAGTATTTGGCAAATGCGTTGTACAGTATGTGCACGGTCCAGTTGGCTAAATGTGCATTCTTGCATTACTGTGGCGCAACAAAAATTCAAGTAGGTAGCTATAAACATGATGACAGTTTAATAAGCTTTAACTACCTAAGATATTTTATGTTAATACCAAACCTTGCATTAATGCCAAACCTCACTCTTAGACATAAACTTTAACTGAAAAAAAATACATTTATGTCCCTATCCTTGCCCCCAAGGAGCATTCTCGTAGCATGACCAGTCTTTCTCAACAATCACAGTGCTTCCTGCAAACGGGAATACCTTGCAGAGTTTTTGTATGCCCGTCATTGGCACACCACCAGGGACAATGTCGCTTCGAGTTGTAACTACCAATTTATAACCCAGGGCTGATGAATAATAGAGCAGCGCCCTTGTAGTTATTTATGCACTAGAGGATCAGGATTCCAACCAAAGATTAATGGCTTACGCGTGGAAACAAAAGAGGACAGGATCCTTTTTTATTTGCACCCTCTGCTTTAATTGGACATGTTTTAAAATGCAAGCTGAGGTTTAAATGACCCTGTCTATTGTGCAACAGTGCTAGGCCGGATATTGAGACCAGCACGGCCCATTGTTTAGTGATCTCAGATGTCCTTCAATGCCAAGATTGGTGTTAGAGACAACCATCAGTCAATTGAGCAAGTGTTTGCAAATTTAAATTAGTTTTCCAAATCAGTTTTCAACCAATGTTTGCTTAGAGTACTGTACATCTTGTAAGGATGCAATTAATAGGATTGTGATTTTTTGTAAATTGCATCAAAAAGAAGGATTTGCAGCAGTACAAACAACAATAATGGTGTAACAGTAACAACACCGTATCGAATCTCCAAACAGAGTTTAAAGAAAATGCCTACAGTTGTTTGAACATGACTGTAGTTGTAGACCTTCTCGTCTTTGACACGCTTGTAGACATGTTGAGAGTCGTTGACGAAGATGTTTCATCTGTAGCTCTTGATGAAACCTGAAAGCTCCAACGTGTCTAGACACCATTGTCTTGCTTCTTGGTAGTCTCAGGGTTGTGACTACAGTTCAGCTGACACTGTCTTTGTTTTTTCTCTTTCCACCAATGATGAATAACACATCTATAACTGTTCCTGCAGCTCTTCGTACCTGATGAGGACACATCAATCTTTGGCCGCAGTGTCAATAAGCAGATCTTTGAGGGTTTGACTACAGGACTTCTGCAGACAGTCGCCACAGTGCTGGGGCAGTTGCACCCGACTAACTTAAATGGAGATTCTCCACGTATATGCACTCCAGATGCCAAGAGCAGACCTGTCGCCAGTGAGAACTTCAACACACGTACTCAAGATCTTATCAGGTTATTCATTTTTATGTTTTCTTTCCATGACTCTTCCTGATCAAGCATCTTGAATACATCTTGAAAATCTTGTCTAATGCATAACAATTAAAATAATCATGTTAATTTTTGGACATTTATTTTGTATAAATATTTGCATATCCACAGCAATATATAACCTCTTCAAATTTTGCAAAATGTAGCCAAGCATACCCCTACCATTCTCAAAAAGAAAGAGCATGGGTTAATTGAGAAGAAAAAGTTAATTCACAATGTAACAATTTACAATGTAACGTTAAGCTGTAAAAGACTGATTTCAAATCAGCCACACCAGTGCAAAGTGTACACACAATAATCTAAATCTAATCTCACTGCTTTTTATTAGTCATGTTCTCAATTCAGTGCATTCTTTAAACATCCTTTTTTCTTTTCCTTTTCCACACACCTCTCCCCCAGCTCATCAGCCAAACATTTCCTCTAAGATTAGAAAACTAAGCATTTTTACAGCTGTGGTGAAAACAAATACAGTCTGACGCTTACAACTGTATAGAGTGACATGGCTTTTGTTAGCAACAATATTTTTTGCAATGTGAAACACACAAGAGTTTCTTAAGTCTTGGAATGATATCCCTTGAGCAGGGAATGACCTCTTGGAAAGGATCCAGAGGTTATCCCGGTCAGACAATTTGGGAAATTTGTTTATAAGACTACTCCATTTTAATGACATCATAGTCTTGTACACATCAGACCTGGCTTTCTGCACTTTGGTTGGGTATGCTCTTGGATGCCCCATCTCTTTTCTAACTTAGCCGGCAACTCCTTCACAAATCTGTGCTCTAAACCAAAGTTTTTAGTCTCCACATTGGCCAAAATTCCCTTCTGGAAGTACACGACTTTCAGTTGAACTCGGCGTGAGAGTAGGGCAGTGCGGAGGAGAGCGCTAGTGCTGGGCTTTCTCCTGCTCTCTGAGGAAAGGCAGACAGCCCGGCCTGCTAAGAATCCCAAGCTTCCCACAATCCTTCAGTGTTCCCTCCCATGATTTGTTTGACACGAGCAGTCTCAAGCCCAGTGCAGTGACCGTGGAGTGACCTTGCAGACATGGCTGGAACAGGCCAAATAGTGGCTGGATTACCAAAAATAAATCCGCAGGGAAGAATAAAATAGAACCTTTTTTTCATTTTTAATTTTTCAACCTCTTTGGTTTTGAAACAGAAAAGAGGACTATAAAAAGAATAATACATAAAAAATAATCAAATATCAAATTGTGGGCTAATGGCAGTCGTGGGCTAATGGTTAGCGAGTCCGACTGGTAACCCAAAGATTGTTTGATTCCAGTACCAACATGAAATGACTGAAGTGCCCTAACCCCTAATCGCTTCCCGGGCACCCAGCATAATGGCTGCCCATTGCTCCGGGTGTGTGTGTGTCACGGTTTGAAGTGTGTCTGTGTGTTCATTACTCACTACTCCTAATGTGTGTGCACTGACTTGGATGGGTTAAAGGACAAATTCTAAGAATGGGTTACCATACTTGGCCTTCACATGTCACTTTCACTTCACTTTAAAAAGATTAAACTCCCTGAATGAGTCGCATAGAGATCCGCTAGACCTTTGGCTGGAACATCTGATCATGACTGATCACTTTGGCTCTTGTTGCCCAGATGAAGCATCTGAGAGGCTGCACAATGGTGTGTGGAAAACTGCTTTCTGCTTGAGTCAAACCCAAGATGAAAATAAAGCCATAACAAGGGGCTTTAGTTCAGGTGATGGCCGACCTATTGAGAAGGGCGAGGGGAGAATTGTAATTACCTTTACTGAGTGCACACACTTTTGACTGACAGCCGTAACAAAAGGAGGTATGAGGGAAATAGGAAAAGAGAGTGAGGGGAAAAATATACAGATTTGGGGAGACTGGGAAACAGAGGCTAAAGTGGAGGGTGTGAAATGCGGATCTGCAACTGAGTCAGCACGTTGCTGCACTGGAGCCACAAAATGCTGGCCCAGACTTCACTGGGAGGTCCAGTGATTGACTGCCAGGAGACTTTAGACCGTGCTGGAGGTGGGAGAGGGTGGAGGGACGGAATACCTGAGGCATGAGGGAAGAAGGGGGGCTTTTCTCCTCTTCTAGATCTGAGCTGGCACACGGAGACACAGTCATCCACTAATACTGTAATTAGGCCTGATTTGTAGCCAGGAGGGTGCGGACCAACACCATCATGAGACCTTTCATTTGACCAGACAAATTAGAGATATAGACATAATAGGCAGGAGTTGTGTGCTCAGATGAGAGCTCAGATTTCAGACCGAGAGCATTCTGGATTGCAGTGGCCTTCATGGCCGTGAGGTGCCTGCTAGACAGCATTTTAAGGCATCATAGGTGTGCTCCAAGTGTGAAGTCTGTTACAGAATGTCCTAATCTATATTCTGCTTTTGAAATGTGTAATTTTGACCCAATTTTTTGCCACCTTTGCATATATCCCAGAGAAGGCCATTCAGTGTATTGGAAAACATATCCAAATGTATACAAAATGGCGGATAAGGGAAAAGAAATGTTGACTATGAATGTGGTCTAAATCAAATTGATGTTCCTCTCAAGAAATTGAGCATGATTAATGTGATTGTGATCCAAACGTTTTCATGTGCTTTTAAGTCTGACGCGTTTCGGCTTGTTTCCCTCAGCTATGTGGTGAACATGGGTTTGATCGACAAGCTGTACGGCTGTTTCCTGTCCATACAAGGGCCGATCGACGAGAGTCCCAAAATGGCTGCCTTTCTGGAGCAAGCCACTGCTTTCCTCCATGGGATGTGCAAGTTGAGTTTTGGCATGACTGGGCGGTGAGTGGTTTCTAATGTTACTTTACTTCATTTGTCTCCAATATCTTCTTCCTTTATTTGACATGACCCTCCAGTCCACTTACAAAAAAACATGGTATACACTGGGACTCTTATCATTAAAGTGGTATTCTTTGAATTACCTTGAAAATACAATATATACTTATGATGTTATTTGGGTATTATAATTATTCAGTACTAAAGGGAAAGTTCAATCATACCACCATATGATGCCATCACTATACCATGATACCTCCACAGTATCTATTTTTAGTGGTCGCACCCTTCCCAAACATCCCCAGACAAGCAGATAACCTCATTCCTATCTAAATTAATTGGTGAAGTCCACTGTAGTTTTGTTGTTCTGATGTCTGAGGAGGTGCAGACCAGAGACAGCAGCCCCATCAATCAGCAGCTCATTTCCCAGTGTCTGACGTTAGCCCTGCAGAGCCTGTGCTGATAGTCATCTAGCGACCCTGCAGCTCTGTCTCCTTACACTGTAAACTCCTGCCTGCAGCCCACCCACGTGTGTGTCGGAGTGCATTTTGTGCATGCACAGCTGCTGACAGAGGCTAACCACGCAGTCAAAGCTTGTGATATCCCGACTTTGACCTCTGACCCTGACTTGCAGAAAAGACAGATCGCTGTGATGCTGCACTGTTGCTTTCTACAATTGCACTGTAAACATTTTAGGAGTGATTGTTTTTTTGTACATTGTGATGTTGAAATAGAGAAAAGTCTGCAGATTCTGTCTGGGCCTGATAAGGTGTATTAAAAGGTAGAAAAGAAAGTGCTACTGATGTGTTTCAGAACAGTTTGAATTAAATTCTTTTGATCTCTACTGATTGTCTGAATGAGTCTTTGCATTTGCACCAATTCAAATTTTACATGCAAGTCCATTCCAGTCCACTTGGATTTTGGAGTTCCTTCAAAGGTCCTAGCTCCACCTCAGTTGGCCAGCTATGTTCTATTCCAGCTGTTGCATGCTATGACGACATCCAGCTGGTTGTGACAACTCCAGTGTCTCTCCCAACATCCCTTGGCTTCTGACACTGAATATCTGTGAGAAACTCTATTGCCAATTCTTCTCTTTAATAGTCCTGCTCAGCGACAAAATCAACATCTTTAATAATCGAGTCAGCGTTCCATTCCGTCATTCTTCACCATGCTGAAGGCCAGGAAGTTGTCCCTTTGTGGTTCGTGTTAGACATTTCCGAGTTGCTCTACTCTCATGCAGTTGCCAGACCCTGGGATTTGTTCTTACAGCGAGTGCTTTGTATTTCTGTCACCGGCTACCAGTGTATTTGTTGGGATTAAATATTGATAGTCATCAACGGCCAATAAAAGTCAAGGAGTGCCTGTGCTAAGCTAATGATGACGTGTTAACATATGAATTGTGGCCTGTACTGCAATCAAAATGGATTAAAATGGTGGTGTATCTGAATGTACCACTATGTTATAGAGCAAAGTTTATTCCAATGCTGCTTTAATACACCTGTCTGCAGTCTTTTAAAGAAACCCATGTTTGAGGGTTGGATCCAAATTCTGCAGGAATGTTGATCAGCAGAAGCTAGATGGGGCACTCTTGGTGTAGAGTGATAGGAAGTTTAATGGAGAGAGACCATGAAGAGGATTGGGAAATGGCACAGGACATTTTCGGATGCTGACCACATTCCCTCTGAGCACCCTAACTCTATGCACTAACCAGAGTGTCATGGCTCCAGCAGGGTTTTAGGGACCTTGACTAATTTAGAAACCTATTTTTACTCGAGTCTTTAAATTACCCTTTTTCCTCAAGGAAATTGTTTCATGGCAAATCAAAGTTCCAGATGTATTTTGTCTCGTCCTTTCTAAATCGAGTAGACACTAACAGCATTACCACAGGTTTAGCTGTAAGCATGGATTAATCAGACAATGCTGATTTGGGGTCAGTAGGTAGACTCAAATTGCCTCTGTCAGGCCTTTCACTTTCATCCCACACTGCTGTCTCCTGTTTCAGAGTCAGGAGATGTGAAGTACGTCATGCACAGTCACTCTATGAGAACCAAGTCTTTGTTCCCTCATGTAGACACTGATCGTGACTGTCTGTGGATGCTGCCCTTATCATCTGACCTGAGACCAGCTCTGGGGATTTTCTTACGCCGGGTAAGGTTAAACGTGGGTGAGGAGCGCAGAGCTGAGATCAGTCGAACAAGGTGGCTTCCACCCGGAAGCTAATTCTGAGTAGCCGATCTCTTGCACTTGCTGTGATCTCATTGCCGAGAGTGAGGTTTCCCCCTCACCAAGCTTGACACTCCTTTCCCCCTTTGACTTACCAAAAGGTCTGTTTCCCCTCCAGTGCACTTAGTGTAGTGTTCACCGATGTATCCTCAACTGCAATGTGACACCTTGTAGAACTTGCCCCTTCTGTGCTGTTTAGGGATCAGCCCTTGATACCAATAGCCAGACTCTTGCCGTTGCACAGTAACAGAAGATCTCGTCTCAGATCAGCTTAAGGACCGCTTCTGCTCATACCCTCAGGGGTATGAAGTTACCAATCCTGCTAATCTGCAGGGTGTTGTCCTGACTAAGACACACAAACATGCTGCTGTAAATCTGGTAAGATGGGTCTTAATTAAATGTCCTGCAACACAAGATAGCCAGAGAGTAAGGTGAGTTTGCATAGTTGTGGAGCCAGTGCTTTTGGCTGACAGCTGGTTGTCCAAGTTCCAAGACTTCCCTCTACTTTGGCTCTACTGTTGCTATGTGGAGCGCTCCAGTATGTTCATTGGTGTATGAGATGTTTGGACGGTCAGCTTCATTGCTTAGAGGCTAAACTTCCCCAAGATCCACTTGATCAGTCTGTGGTTTGTCACATTTATAGATCTTGTCCTTACCTTGCCTCTACATCTATCTCTCCCTACATTCTAGATATTTATTTTGTTTATCTGTCAATTACATTCCATCAATTCCATCCATTCTTTGCATTCATTCCATTTTGGTCACATTCTTTTAACTTTTTCTGTACACTTCACTTCCTGTCTATCTCTCTATACATTCTATATATCTGTTCACCACATTCTATCCATTCTATATATTCATTCTTTCTAACACATACATTTTTTACATCTGTCCAATACATCTCTATTCATTCTCTACATTAACTCTATACATCTGTCCACCACATTCTGTCATTGTCTACACATTCTACATGTTAATTGTAAACATCTGCCCCCGCCATATTTTCTCTTTCTCTGTACATTCTGCACATTGATTCTATATATTTGTCTAACACATTCTGTCCATCTGTCAGTGGATTCTACACATTTATTCTATATTTCTCCACTACATTCTTTCATATTTATGTGTTCTATGTATTCATGTACTAATCCTTTCTTCAGTGCTCTTCACATTCATTCTATGAGTCTTTACATAAAATTCGATCAGTCTCTCTTGATATTCTATACATTCATTGCATACATCTGTTCAGCTCTCTAATACATTCTATTCATTGATTTTTATGAATCTGTCCACCACATTATAGCAGTCTCTCTGTACATTGTATACATTTGTTCTGTCCATCACATTATATCCACCACTCTACACATTAATTATAGATCTTTTTCTTCATCTTTTTTTATCCTTTATTCCTTCTCCTGTATCTCTATTTTCCTTCACCTCACACTTTGTTTCTTTCTCTCTGATCTCCAGTCCCTGATCCCAGGCTCAGAAGTGTAAAGTCTTTCTTATCTCTCCTCATATATTTGGCCGCAGCCACCCTCACTGTGTCTTAGTGTTCATTCCTGACTCGGGCAGGGCCAAATGTTACCAGTTAGTCCTATTTGCCCCATAGGCATGCTTCACAGATGGGGCTTACCTTCATTATTTATATCAGAACGGACAGGCTCTGGTCTGGCGAGTAAATCTAGAAGCCGCAGGGACCAGACATCTCACACTTCCTACATCCTGGGTCTTCGGCTTGTGTGGCTTATGCAAGTAACCAGCACCACATCAGGTTCTGTTACATTCAGACCACACCTTTGGCCACCTTTTGCCACACTTCCCCTCTGCACTAGAACAGCCCTGTGCTCTGCTGACTTTGTTTGAAAGGTCAGTGATTCAGATTGAAAGGTGCATAAACATGAGGAGCCTTCTTTCACTGGCCTGATGCATTGGATACAATGAGGAACACCTTTGGCCTTGCTAATAGAATTAGTATATAGAACAGTATTTCTGACCCTGATTTGTTTTTCATTCCTGGAGTGTCAGTCACTGGTTAACGGGTATTACCTGTTGAACAAAGTGGTCTTTTGTCCCACATCATGTGTGATTGATCTTGTTGGTTTATATTTGAGTAAGAGCACATTTCTACACAATTTTCTGAATGTCTGTTGCTATTCTGTGTCTTCATGTGTGCCTTCATTTAGGTTATGTTCAGATTGGTACACTACCAATCAATGTGATTCTTTCCCCTTTAATTGTCGTTTTCAGTTCTCTGAGTATCTTTGACAACAAACGTCAGGACCCTACTGGTTTGACAGCCCTCCTGCAGAGCACTGATCTAGTGGGCGTCCTTCACATGCTGTACTGCATACTGCTCCACACTGCTCCCCCTGAGCCTCTCTCTGTCGGCCCCACGGGCCCCCAGGGGCCTTACAGCTCCGTCGTCATCCAGGTGGCCCTCCAGGGGTTGCGCTTCCTCAACACCTTCGCCCTGCTGGACCTCTCAGCCTTCCAGGTATTCATTTCCGATGTGGCGCTTGTATGTAATAGATGTATCAAATAGTATATGGTTGAAAAATGAAAGTGTCAGTGACGATTTTAGGTTAGATATTCGTTTAATTAGTTAGCACACCGAATTTCCAGGTTTTTAAGGCCTGACTGAGTGCACTCAGAAAAATAATCTGGCTCAAGTGTTTTATAGAGTCCAGAAGACTGTTTACCTTCTGAAAAGTACTGCAGCCGTCTGGGTAGCTACGCATCTCGTGATGGATAACCTTATTGCTCTGGTCCTGTTTACAATCTGTGATATCCTGCCTCTTTGATTCAAAGCTCTGCGGACGGATGCGAATATCTTTTTTGTGGTGTCCATCCTGCTGGTAGTTCAAGCCACCCTGTCTGCTTAAAGTAATGCTGCACAGCTTGTTTTTTTTCTTCAGAGAGGTAAATGCAGCAGTTCGGCCTTCAGCTAGTGGCAGATATGTGGCCTCATCCTACAGACAGACGTTCTGAAAAGTAAAGCAATAAAAAGTTCTCGGGCTTTCATTAATGGTTGCGTTGGTACGTCTGCGCACACAAATGTGGGCCGTAAAGACATAACCCTCAAAGCTAATGGTCCAATCCCCTCAGAGCCACTGGTAGGATATCAGTGTTTCTTCACAGAACAAAGTTAACCCAGTGGATGTAAACACACCTGACCTCTGACCCCGGGCCAGCCATGTTGAAAGCTCTGGGTGAGTAATGCGGACAGTGAGTGGCGTAACATGCACAGGCTCCGGTCGTACTTCAGCCGGCATGATAAAGAGACAAGAACGGTATCGCTAGGCTAAATCATCATGTAAACACCTAGGCGTGAACGAGGAGGGTCAGAACCCTATGAATTACTTCAATGTGATGTTGTAGAAACAACCGCACCAACTATTCATAACAGTTAGTTCTTTGTAATTAAAGCAAGTATTAGAGAGTAACTAAGTAGTTATGCTACTAACTTAATTTTTCAGTTGGGTGACAGCAGTAGAGTGATTCAAACTCTATGAATCAGTTCATTGATTCATATGTAGTGCTGAGAAATTGGATTCATTTTAGTAAATTTGGATATTTCACAAAACTATAATGATCATTAAAATGATTCAGTAATATTTGAGTCTCTGCACATTAGTCCCTATGGGGACTAATATAATATAATATACAATGTATGTGACATATTTAATTAAATTATGCTGTTTGTCACTATTTTTATTCTATAAATTAGTGTGTTGGTTTGTTTAGTTTGAATTTAATGTAAATTTACCTTTTCAAGTTTAATGCCGTTCAATCCAGTCATGGAAAACTGGGAAATATCAGGGAGTTTGAACTATTTGATTTCCAGGACTGGACAAAAATAATGAAAAATCTAAGATTTCTAGTTATTTTTGGCTCTAAAATAGTTAATCCACTAGAAACTGCTGTTTATGAGTCTAATCTCTATTAGAAAAAACTAAAATAATAATAATAATAGTAATGAGCACCTGGAAATATCATGAAATCATGATCCATTGGTCAATGGATGTGTTCAATATACGGATGACCTCTCTTTACTTAGGTTACAATTTGAACTTGGAAATTATCTTGGAAATACCCACACAGAAAAAAAAACGAGTTAAACACCAGCTAGGAGGTAGCAGAAGCACTTCTGGACAATGTATTAACATTATTTCATGAGATGATGTGGATGAGAGTCCAACCTGAGCTAAAGACTCATGGAGGTGTTTTCTGGCATGCCAGTTTAGCTGTTACAAAACAGATCTGGTTCCTTAGTAGTAGAGCTGCTAGATAAAACTCAGCCTAAGGTTTTATTTGTGTATTTTTTTCTGCTCTTTAGATAATCATGTGTAATCCAGTATTTTCTTATTAAATAGGTCACCCTGTGGCTCACTGGTGCTGCTTTTTTTGGCTTTGGGTTGTAAATTCAGAATACAAAAATATTGCTTTATTCTTTGAGGGGAAAGTTAATGTTAGATTGTTAATGCTTATGATTAATTGTTTAACACAGTTACCTTTTTATTTCTGTTTGAGAAATATGGAGTATATTTGTGTTGTTTGAGACAAATAACTCTACTGTACTTCTGTCAGCATCATTATATGATTGTCATCCTCACAAATTAACCTTGTAATTACACAGTAATTAGCATGAACTAAATGCGTTAACTACAAAAACTCATATATTCACAATTTAATATTTAAATCAATTGGTGGCATTTCAGAAGTGTTATTAAAATATTCAATAGTGGTATTAGAAATCTTTAAAATTGCAGAAAATTAAAAAATCAAAATGTTGATCGGTAACTCATCAGTGTCAGTTTAGTTTTATTATAGTTTTTTTTATATTTTGAATGAATTTTTATTTTATATTTTTAGTTTTCGTGTTAATTTTAGTTTAATTTGTTGTAATTTCTTTGTGCTTTTGTCATTTTATTAGTTGAGGTTTTTATATATTTTTTTTTTATATATATATATATATATATATATATATATATATATATATATATATATATATATATATATATTAGGGCTTTCAAAAGATTAATCGCGATTAATCGCATCCAAAATAAAAGTTTGTGTTTACATAATATATGTGTGTGTACTGTGGATAATTATTTTGTATATATAAATACACACACATGCATGTATATATTTAAGAAATATTTGCATACATATACTGTATATATATTTATATAGTTTATATTATATATAAATATAATTTTTTTATATATAAATAACACATTTTTCTTAAATATATACATGCATGTGTGTGTATTTATATATACAAATTTAATTATACACAGTACACACACATATATTATTAAAAACAAACTTTTATTTTGGATGCGATTAATCGCGATTAATCTTTTGACAGCCCTAATATATTATAGCTATTTAGGTTTTTATTTTTATTTCAATTTTAGTTAGTTTTTGCTCTAATTTACTTTGATTTAATAATAGTAGTGCTTCAACTTAAACTTATTTCAGTTAATTGCCAAGGCGACTCAGTTCAAGTTTTTCATCTAATATTTATATTTTATTTTGGCTTTATTTCGTCTTTAACCGAAATGTTTTAATAGTTTTAGTTAACGATAATAACCCTGTACCTCATCTATTTGTTTTAATAAAAAAATGGTAGCTAATGCTTCGATCGCCTTCAAACATAAATGATTCTTGGTTCTACGTCCTAACAACAGCGGTTCTCGGAGTTGGTTGAATGCTGGCAAATCAAACAGACTGTCTGTGGTGATGCAAACCCAGCGTCTTACTCCCATTGCATATGCTGGGATTTTCAGGTATTGTTGTTTGTGGTTGTTTAGACTCTCCATCCCATAACACTCTCCTACCCAGCAGAAACTGTCAGTAGTTTTAGTGCTGACCCTGAGGCGCTCAGTCATGTTGACATGTTTAATAAATACTGTCTCTAGACCGGCAGATAGCATCTCTTTAGTTGAGGGAATTGGGGGGGGGGTCTTGAGGTGGGACTACTGATTCCAGAACCAGTTCAACCTACCAGTTCAACCAAAAAGAGTGTGTTGTGAGCACCCTCATTTCGATTCCAAACCTGTATGATTTTCTTTCTTCAGCAGAACACAAAGTCAACAGTGTCCAATGTTGTTTTGGACCCCACTGACTTTCATAGCAGACAAAAATGGTTCTCCAAAATATCTTCTTTTATGTTCCACAGAAGTCATACAGTTCTGGAATGAATGAAAAATCAGTTTAAATTTTTGTGAGATCTATTCCATTTACAGTGTTAAAATCCCTATAATGTCTTTAAAATGTGACATTTTAAATGTCTCCCGTTTCTAATGTGCAGACAGACTTGTGTGCATGCTCTTTTCTAATAGCTATTCCCTGATGTGATCCCGTTGCTGACCCGTGTCTGTTGTTTCCAGTGTGTTTTAGGAGCGGAGGGTCTCTCTCTGGCCTTCAGACACATTGTGAGTTCTCTGCTGTGGTACTGTTCTCAACAGAGCTCTGAAGAGCTGCTTCATGAGCTCATCATCTGCGTCGGCTACTTCACTGTCAACCACCCAGACAACCAGGTGAGATTACCTTCATCATTAGTGTTACATTAAATAAATGTTTTATGATTATAAGTTTTATGATTATATACTGATGCATGTTTGGCCCTGTTTACACCTGGTATTAAGATACGTTTTGGTCGATCGGATCACAAATAGACGAGGGAGACACATTCCCGTTTACACCTGGTGTTTTAATGCGTCTCTTTTGTCCACTTTTAACCACTTCTGTCCTGATTTCTTCGAAGGTAAGGTCTATGGGAGGGTAAATGTATGGGCTTTTTCAGATCTTTCGATCTAATAGACAAAATACGTTTTTGGAATTTCCATATGAGCGTGCCCGAAAATGACGGAAAAACATATGGAGAGCAGCAGCTTTCGTGTGTGTTAGAAATCAGGAATGGTGAGAGAACATAATTTGTGCTTGGTACGTTTTTCATCTTCAAACCAAACTTGGGTCTTAAGCCGACAAAGTTTAAATCCTGTCTGGCTAATTCCCATAATGTTTACGCATTGGGTCAGTAGGTCGAGAGTAGACGGTCTTTTGTAAATGTTCGAACACATTCGACCACATGAGCGTTTACACTACGAAAGCAATCCGGTCGAATGTGTTTTCAACTACCTCTGGAAATGGTCGAAAGTGGACAAGCTCAAAACGTTTTAGACCCCGTTTACACCTGTATATAGTGTCGCCCACTTGAAATGATGAGGGTGAGTAAATTAAATTTTCATATTTGTATGAACTATCCCTTCAAGGTGCAGTCACATTTACTGTTGTTTAGTGAATTTCCACAGGGGAATTCCACTCGTATTCACCACAATGACCAACAGAAAGTTTCTTGAAAATGTTCTGTGTGAGCTGTGTGTCATATATTACGTGGCCACACTGTTGACATTGTACAATAGACCCTTTTTCCAAAAGCACATAAAACATAAAATGCAATAAATATAAATAAAATATTCATGAGGGATATTTTGTAATTTGGTAATTAATGTGAAAAGTGAAAAGTTGCAGCAGCTTTGTTTTCTTCCAGGCTTCTTTCCCAATAGATGGTCCTTGCACTTGATTTTTTTTTAGGTCTACAAGAGGTTTTCATTCCGTTCAAACTTGTATTTCAGCATACTATGCCAAGATCCTGGCAAAGTACAAAATGTATTGTTAGTAATGTTATTAACGTGATTAGTTGTAAAAAAATCTAATTAATTTTCTCATCTTTGTGATATTTCAAACCTGTTTGACTTTCTGTCTGTAGAACCCAAAAGCAGATCTAAGGCTTAATGCAACCCCAGTCACTGTTCACTTTCAATTTCAAAATGTGTAAATCATTCATGAATCCATTCTTACATAAACTTGTCTCATCCAATTCAATGCAGCAATTTATGTAAAAATGGATAAGTATTCTGTTGAGCTCCAAAAATGTCAAAGAAAAGAAAAAAAAAGTATCATATGAGTCCACAATTTTTTTGTTATGAGTTGTTATAATTCTTTTGAAGCCTTATAATAGCTTTTTGTAATGAAAAAAGACTCAAATTTAAGTCACAAGTCATTATAGAGATAGAGAGTCCGATATTTAAATTAGTCACAATGCAAATGATTAAAGCATAAGAAAAAATAAATCAAGCATCATTGATGCCAAACCTGTCATATGATTTTTCTGACCTTCGTGAATGAGATTTTAGAGTATGGGGAAAGATTTTCAGAGACTTTTGTCTGTTTATCACACATACTGTAGCTATTTTATGATTTCTAAAACTAGGAATATGGTGAATTGATGGTTTTAAGTGAATCCTTGTACTTCCTGCAGAATGTCAGTCTGTCCTTTTTTTTTTTTTTTTCTTGGAGAGAAGTGGCTTATTTGCTGCCCTTCTTGACACCAGGCCATTGTCCAAAAGTCTTGGCCAGATGTGTGTGCAGATGTGCTCACACCAACCCGCTTCAAATATTGAGCAAACTCTGCTCTAGTGGTGATACGATTCTGTAGCCGACTCCTCAGGATGAGACGGTCCAGGCGCAGTGTAGTTGAATTTCTCTCCTTGAAGTTCTTGATGATCCAGTAAATGGTTTCTTTCGGGAGCAAGACATTCTTTTTATGTCTTTCTTTGGATGTAACCATTGCTAACACAGGAACACAATGATTGGAAACACATTTTCCCTCCTATTATATTATCCCGTCTGCATTATATCCGTCTGCTCATATCCAATCGGATTGATTTGTGATTTTACCTGACTAGTACTTGGTCACACTTTCCCATGTGCTGATAATATGATTAGTAGGGATGTCCCGATACCACTTTTTCACTTCCGATACCGATACCGATGCCGCAGCTTTGGCTATTTGCCGATACCGATATCAATCCGATATTTTTATTTTATTCTTGAACTAATACTAATAATAATAAAATATAATGGAAGCACTTTGCTCAATTAGCCACATAAAAACATCTCACTCAAATGGAGAACAAATACTTCTCCAGTATAGTCCACAACAATAGTTGATAATGAAAGACTGCCAGCCTTTATTCAAAAGACTTTGAGATATGTTTGGTAACCTGAATGAATTTAAAATTAATTTGCTATATTTCAGATCAATATATTTGTTTCCTTTAAATTTTAATTAACTTTAACTTTATTCTCATCTGAATTATAAATAATTTATTTCTGTATAAAATAGTACTACTTTTAAAAACACATTTGATTTTCTTTTTTATTCAATGTAGAATGTGTAACTTAAAAATAAACAGATTAGTGCTCTGTTTTAGGACAAGAAATGAAAACCAATGCAATGATGAATGTCCAAAAGATGAGATCATTTTTGCTTTTAAACAGCGTGCGTGCGTGTGTGTGTGTGTGTGTGTGTGTGTGTGTGTGTGTGTGTGTGTGTGTGTGTGTCAGTTACAGTTTGACAAGAGTTTACAGTTTGACAAAAGCACAATGTTGTGTTTTACACAAATATAAGTAGGCTAAACACTTTTTGCAGTTTTAATGATGTCCTGTATGAAAATGACGGAGTATGTTTTTATGTTTCCACTGTTCGATCGCGCCCGTGCCTCTCTCTCTCTGACACACACACACTCCAGCATTGCAATCTTGACATCGCAGCCTGTTCATTTTGCTGCGTTCACACCAAATGCGAATAGAGCGTCAAATTTGCGTCTATCGCGTCTAGTTCGATGCTTGAACAGTTTGAATCCATTCGCGCGTCCAAAGCGAATAGGACGCGCCGCGCGCGTATAATGATAAAGTGAGCGTTTGAAGCGATATAGACGCGCGTTCAGAGCTAAGGCGGGGCTACAGATTAGGTGTCCCTAAAGAACCCGCATATGCGCGTATCTAACAGTAACGTAAGTTCCGTATTACATTAATTAATGTGCACGTGAGATTTATTTATTTTTATACCGTGTATTCTCTGTGTAAATCCATGCACCGAACGTACGTTCAGTACGAATACTTACCGTTCCACCCCTAATGGGTATCGGATCATAGGTATCGGATAATTTTTTTTCTCCCCTCCGATATCCGATCTAGCGTTTTGGGCCAGTATCGGCACGATACCGATGCCGTGGATCGGATCGGGACATCCCTAATGATTAGTAAAGTAATGTTAGCTGGTCGTTTTGTGCCAGGGTCAAAAAACTAAACAAAAAAAACAGTGAAATTGCCAAAGCCACTGAAGCTTTTTGCAACTATTGCAATCATTTTGCAGTGCGCTGCAACTGAACAAAACGCTTGCAAATAGAAAAAAAAACACCAGCAAATTAAAATAAACCTCATCAGTTTGACAACACATGTGTTGCAAATACTCACATACGATCAGGATGTTAAACAAAAAACAAAGTATGTCCCAGCCAGGTTCGTCACTTGTTTGGGTCTCCTTGAAACATTTCTGTTGTGGTCGGTGCTTTTTCCAGCGCATTTCTGTATTTGGTTGTTGTAGCCTAAGTATTTGTAGCGCATTTCTGTAATTGGTTGTATTGTGAGTATTTGCAGTGTGTTTCTGTATTTGGTTGCGTTGTGAGTATTTGCAGTGTGTTTCTGTATTTGGTTGCGTTGTGATTTATTTGAAGAGTGTTTCTGTATTTGGTTGCATTGTGAGTATTTGCAGTGTGTTTCTGTGTTTGGTTGCGTTGTGATGTATTTGAAGAGTGTTTCTGTATTTGGTTGCGTTGTGATTATTTGCAGTGTGTTTCTGTTTTTGGTTGCGTTGTGAGTATTTGCAGTGTGTTTCTGTTTTTGGTTGCGTTGTGAGTATTTGCAGCGTGTTTCTGTATTTGGTTGCGTTGTGAGTATTTGCAGTGTGTTTCTGTGTTTGGTTGCGTTGTGATGTATTTGAAGAGTGTTTCTGTATTTGGTTGCGTTGTGATTATTTGCAGTGTGTTTCTGTTTTTGGTTGCGTTGTGAGTATTTGCAGTGTGTTTCTGTTTTTGGTTGCGTTGTGAGTATTTGCAGCGTGTTTCTGTATTTGGTTGCGTTGTGAGTATTTGCAGTGTGTTTCTGTTTTTGGTTGCGTTGTGAGTATTTGCAGCGTGTTTCTGTATTTGGTTGCGTTGTGAGTATTTGCAGCGTGTTTCTGTGTTTGGTTGCGTTGTATTTGCAGTGTTTTTCTGTATTTGGTTGCGTTGTGAGTGTTTGCAGTGTGTTTCCAGTGTTTCCCCTATAAATTTTTCCAGCAGCGGTGCTGTTACGTGCCGGAGGTTGGGTGGGGGTGGGGGGGGGGGGGGGGGGTTGTAGTTGGGGGGGGGGTCCGGGGGTGCAAGATTTTTTTTTTTTTTTTTTTAATAACCCCTTAAACCATGACTTCTGGCAAGTTTTGTGGATAGAAATTGACATTTTGAGACATACCATCAACAGAAGGCATGATTATTGCAGCATGTACCTTGAACTGGTCACAAACAGGATTAGGACAGGATTATTCATGTTTTTCTTTTGTGTTAATTTTCAGATGTAAGGTAGAAATTTATAGTGGAAAAATGGAACTCTTTCCTCCCTCATCTGCACTACTGATCTTTTTTTCTGTAACACACTTTCGCACTTAGATACATCATCATGTAACCAGAACTTTCATTTATTTTATCCTGTAGACATTTTGAACATTAAAATCCAAAACTCCGAAACTTTTCATTAGTTTAAAAGGTGACTAGCTTGCATAGCCTATTTTACTTCACTAACCTCAGGGACGTGCAAAGAGTTCAGCAGGGGCAGGGGCTCAAATGTAAGAGACAATTTGCTGTGATTAATCTCAATTAATCGCATTTCCCCCAAACTTGTAATCATCAATATTTAAATATAGAATCACTAATTAAATTAAACACACAAAAAAAGGGGGAAAAAAGAAAAATGTCCACACAAATTGGACAGAAAATAGCCCTATATTAAAATATAAAGCATCAGTATATTATTCTTCATTCAGTTCTATGACTATGCAACATACTCAGATTTAACAGATTTATTTTTTGACTAATTATCAAAATAAAGTATAGTCATACAAAGCTCAATTATTACCAGAGCATGTGATCAGAGCAGGTAATTTTACCATTGTTGCTCAGCAAACAGAAGTCTACTACTGAGAAATTTCACGTTATTTGAGCAGACTTTGCTTTTCCAGTGCATGATCGGTAGCCTACATGATCGGAGCGTTTGGGCCGTTAAGGAGCAGAACGCGCAGCGCAAACACAGAGCGGAACTTTGAGCAGAGAGCGCAGTGCGCCGACACACACACACACACACACACACACGAAACGGAGAGCGCGGCGCAAACACGGAACAGAAAAGACCCGCACGTGAAGTTACGAAACAAGCTGCGCGAGAATGAAACCTGATCGCCGAACACGGAGGGGCGGGAGCGGGACGATATATTTTCCATAGACAGTAAAAAAATGGACACAGTGACCCCATAGACTTAAACGGAGAAAAGTTCGTACCGCTCTCTCCTTTCCACAAACGCTTGCTCACTCTCCCGTGGCGTCTGTCGTTGTGTCTGTCGCCGCGTCGCTTCTATTATGAGTGCGCTTTCCGCGCGACCACATTTGAAATATTTGCATGTGAACGGCCCCTTATGACAACGTGTGTAAGTGAATGTCGTGACTCGTGATATTACTGATCATGTGAATATTTTGCAGCGGCGCTGAAAATCCAGCGGCGGCGCTGCGCCGCTACTTAATACATTGTAGGGGAAACACTGGTTTCTGTATTTGGTTGCGTTGTGAGTATTTGCAGTGTGTTTCTGTATTTGGTTGCGTTGTGAGTATTTGCAGTGTGTTTCTGTTTTTGGTTGCGTTGTGAGTATTTGCAGCGTGTTTCTGTATTTGGTTGCGTTGTGAGTATTTGCAGCGTGTTTCTGTGTTTGGTTGCATTGTGAGTATTTGCAGTGTGTTTCTGTATTTGGTTGCGTTGTGAGTATTTGCAGCGTGTTTCTGTATTTGGTTGCATTGTGATTATTTGCAGTGTGTTTCTGTGTTTGGTTGCGTTGTGATTTATTTGAAGAGTGTTTCTGTATTTGGTTGCGTTGTGAGTATTTGCAGTGTGTTTCTGTATTTGGTTGCGTTGTGAGTATTTGCAGTGTGTTTCTGTATTTGGTTGCGTTGTGAGTATTTGCAGTGTGTTTCTGTATTTGGTTGCGTTGTGATTATTTGCAGCGCATGTGTTGTCTCCACTTGCAGTGCGTTGAGCTTTCTCGGCCACCGTAAATATGCATCTGATCACTCTGCACAACAATCTAGAATCGATGTGAATCAACACCACAACAACTGAATTAGCAAACTTTACAAAACACAAAATCTATCTAAATCAACAGCAATTTGCAAGTAGTGCTTCATGTAGTCTCACACGGCTTATTTTAGCACCGTAAAAGATCCTCTCCTCTCCTTCACTGAGGTGTGTATAATGTTTGGTCATCATTAGATCAAGAGCAGGTGTACTTTTCTCCTTACAAACAACCAACACAATGGCAACAAAAGGAGGCTGTTGAATAATGCAGTGACTTTGCCACCTCTGTTGGCTTTGCACTGTGTAGTAGGAACGGACATTGTTATCCTCCGCCTGGCAGTTGGCCCGTTCTTTGTTCAGTCCTGGTGGTGGTGGGGGGAGGGGGGAGGGAGCTGATCTAACCTGGCAGTACAGATCACAGATCAGCCTGGCATGAAGAAGTGGGAGTCCCTGATATCGTTTGCATGCTTGGTTTACCTGGAAGCCACCGACTGCATGGCAGGTGTGACTACGCCACACTCGGTCGGGTTTTAGTTATGCGTGCATCACGTGGAAACCTCCTCCGTGACGTCTTAATGTCCCCTCGGGGGACGGGGAAGGGAGGGGGCAGAGTCCTCGCAATTTATGTGCTTCTAATTTAAAACATTTTTGCTCTTAATTAAAGAAACTGCCTCCATTTTTATAGCCGTTCAGTCCTTCTGTGCTCATGCCATCCAATTTAATTATTTTGATGTAGGTAATTAGCATTTGTTGGCCATTGTTGGGTTGATTTGCATATTATATTGGATAATTGAATGAGGGTTGATGATTGAATTAAGGGGGGGCGTGACAGATGATTGGGCTTTGTGCTCGCATGGGGGAACTTAAACGACGAGCGGGCTGGGAATAACGCCTCGTGAATATTCATATCTTCCCAGCCCACTTTGCTAATTTGAAAAATGCCAGGCTGCAAGGTCTTTAAACTTGTGACTTCCCTCCAGTACACAAGCTGCTGTTTTATGCTGCCATTTGGCTCACATCAGGGTTTATTATTAAAAACAGCACCACCACTGGCAGGTGCACTGGAGAGAGGTGGAAAGAATGCTGTGAAGCTATTCAGCTGAGATGCGTTTTTGCCAAAATTCTTGCTGGTAGGTCATATACTGTAAATAAAAAAAATTGTTGGATGCACCTACTACATGTGTGCAGTCACCCATCACAAGCTGATGTGAGGAATTGAGTCGTGGCATCATGTTACATTGTTAGTTGGCATTTTGGTAATCTAACTTTGAGCATTTTATGAATGTATATGTAAATTGTGTATCTTCGGTGTTGTAATAGGGTTTTTAACACACACACACACTTTTGATCACTTTGTTTCCTTCACTATTATTATGGGCTCTTGATTTTCCTGCATTTATCTTCTCCTTGTCTTTAAATTATTATTAGTTTATTATTTATTGATTTTTACTTTTTAAATTTATTGATTTATTGATTTTATTTACTATTGATATTCCTTTGTAATTTTTCCATCTCTCTCTCTCTCTCTTTTTGTGTGTGTGTGTGTGTGTGTGTGTGTGTGTGTGTGTGTGTGTGTGTGTGTGTGTGAGTGTGAGTGTGAGAGTGCATATGACTTTTTTTTTAAAAATTATTTTGAGCAAGAATGCATTGAATTGATAAAGTGTCAGTAAAGACTTACACATTGTCTTTTGAAGAATACTGACAAATGTTGCATTTCCACAAAATTAAGCAGCACAAATGTTTTTTAACATTGATAATAAAAAATAACTCTTTCTTGAGCATAAAATCATCATATTAGAAATGATTTAGTAATGATGCTGAAAATTCAGCTTTGATCACAGGAATAAATGACATTTTAATATATATATATATATATATATATATATATATATATATATATATATATATATATATATATATATATATAAACTATTTTAAACTGTAATATTTCATAATATTACTGTTTTTACTGTATTGTTGATCAAATAAATGTAGCCTTGGTGACCATAAGAGAATTTTCAACATTCAAAGAAATAAAAATAAAAAAAACTTTCGAACACACACTATATATAAATGTTATGTATAGTCTTTAACATATTGTTTTTATATTGATGGAGAAAATGACAAGGCAGAGAAAAATGACTGCTATGGTTGCCTGCTAAATTTCAAAATCAACCACACTGAGTAATTTTCTCTTCCTTGTTATTTTTCCCATCAACTAAATATACAGTATGCCTGCAGCAACACCAACCAATCGCGAAAAGCACTTCAACACATTTAGACTGAATTAAATGACATAAACATCAGCGTAGAACTTGGCACTACGGCCCCGCCCCTCTCCAGTCGGATACTTGCCAGTGTCAGGGGCCCTGGTGTATATCCACACGGCCCTCGCACAGGATAAATGGAGACTGGAGCGGGAATATTTGACTCTTTCAGACTAATGTAAGCACTGGCAGAAGACAAAGACGGCGCTGACCCTGCTCTGTCTCGCAGTGATTCAGCCAGCCTGTGTTTACATGTGTGCATCTGAGAAATAATGCAGCTCATAAAGGCAGGGAAAAACTACTGGGGGACATTTGTTCTTTCCACATGGATATTATTCAGACCCTCACACACAGAGCCGTTTAGTGTGTGAGATATGCAGTCATAGCTGATAGGAAGTTTGTTTGTACTCAAGGGGGGCATAAAGGCTTTTGAATGATGGCCAACAGCAAAGAGAAATTCATTTTTAATATGGTTTAAAGTCAACATTAAATCAAAATTTAGCCTTTTTATTATTTTAACACACATTCCTGGTCTTATTGTGAATAATTCTTCAGAGAATGTTAATACAAATAAAAAAAAATGTCTTCTTAACCTTTCATAAAATAAATGACTTTGTAGTTTAGCTGATGTCACAAAAACCACTGCTCAAACATTTGGGATTAGTAAGAGATAAGATATATATATATATATATATGGGTCATTGACGAATAAGGGTTTTTAAAAGTGTAAAAAATTAGAATGGAGATATAACTATATTTGAAACCATTTTTTTTAGTTTACCTAGGTGTTAACAATAAGATTTTGTGGTTTGTACAACCAATTAACACTGTTTTTTGTCATTTTTTACAAGATGGAAAAAATGTCACCAAAAAAGTCATTCGGTTTAACCACTGATTTGAAAGTTAAAAACTGATTTGACATTGATGTTGAAATCGTATATAGTGTGTACCACAGAAGAAATATTAACTAAAATTATCACTGATCTCATAAATGTAATAATTTATTGGACTACTCTAAACACTCCAACATATTTAAAGGGGGGGTGAAATGCTCATTTTCACTCAATCTCCTGTTAATCTTGAGTACCTATAGAGTAGTATTGCATCCTTCATATCTCCAAAACGTTTTTAGTTTTATTATATTTATAAGTGAAAGATTGACTGTACCGAGTCTTTCCGGAAAAAAACGAGCGGCTGGGGGCGGGCCGTGTGGGCGAAGCTTAGCTGTGCTAACTGATCTAACAACAACACAGAGAGACATTTGAAGTAGTTTACTCACCGTGACTGCTCGATCCTTAAGCATTAGACGATCTGCAAATCGTCGATCTGGGCTTTGTTTATAAAACAATCATCGTCGAAATGCAGGGAACAAAGAGTCGTGCACAACCTCCGTTGATGCTTCGAAAAAACAAACTCCATCCACTATTCCCTTAACGCTGGGTTCTTTGGGAATCTGTGCAGGGTTGTCTTGCCCTGGCAACCAAAAACCCACTTCTTTGGTGACATTGACTTCCCTAAAAGCCGAGCATAGCGCTTTGAGGTAACGTACTGCTTTCGCTCTCTTCTCTCTCTGGTCTGCGAGTGCGCGCGCGGCCGCGGAGAAGTGCCCTTAGGACCCATATAAGGAAATTCCGCTCTATCTTACGTAAGACAGAGCCATACTCGAAAAAAACTTTCCGAAACTTGTGACAAACCGGAAGGAGTATTTTTGGAACAAAAATACTCCTTCAAACGTACAACTTAACTTTTGAAACTTTGTCCATGTTTAGCATGGGAATCCAACTCTTTAACAGTGTAAAAAACTCAGTATGCATGAAACAGCAATTCACCCCCCCCCCTTTAAGTAAAACATTGCACAAGGAAAGGAGAAAAGGGGAAATGTAAAAAAAAAAAGCCTTATCTGCTTTATATTTGTATTATTGTAGTTCCTTTAGTTATTAAAAACAATATTATTCCATTTAAATATTTACTATATCGGTTTTACCGAATGACCTTTTGACACTTCAAAATCTTTAAAATACCTTTATATGTAGTAAAATATAATTAAAACCTTTTGGATTCAGTAAAAGAGATCAAGTTGTACTACCTTACATACTTTGGATGTTATATATTTGTTTTTTATTATTATTAAGGCCTTTGGACAAAAAACATGACCCGTCACGTCATTGACCCATATATATATATTTTTTTTTTTAAGAAATGCTTACTATTATTCAGCAAGGATGAGTTCATTTGATCAAAAGTGATGGAAAAGAAAAAATTCTATTGCAAATAAATATTGTTCTTTTGAACTTTGTCCTGAGAACTGAGTACTTTATTTGTTTTGTGTTTTGGTGGTCAAACTGTGGACCAACAATTACTCAGTGCTAGTAAATCTAGCTCAAATATATTTAGTTGATTCTGTTTGTTAATGTAAATTGAACAAGGCAAAAAAAAAAAAACATTTCTAAGTTAAAATGGCCATAATTCACATTTCTGTTTGGACTCCTGTCCTGACAGTTATCAAACTTCCTCACTTTTATCTTGTAGGCTCTTCCAGGCGAAAATGTTATTATCTATATACACTTTGTGTTTTAGCGACGATAGCGAAGTGAAGGCTAACAACCCTTTTAGCTTGTAGCCCCTACACCACCAAAAGTGCCAGATTGAGCCAATCCACCACACTCACTTGTCTTATCTTCTCACTCCCTTCTTTTACGCCTATCTCTCCTTCACGTGTCTGATTCTTCCCTACAAGTGCGGGGCTATCTCCTTTGCCCTCAAACCCTAGTGTTGTTCCTGGGCTTCTAATCCTAGTTTAACTGATGTTGAAACGCCTCCTTCGACAGTCCATTACCCCGGTTGATAACCCAACACTCTTTGATTAAATGCCCAGACCACCGTGGGATAGTGTTATTGAAAATCACCAAACGTCTTTGATTTCCTTGCAACAGGGATTGTAAACACATCTTGCGGACAGATGTGATTGACGGCAGCGAGGAATATTTATGACCTACCTAAAGGGTGAATTCAGGTGCGAACACACTGTTAATTCTTTCTGTCGTTTTTTTCTCCGGGTTTCGTCCGTTTAATTTTGTTTGTTTGCCCATAAATCTTTCAGAGTTTAGGGCTCCATTTGCATCTAATGCTGTGTTTGAGCATGATCCAGGTCCGGATGTCTTCTCGAGAAGAAAAGATTATCTTTCGCAGGATCGAAGATGACACTTGATTTATTAAGCAAACAGTAGTGAGTCAGTGATCCTTTGCCAATACACTGGCGAGCGGAGACGTTTTCATGACAAAGAAACATTCTTTCTGCTTTTGAGAGATGAAAACCAACTGATTTTTTTTTTTTTTTTTTTTTTGTCTTTTAATTTGATGTTTACGCCCGTGTACCAGTCGCCGTCAGGTTGTCTGGATGGATGGTTAAGAGGGGGCGGTAGGCGTTGTTCAGATAAGGCCTTTCAGCCATAACTTCCTCTTCTGAGTGCTCTCTTTGCATCCTAGTATGTAGGCAGACCTCCTGTCTTATCAGTGGCGTGAACATTCTCTCATCCTCTCGGTTTGGTTCATCTTTAAGGCAGAGCCATAGATTTGTAGTTTTGAAAGAGCGGACATCCCTGGTCCAACGAAAAATTGCTGAGGTGTCTTGGCAGCATGGGACACTTGCGTCATCTCCTCCCATTTATATTGAAAAACAACACTTAGGCCAGTTTTACGCTGTACACGAAAGCAGCACAGATTTATTTCAATGTCCATACAGCTTTCTCATGCACAAGCAGGGCTTGACATTAACACTCGCCAAATGCGGTTGGATTTCAGCAGTGGCGTGTAACGCAGTCACTTCTACTAGCCACTTTGGTGGGTTAAATTTTATATATAATATATACATTTTTCAATTGTAGTTTTTAAAAAAAAAAACATCTGAAATAATAAACTAAGTCCAATGTCGCCTATTTTATCCTGCTTAACACGTTGAACTTTGCCGAAATTATGGATAAAATGCATTATAAACCTATTTAGCACTATAGTCCTATGCAATATAGGCAATTATGAAACAACATAAAATAGAGCGAACTCATCATCCATTTTTTGAAAAAAATATTAAAAATCTAAAATAAGTTTAAAAAAATAAAATAAAAATAATACATAAAATAAATAAATGTAATTAATAATATACTTTGACATTTTCAGTCTGCTTTGTTTTATTCTAATTTATTAGAATTATTTTATTATTTAATATTTATGTAGACATAGTTTTGTTTCTCTTGGGTCAGCTTAATAGGAAGTTAATATTTTCCAGTTATTATTTTACACACATTTGTTTTAAATTTCCACAGTATTTATACATGAAAATATATGGCTGCAATGGAGACATTATATTTGGGGGCTTTGAAAAATTATGAAAATATATTCTGTCGGCGCCAATAGCCCCATGGTTAACGCGCCGACATATAGCGCAACTGCGCCTCAAGTTCGATTCCCAGCTCGAGGTCCTTTGCCGATCCCCTTCCCCTCTCTCTCTACCCCATGCTTTCCTGTCAAAATCTCTACTGTCCTATCAAATAAAGGCACAAAAAGACCAAAAACATAACTTGCAAAAAAAAAAAGAAAATATATTCTGCCCTTTGGAGTTTGGTTTCAGTTCCGAATAGATTTAGTTATTATTTTTATGTAAATGTGGCGTCCCTCCTCATGTAAATTTGATTTCATGACGGTCATGTTTGTAATAATTCTCAATGGCCAACTTCCAAAATTCATAATTTATTTATTTTATTAAAAGAAATATTTAGTACAGTAACCCAGAAATCATTTTGTTTTCTGGATATAGTCCTAATACACATTTCACAATACATTTCACAAATTCTATCGTCTATTTTTTTATCGGCATGTCTCCACACAACCAAACAGCCATCTATTTTACTGTCGGCATTCGTCTCTCCTCCGCCGTCTTATCAAGTCTTCATCAAAGAACAAACCCCTGGCCCACAGGTCTCCTTCCTCTTCACCTTGAGCCGCTCGTAGTGTGCATGTTTGCGTTTCACTGCGTTAACTTTATGCTCCCTTTGTTTTCAGTTGACAGGCCGGGAGTTATGTAATGGGCCGCCCGTAAAAGCGTGGCCCTTTATGAAAACTCCAGTGCTCTCTACTTAAGACCAACACTAGACACTAGGCCTTGTCTCTTCCTTTCTTTATGGCCATCTGTGTTAAAGCGGGGGAGGGATCGCTCCGGAATCGCAAGTTCAAACGCCTGCCGTTGCTTTTATGGTGTCAATTGCTGAATGGATACCTCTGCAGACGCTGGTACAGGAGGACTTGGCCGAGGTCTTAATCCAAGTTTGGGGCCGGTTAGGGGCAGGGTCATTTCTCTCGGCCAGGGAGAGGCGGGTGAGTTCATTGCCTGGGTTGGGGCGGTAGGTAACCTCTGCTCTCTCAGTGCTGTACGTCTCCCCTCAGTGGACACTTGAGGGGGACTCATTGTTTAGTTGTGTGAAGATGAAGCACCGCATGCTGACGGATTATGAGATGGCTGCGTGATTTGTGGGCGGAATGTCCACAAAACCCACCACCCCCACAGATGGAGACACACTTGTACTCTCTCACGTTGGGAAAGAATGATTTAAACACAAATTTGTTCTGCTTGTTTTATGAATGAAGCCCATTGAGTGTGTTTACATGTACAACAAAACGCAGATAACAGTCGAAATTATACTGATTTTATGGCGGCAAATCAGCATATTGACAATGTGTGTAATAACTTCCCAATCGTTTCACTGATAGAACATCCATTGAGAAGTTATTTACTTTAATTTGCATGTTATCAGCTTGTTGAATGACAAGTAATCTAATTGGTCCAAGGATCTGTATATACACTGAAGGTGCCAAGGGTCCATGAGGTAAACGGGTACCCGATGTGTCTGCAGCATTGTAATTTTGACCAGTCTCATGAATGATTAGAAATACAGCAGTATCTCTACAACTCCCTAGTCTTGTCCAGAACTGATGGGAGAGATTGATTCTGTACTCTCTGCGTTTGGCCGAAAAAAGACCCTCCTTCATCTCACCCACCGTTCTGACACTACGCAGCTCCTACGCTGAAAACAACCAGATGTTTTGCACCATTTGTTCCATAGTAGCAGAGCAAGAGCATTAATTTCAACCCTGCAAAAAGCTTCTGAATCGTGCTGTTGGTCATCCGAGGCCGGACGATCCCGGGACTAGTCTTCACTCCAACTCTGAGTACCATTAAAGGGCTCCACTGTGGTTTGTTTTACTTGTTTTGGTCAGGCATCTTTAAACAGTTCCTGATACAGAGTGACATGGACCTAAAGCCTTTGAACACTGCCGTATAACTACATTTTAAGGCGCTTCACCTTTTAAATGATAAAAGTAGTGAGTTATCTTTGTTTGTCATGCACTTAAACCCTCGAGGGGTATTATTAAAGTGGAGAATGCGATGGAAAGAGTATTGTTAGAGTATTTTTAAAATCTTGTAAATCCTGGTAATTTATGTCACGCTTTTCCCAGGGAACGTCACTCCCCTCCCTTATGGTTTGCATTTGGGGCCGAGCAGCAATGGACGGATGTGTGTACCTGTAATAGGGACTGTTTAACGCCCCCTCCCTCTCTTCATCTTTCTCCCCCAAATCCCTCTAGTCAGGATTTACTGTGCTGACCTCCCAACTCTCTGGTTCCCTTCCTGGGAGATGAGGGCCTTCCCAGGCTCCCCAACCCGGTCGGAAGCTTGTAGCATTTAGGGGCTGTGCCTCGTTTTTTCCCATCCCAGGCACTGCATTTAATCAGTCCAGGCCTGCTGTGATTTGGTTTTAATTCTAAGGGGTGGGCCGATTTTGACGATGTGATTTGAAGGCAGTGATAAATGAGGGCTATACACCCGGTACAAACACCATTACTGGTATTACTTCATTTATTAAAGTGGAACTGGGCTTGTTTGCATGTTTTGCACAAGGTTCAACTCCAAAACCTGACCCACAAACATGCATTTCAGCATGTTATAGACCTTAATATAGAATAGATGGTTCTCAAAGGTTGTGGCGAGAGGTTGCAGTGACATGAACCTCAGTGAACAACCAGCATTTGTCAGTTTCCTGTCATTTCGTCAAATATCTTCGTAGGTACATATGAAGGCCATTATAACGCAAAGGTGTACCTCGAAAAACCTTCTGTTGGCTAGATTCTAAGGCAGCGTCACATGTATCCTTTGTGGATAAAACAATGCATCAGTGAAAGCTCAGTGAAAAAATAAATCCAAAATAATGTTCCATTCAAAATTGACTTTTGTTGATTAAAAAAAAAGAGTTCAGCGCCATTTTAAATGGACTGTTTTAGCCAATATTTCTGTGCTTTTTTTTTTTTTACTTGTCAAAATATGGAGCTGTTAGCATATCAACATGCTGGCGCCAAACTCTATCCGCTTAAGAAAAAAAATTCTGGATCAACTTGGTCTCTATTTGCGTCAATTGAGAATATTATTTAATCAGCCATTTATGAGCACTATTCGCATCCTGGAAAAAAATATTTGAACAATTCTTAAACAATAAATCATGGTTTGGCCATCTGAGATTTCAGTATGGAGATACAGATTTTTCCGTAGTGTGTTTTGGTGTTGTTTGTTGTTTGGTTTTGGCATCTGATAGTCTCACATAGCCAGACCTTCAGACTGACGGCAGAAGGTCTGGACTCCATAGCAGCTTTCATTGGCCAAGGACCTCCCAGAGGCCGTCTTACTGACATGTCAAGCAACCAATCACAGTTTTTGTTCCACGTCAAGTTTAGGGGCGTTAGAATATAACATTGGTGTAATATAACTGACCGGTGTAAGTCTATGCCGCAAACTTTACATACTTCACATACTTTTGAAAATCCAGTTTAGTTGATCCTGATATGCACTCAGTCACAATTGTAAACACTATAGCATTCTTCTTCCATGAGGGGGTTTGGCATCACGGCAACGACACACGCGTCTCTCGGACATCCTGTAGAATTCAACCAATCAGATGACGACTTAGAAAATCCTGAAGTGTTTCCAGTTACTTGTGCCATATGCATCAGACATTCAGCCAGCGGTCCATGGGTCTGTGTCTGAGACTACAGAAACGGTGACGATTGACATCAGACTTAACAAGCAGATTGGAATCAGTTCCAAATTGAGTTTCCTGTGCGCAATGTGTGTAACGTGAGTCACTACCTATACAAAATGTTCCAAATTGGTCACTTATGAGGATCTATGTCCATTTCAATGCTGCCTAGGTAGGAAGTGGATAGCGAGCGAGGGAGCTCACTAGGTTTTGGAACGGAGCTCAAGTGTGTCCTCCCATGGGGCAAATCTGAACCTGTGTGTGTTCAGCGTACACGCTCAGCAGAAGTGGATGAGGCATCCCTGTCTGTGTTTTATGGAGTGTAATTGTGCGCTGGGAGGCACTGCCCTCTATTTCTCCTCTTAATGGCTGTTTGTGTGTTGTTTTAGTGGCAGATTTACGTGTGGGACGGGCAGAGAGGGGCGGGTTGATTTACAGCTGGCTGTGGCTTTGGCCTCACTGGTTGCGTGTGTGCGCACGCACTGTCACTGTGTGTGTTCCAGGTGAATGTGCAGTCTGGCCGCCAGCCCAGCGTGTTGCAGAAACTGTGTCAGTTGCCGTTCCAGTATTTCAGCCACCCGCGACTCATCAAAGTGCTCTTCCCCTCGCTCATCTGCGCCTGCTACAATAACCTGCAGAACAAGGTCATCCTGCAACAGGAAATGAGCTGTGTGCTGCTGGCCACCTTCATACAGGTAAATCGCACCTTCATACACTCCGTCACTCGTGCAATTCACACTTTGTTTCACGAACTCTATTCCTGCTATAAAGGAGTGTGTTCACACGAACAGCAGTTTGCAACGGCAAAACAGCTCAGTGATTGGAAACACATTTACCGAATAAATCTCGGAACACGTGGGATTAAAGCGGCAGTTTATTCGCAAATTTTTGCGGTATTTCGATTTTTCGCGTAAATTTGCAATTTGGATGGACACAACTCCACGTTTAACTCAAGAAACCTTTGCAAATATGTTCCTTGTAGATTCATCAATAAAATTCAATATATGCGTTACAAAATGTAAAATTTTCTGATATTTTAAAATAGCTTTCTCATATCCTAGTGAACATATAGCATATTTTAGAACAGTTATTAATCGAAACACAGTAATTAAAAATAACCATTTTTCAAACAAGCTTCTCTGAACACTTATCTGATCTTCCATTGGTCAAAACAACATAGTCCTGCCCCCCAAAATAACCCTATTGGTTCAGCCAATCCACAGCGTTTCACTTTTCAGGGGAATCATTGTACAAATGGTTTACTTTTAGTTGTACATGAATTATGGAAACTTGTTTCCACCACTTATTGAAAAATATCTCACAATTCTGACTTTTTTTCTCTCGCAATTGTGAGTTTATGCCTCGCAATTCTTTCTTTTTTTTTTCCAATCAGTTGCTAGAAACAAGGTCAGAATTGTGAGATACAATTACATTGTAAACATATTCATTTGGCTTATATACAAAGCGACTTAGAGTGAATGTAAGTTATTGGTGTATTCCCTGGGAATCGAACCCATGACCTTTTAGTTTCCAGCGCCCCAACACCCCCCTAAAAGAAGCAGCTTCCTTCGCTCAAATGGATGGTTTCCTCTGTCTGTTTGAGTGGATTTACCTGCCAGTACTTGAGCCTCCAGTAAACACCCTCTCCCTTCATCTTCTTCCTGACAGCGCTCTCCACACTACATCGCCGCTGCCATTACTTACAGAGAGATTAGCTCTTACTCCAACAAAGACAGGGAATCGTCATCTTATTCAAACAATGGAAAGACTGACGATGTCCTGCAACTTGACATCAGTTGCTGAGATTGACAAAAGCTTCATCCACTTTATCCAAAACTTAATAAAAAGGAAATTTGGTCCTTAAATAATTTTATCTGAAGTTCGTAATAATTTGCATAGCCAAACTGAATGGCAAAAAAAAAAGAACCATTTTTCAAACGGACTTCTCTGAACCCATCTGAAGATGATCCCATCTTCCATTGGTCGAAACACCATTGTCCCGCCCCTAAATAACCCTATTGGTTCAGCCAACGCACAGTGTTTCACTTTTCAGGGGAATCATTTATACAAATTGTTTACTTTTAGTTGTATGCGAATATGCGAAGCTTGTTTCTGCCACGGAATACTTTTTTTTTTAAGATAATTGCGATTTATTTTATTTGTTATTTTTGCAAGAACTAAACTAAACTCACAAACATTGACTTTTTTCTCGCAATTCTGAGTTTATAACTAGCAATTCTGATTTTTTTTCTCGCAATTGCAAGTTTATATCTTATAATTCTAACTTTTTCTCACAATTCTGACTTTCTCGCAATTCCGAGTTTATATCTCTCAATTCTGACGTTTTTCCTGCGATTCCGACTTTTCTTAGCAATTACGAGTTTATCTCGCAATTCTGACTTTTTTCTCACAATTACGAGTTTACATCGCGCAATTCTGACATTTTTCTCACAATTACGAGTTTACATCGCGCAATTCTGACGTTTTTCTCACAATTACGAGTTTACATCTCGCAATTCTGACTTTTTTCTCACAATTACGAGTTTACATCGCGCAATTGACGTTTTTCTCACAATTACGAGTTTACATCTCGCAATTCTGACTTTTTTCTCACAATTACGAGTTTACATCTCGCAATTCTGACTTTTTTCTCACAATTACGAGTTTATCTCACAATTCTGACTTTTTTCTCACAATTACGAATTTACATCTCGCAATTCTGACTTTTTACTTGCAATTGCGAGTTTATATCACGCAATTGTGAGAAAAAAAGTCAGAATTGTGAGGAAAAAAGTCGCAATTACCTCTTATTTTTTACTCGGTGTTGGAAACGAGCTTCCATAGTAAATATCTGTCTGGGATAAGACAATGTTTTGCTCCACGTGCATCACCAACTGGAATAAATAATGAAATCTGTTAATTTTGTGTAATTCAGGACTGTGCCACCAATGAGAACCAATCGGACAGCAAAGCTTCACAGCCAGGTGAGGACTATATTCGCCAAATTTGAGGAAAAACAAGTCATCCATATGAAATCTCATATCTTTGCATACACGACTGACGATATCCATCTTTAGACATGTATTTCAATTATGCTTAAATATACATTTTAAATTAGATTAATTGTCTAAATATTTACAATTGTGAAATGGATCCAGAAATCCCCATATTCTGTTCTAAAGTGCATTAGTTAAAAATAAATGGCTTTATTGCTCACGAAAGGCTCCTTCTGTCTGGCATTGATTCAATGCTTTACTTCCTGTGTCAGTGTTAAACCTCTGATCTTTCCCCATCAGAGAAGGGCTGGGCTCCTCTGAACTACTGCGAGCTCTCCAACCGCTTCCCCAGAGACCAGTGGGACTCCGCACTTCAGTTCTTCCTCAAGAAGCAGGAGGAGTGAGCGAAGGAGTGCAGTCATTTACAGAAGCACATTACACACATTGACATTGAAACCTAATGCATATTCCACAATGCAGAACTGTTCTGGAGGGGGTTTAGGGTACAAATGAAGACAGTCATCAGACCTCCATCGAAGCCGTCAATCAGTAGTGAGTCATTCCTAGTGGTTTTCCAGTAACTGTATATTAGCATATATATTAGCACACTGAGAAAAAAAACTGACTTGTCATACATGTGTTTATGAGCAATAGAATGTTTACAGGATTTACCTTAAATACATTTTTGGACACATTCATTGATTCTTGTTTTTCACAAAAGATAATGGTTGAGTTTGGATATTCTGTTGTTTTGTAAATAAAAAGATACTGGGGAATGAAGTAGAATAAACTGAAGCCCTCATTTAATTTAGGGAGAATGACGAGTTACCTCATCCGTCGGTTTTCATGTTTCATATTTTTCAATGCATAAAGAGGAAGATTTTTTCCTGTAGCTGACATATGATTTTTTTGAATTTCTGTTGTTGTGTTTCGTTGCTTGTTTGCTTTTTATACTGTAATTTATACACGATTTCAACACTTCTTCCTTGTTAACCTGTTTTCTGTCGTTTTCTCAGTGTATTGAAGCACTTAAAAGTTTAATTTAAGAAACGGATGAGTTTAATAAAATATTTAATACTGCTCAATCGAAGTTATTCTTTCATTTGTAACAGAGGATGAAATATTGTTTACCAGAATATGTTTTTGGACCAACAGGATTCAAAAGTCAGAGATGAAGTTGCAATGAAAATGTTTTTTTTAATACAGATGTTTTCATTTATCAATATAAGCAATTGTGTCAAAAATGTAACGTAAAATGTTTAGAATGTCTTAGTATTTGGTTTGACTCCCTTTTGCCTTAATATCATGAAGTTTGTCAAACCTGATGATCGTGTTCTCCAGCATGATTTGAGACGATCTAAAGAGCATCATGAGCTTCAATGAAAGCAAGACCATCTGTATACAAAGGAGTTCAGGTTTGTTCATGTGATTGGAGAGCTAGAAACAATGCAACATCTGAATTATTTTTTATAAATTGACATCATAACGTTTCTTTGCTTAACATTTTTAAAATCCTACAACTTTGTTTACTTCCAGGTTTAAATTAGAATCTCAGACCCTCGATGTGATCTTACACTTTTAAGATTCTAAAATATTGTACATGAAATATATTTACAATCACACTATTTTATACTTCAATGCATAATTGTGATTTTATGTAGAGTTATAAGAACATTTCTCAAAAAAAAAAGTTTTAATTGAGAGCTTATGTATTTATTAAGTCCGTTTAATGGAATTTAAGTTGAAATTACTCAAACATCTAAGTTGATTGTACTTAATTTAAGGGTTTTTTTTTTTTTTTGCTTTTTTTTTTTAACAGTGAAATGCAGTGAAGCTGAACCTGAAATGTGGGTTAAAACGGCATTGTAAAAGGGTTGGGGCCACATAACCAGGGTCCTCGCTGGCCCCGGGGCACCACAAACAGCCCGCTTTCTTCCGTCCCATCCTTCTCTCACACACACTCTGACTATACCTGTGTGACTCACTGAGTGAGTCACTCAATACATGACTGTGTCAACATGCACTGGAGCCTCTGGGTCAGACTGACTTCCAGGTTCATAACAACTTCAGTTCTACACCAAATCTTTTCATTAAGTGAAATAACACTTTTTCTTTTTTCTTTTAAACAATGCTTTTAGATTCAATCCAGTAAAATGAATGCATTTTATGTGAGATCTAGATGATGGGCTTTGAAATGGAAGTGGGTGTATATGTGACAACTTGAATGGGAGCTGTTTTTATAGACCATTCCGTTATTTGCCATTCCGAAACCATCTGAGAGCTCGACGTTCTCGTGATTTTGGCAGAGGAACAGAGGAACGCTGTGGCCCTTTCCGTCCTGTCAGTTAATGAATCATGAATTTGATTGCTAAATCTGTTGTCTGAATGTCTCTTGCATTCACTGAAATGTTTCTCTTGTTTTCTGAATTTAATTAAGAAACGCGGCTGTGAAGAAGAAACGCGTTTATATGATGGCATTCTAAAGTTTTTTTATACAATAACAATGTTATAATTAACAATGTATTTATTTATTTTTTGGACAAAATGACTGTTTTCTCAGAATGGGGATATGTCTAAAATAAAAAGTGATGCAATGGCAAATTTCAGACTTATTTTATTATATGACGGGTTTTTATTCATGATAAAACGCTTCGAGGTTTTATTTAAATTTGTTTAATTTAATCATAATAAAAAAGAAAAATAAATGAAAATTCGATTTGTGTTCAAGAAAAATGTCGAGTTATTTTGCTGCATTTTGTGTAGCCTATAGGCTACGTTCAAATTAATTTTGTTGCATTTTAATCAAGTACCGTTAGTATGTCTTGCCAATTTAGTTGTTTTTATTAAACAAAATATACGATTTTTTAGGCTTTTGAATGTTCTAGCAGTGAAATTACAAAAGCTCCGAATGCGTTTGACATCGTTTGCCTGTTCTCAGCATCAGCATATATTTGGATATAGATTATTTCGTTGTATTTAAAGGTTTGAGCTGGACTATTGTGACAGTTTTAAATTAATTGTAAGGAATAAATTAAGCTTGAATGTATTAAATGACAAGGCATTTCCATAAAGGGACATGTAGGCTAGTTGTTTGGTTTAGGAGTCAGATGTGTTTTAGGCTTCGATTTATAAACTAAAGGTTAGCTAAATACTTTGACATTTCACATTAAAATGACAGACAGGGGAGAGTTGTAATTAGTCAAGACTTTAAAGATTTGTTCTATACACACATGAACTTGGCTTAAGCGTGCGTTTATTTAATTAGACCTAAATTATTAAATTAGTGGCGGAATTTGAACCAAGATGCGGCTTTTGACCTCTGGCCATGACATCTGAATCGTTATTTCTCCCTAAAGCAACCATCATAAGCGCTGCATGTCGCCAACCCGTCGTCATTCAGAAGAAGAGCTGTTTTATTTGAATCCAATTAAGATTTCTTAATTTCATTCGATTTAATGGGGTGTAATCCGGATCAGATCTGCACACAGTTTAGCAATTAAAAATTGTCAAAGATATGCATTTTTTTTTTTTTTTTTTTTTTTTTTAAGTAGGCCTATTTCTAAGCATATATATTTTAGAATTCGTGTATTTTAACAGAAGACTACGTGGCATAGTTTGCATTTCATATAATAAATGCAGTTATTTGCATTTTCTGAAGCAAAGTAGGCTAGTTTTTACAAGCTAGCAAATTAATAGCGAATGAATACGTTTTTGGTGAGTATAAGCTTAGGTTTAGGCTTTATTTGTTTAATTGAATTATTGTCTGTCGTCTTTGCAAACAGAATCAACACTTTCACAAACCGAATGCACTTTTGCGCCTCACACAACACCTCAGTGCAGAGGAAAGCTGCATAGATTGTGAATAGTAGATGGAAAAGATTTAACATCAATTCAGTAACCTATAGGCCTATTAGCCTATATTTTCGTATCTAATCGCTGTGAGATTTTGCTGTTAGATTTTGAATAGAACTTCTAACAACTCAATGCAAGTTTTTCAGACATAGTTTATTTCATAAAGACCCTATAAAATCGACTGACTATGGCAGGTTTTTTGTGTTTACGTATTTCCTAGTTAAACAGGAAGCTTGAGCGGGACATGTGGAAGGCCTTGTTTTGGCATGCCATAACATCGCTGCTTTCTTTGGAATTTCCATACTTTGTGTTTAAATTCGACGAAAAAGTATTTCTCCACCACTGTTAAAGAACGCTCTTGTCTATTGTGTGATACATTAATGGATATAGGCCTATTTAAGCTACTGACATAGTTAACATCCGTCATGTTAGCAATGTCAAGTGAAATACGTAGCACAGGTGCTATAGTCACACATTTAGTCTAACCTCCATTTAATTATCTACAGCACTTATAGTTAAAAAGAGCATTAGATGTCACTGTCAATAGCATGCACTTTTTACATAATATATAGAGAAGTATCTGAATTATTTGATACTTGCTAGTCATTTGCCGGCACTGGGGGAGGGGCGTTGTCATTCTAGAAAGCATTTGATTGGACAGAAATCAGGAGTGCAGGATGAGTCATCAATATTTTTTTTTCCATTTTCAGAAAGAAAAAGACTAAATTCATATATCCACCAAAAGTAAGCTTGTCAACATTGTTTAGCAGAACACTGTTGTCTCAAAACGTATGGACTAAAAGCCACAAAACACCTTTTTGTGATTTCCCAGGCTGTTAAAAATTTAACATTTATTATCATTTTTTTAAAACTATAATTGTCAACAAAATAATGTTTAAATGCCTGAATTAATTGCAGAAAATGAAGAAAAATACATAAACTGCAGCGCTGCCTTACAACTGCTTATCCTCCAGAGAGTTATCTGACAAACAGGATTATCTTGCCACAATGGCCCGCAGTGATTTTGGTCTGATCTTCTGGTGTCCAGCGGCTATGTCTCCTGACTCGGAATGAAAAGAAACCCTGGACATGCAAGGGTGCGTTTGCCGAGAGGGAGTCCGTTAAGAGAGAGGTGCTTCGGGTTTGTTGTGCTTCCATTCAGTGGATCATTTGCAGGTGATGCCGAGCGCAGATAAGCGGCCGCCGATCCCTGTCCTCCGTCTAGACTCACAGCTTTACGAGCAACACGAGATTGATCACTGCTACGGGAGGGCTTCAATTACTCATTCAGTATCCGGTCGGTACGATATTAAAATAGATGGATAGATAGATGTATATTCATTCGAAGCCTCCGTTAAGGGCTGAATGTGACAGATCAGGGATCTGTGATCATGTTATAGCCTCAATATATCAATGCATCTTTATACGTGATTGACCAGCAGATAAGAGACTTTGGTTATTGGTAACACTTTATTTTAGTGTCCTTGTTATATGTTACATGTACTTGCCATAGTAATAACAGTAAATTATGAATAATTACATGCAACTATCCCTCAACCAAATCCTAATCCTACCCTAACCCTATAGTAAGTACATGTAGTTAATTAATATTACTCAGTACTTAAATGTATAATTACACTGTAACAGTGACACCTTAAGTTAAGGTGTCCGTGTTACAGTGTAATAATAGATACATTAGTAAGCCTACTGAGAAATAATAATTAACTAGCCAACATGTTCTTATTATGGGGTTAGGAATATGGTTTGGTTTAGGGTTAGTTGCATGTAATTATACATAATTTATAGTTATTACTACAGTAAGTAACGTGTAACAAGGACACTGTAAAATAAAGTGTTAACGAGACTTTATTCATAGCTATATTTATCACTCAAGAAAAACGGTTACTTTTTAACGATACCAAAACCCATGTTTTCTGTTCACTATCTTTATAGGTTTCCTAAAGAACCATGCTTTGAAAGAGCAGCATAAGAATCTTATCCCCAAAACAAAGAACATTTTCTGCATAATGCGATTCTTTATAATCATAGCCTATTACAATATTCCGTCTTTATACTATTTCCCCAAAACGATGCAAAAAATATAGAAAGGTGTGTATATTGTTTTGAGTGTATATATATATATACACACAAAACAATAATGCACGTCTGAATAGGTATAACGAAAAAGCAAAATAAAATTTCATAATAAATTCAGATATCACAACACTGCAGTTATTCACTATTTAATTGTGTTCACGTTGCTCCTGTTCTTTTTACTAAATCTTTGGACAGTTATTTCCCGTCCTATATCCAGTTGTATTATGACTGAAGTGTCTTTCATCTTGTTATAAAAAGATATGTGTAAAGGTAACATGATATGGTTGTCTTTGCATGCAAGCTTCCTCAGACATAAACAGCATTTAACGTAGTTTATTTAGGTCATTTTTCACTTTTTGGTATGGACGGTTGTCCTGACAATAAATAACAATAACTTACTTTTTTAAATCGAGAAGTTTATACAATCTGTCATCCATTCGTTAAGATAAAATATTTTACAGCTCAGTTTTATACATCTTCGGAGAGATCATGCGCACTAAGACAAAAGATTTTTGTCTTATTTGGAAAATACCACTTGTTGATAAAGCTACACATTGATGGTCTTGAATAAACACTGTTAAGACTGTTGTTTTCGTAACTGGTCCATAATCAAAACCAAAATAATGTGTTCATATTCCGTTGGACGTCCTGGATATACGGTCCAAATGCTTTAAAAACAGTTTTGTAACACGTCTGGAAACCCCAAAGACGCTTGGAAAGGCTCCTCCGTTTGGCAAACTGTTTAAATCCATCTTGTTTAATCCCTTTTTCCGTTCGAGGCGGTGAGGTGATGGGTTTTCATGCAGGGCGGGTGAGGGCATGCTGGGGCAGGAGTCTCCGGTGGGCTCTCACGTCTCCACGGGACTGGGCACCATGCTGTTGGGGGTGTCGGGTAACTGCGATGACAGAGAGGTCACATCACTACCAGACGAGTTACCCAGCGAACCCGACTCGGAAAATGACACCTATAGAAGGGTGAGGGGAGAGTTGGGAATCAGTAGGCTGTTCGATAGCTGTCAACATGCTGAGGCTATAGGTATAGGCTACATCTGCGGCCCGAATTTGATTAAATGACAGAGTTTTACATACGATTTGCAATTGACATTTACATTAGCCTAAACAAGTTTGGTATGGTGTTACATATCAGACAAAATAAAGATAGGCCAATAACCAGAGTGCGAATTAGCATGGGATCAACTTTTCAAAGGAATTTCTGTCTTGAAATTTCGCGCGATCTCGTGAGCGTCTTTTCGCGCCCTTTCAACACATAAACAAATCGTTTTGTTTTTATTTTTTTGTTATTTATCGTTTTTGTCGTACACATGCGATATGTAAATTTATAATGAAGTACTAAATATTGACACTAGATTATGTTATGTCGATGTACCACCCGATATAGGCTATGTTCTCTATTAATTGTTGCTACGAAGTTCGGACAATCTTGTAGTCAACTTAGGCTACAATGAAACATGTAAAAACACAGTTAACGAAAAGGCTATATGCCTACATATAGGCCTATATGAATTTTTTTTTTCTATTAAGTAAACAATTATTAGGCTACGATCACTGTTCGCTTGAAACTAGAAGCTACTGCAAAATATCATTTGAAATAATTGCCAAACGCTTTAGACCTAATAATAAACAATCTGCAGCCATTTTTTTTTTCATGAAAATGCTTAAATTATATGACTGATAATTTTGATAAAAGAAAAAGAGTCGGGATGGAATGGAGAAGCACATTAAAGCCTAGTTGTTAGGCCTTGTAATAATAAGTGTTCGGGGATGGCAGTCCTCACCAGCTGTTGGAAAGCAGGCTGGTCCAGGTCACTCTGTAAGGCAAATTCGCTTAAGGCTTTCCACGGAGGCTGATAGGTTTGAACTTCTACAGGATTTCCCTGGACCGTGGTGTCATGTCTAATCGGGCTGCCTGCCACCAGAGGCGTTCCCGTGAGACCTTGAAGATTCTGCAAAAGGTTGAGGAGAAACCTTAGCGACTCAGCTTATCATATTTCAGTTTCAAAGAATCTTAACACTTTAGGTGGGAATTTCAAATGTGTTCAAAATCATTGAAATAAATCACAGCCATCCATTATATATCGCATTTTGAATGTTTATATTATGCAGTAAAAAAATAATTGAACCATTAGATAGATAGATAGATAGATAGATAGATTTTTTTACGAGTTAAAGCAATGTAAAAACATGTCATAACGTATTGATCATATAATATTTTTCAGTGTACAGATAACCCTAAAAATTTGGCTATATGTAACATCAAGACATTTTTAATCTCCAAAGAAGCATAAAGTCAGCTCGATTATAGCAATATTTGCAAAGAATCATTAAAGAAACTTTATTTGAAGGGTTGCTATAGTCAAAATAAGTTTAGTACCTAAAGCAAATTCGTTGATTGCCATCACTCATTAGAATTAAGTATAGCCTACAAAACTGATCTTCCTACCGTTTTGTCGCTGTGTTGCTGTTGTTGTAGTTGTTTCATAAGTATGGACCTCTTCTTGTCTTTGCAGCGCTTGTTTTGGAACCAAACTCGTATGACTCGTGGACTCAGACCGGTCATTTCCACGAGCTGCTCCTTCATTAGCGCATCCGGTCGCGGGTTTGCGTTATAACACGTCCGGAGAGTGTGAAGCTGCTTTTCGTTTAATACTGTCCGAACACGCGTGGTCTTCTCAGACTGCTTATGAACGTGGTTCCGGTGAGGTGGCTGACGAACTGGCACAGGTTCTGCGAATAAAATAGCCTACGTGTAAATCACTTTTCGCATTGAGGGGTCATTTCATTATTTAGACACACTGCAGAAGAGCACGCTTACTTGAAGGTTAAATTGTGCATACACACATCGGTCTGTAGCCAAGTGCGTGTCAGTCAAAACACCTCTTAGGGCCTTCAATATGCTCTCAACTTTGCTGTATGTGCAAAATGTTGAAGGATCGACATAGGATATAAAAGTATAACATGCAATAAGTGCACCATCTTACAGAGCAATAAGAGGGTTAAGTAGTGACACATAATCGAACAGAACATTGAAGCTTTTAGTCAACTACCAGATGTCAAAGCATTACAGTCTAACATGCTAAACCGTTTATTTTAGTCAAATTATCTAAATGCAGTTTTAGTTCGAAATTAAACGTTAAAAGTACAATTTGTCGCCTATCTAATCAATAATGTATTTAAGAAAACAAAAACAATTTTACTCTGATATCTGATAGACATATCCTACCAATCTAACAGCCAAGAAAATAACAGACCTCGCTAACACTTTATTTTAGTGTTACATATGTTACATGTACATTCCATAGTAATAACAGTAAAGTATGCATGTAACTAACCCTAATCCCTAACCAAACCCTAATCCTAACCCTATTACTATTACTTAAATATATAATTAGGCTACACTGTAACAATGACACCTTAAAATAAAGTGTAGCCCAGAACTCTTTATTTATATATCGCAATATTGCACATTCTTTTTATAAAAAAATAAATAAAAAAAAACTAGCCTAAGAAAAACGCTGTTTCCAACCAAACGCATAAACAATTTCAGATTAATTTCACGTCATGCTAATTCAATCATAAATATCATCAAACAATCTCAGCCAGCTCCAAGTGCGTGCCTTGAGGGGTTTTACACGAAAACAAATATCTTCAAACTGGCACCGAACACAAGCTACTCGGAAGTCTGTTAACACAATTTCACAAGCTGATTAGATGTAACAGAGAACTAAAGTCTGGGATCTCAGAGTGGCCGTTAGTAGGCTAATATTTCACAACAACAACTACTACAATAGCGAAAATATTAATATTATTAGGCATGTTATTTTCGTGACACTACCTTTGTGTACATGTACTGTTATTGTTGTTACAGCACCCTAATGAATTATAAATATAGACAAGTATGTGTAACTTGGACATTAGCATTGCTTTTTTTATTATTATTAATAGTAATAATTTTCTCAGTAGTATTTTTATTGTTACTACTACCTGGGATGTGCAGGGGCCTGTTGGAGTGAATGTTCCCGGGACTGATGGGGCTCCCGGCTGAAGCGCGCTCCATGAGCAGCCCGTGATCCGCCCGGCAGAGCAGCTCCTCGTCCCGCAGAGAGAACTCATCTCCCGGGAGCAAATGTCTGCTGCACACCGAGCACCTGAAACACTCCATGTGATACACGTTATCCCGGGCCCTCATCACCAGGTCACTGCTGCAGAAACCGATGTTGCATTTGGCGCATTTGATCCCGAATAATCTGCAAAATCCAATAGAAACATTTGCTTATTTTTACTGTTCGTTTCCAAAACCGTCCAACTCATCTCAGCTCGATTTTACAAGGCCACGAAATACGGATCGCAATCACAATTGTAAACTCTTTTCTCAAAGCATGTATATAATTAATTATAAGTGTTACAATACACACAATACAATGCATTTATCCGTTCATGAATAATTACATGTTCCTAGCCGCAGAGTAAACAGAAGGCTAACAGTGCAGAGTAAATAGTAGCATATTTGTAAAGAATAATGCATTAAAACATTCAAACACTGCGTTTGACTGCTTTAATGCATTATTATTTACACATATGCTAGTAGGCTATTATAACTGAGGTTTCATATTTACGAGAGCATATATAATAAGGTGTATAAGACACAATGAACACAATGCTTTAGCTTATATTTCTTTACAAAGCAAACTTCAAAACAACACTGAACAAACACCGGTATTAAAAAAAAATCAAGCATTGAGGCTAAACCAAACATGTCTGTATTAGCATAATCACACTCAAGCCATGAAATATTGGAATTTTGCTGACAAATAATTAGTTTCCACTAAATAGGCTATCTTAGTTTTTTTTGTATGCTTTACTATATTTTATTATAGCCTAGGCTATATTTTTACCTCTGCATCATATGTTGTTTAAGATACACTTCTTTAGTTTATGATAAAACTGCAGAACAGCATGCAGAGTTTTTCCACATCTCTAGATCGTTTGGGTCAAGAATCTGTGAAAAAGAGGGCCTCGACGAAATTCCAAAGCTGTGAAATCACAAATATATGAGTGACTCGTACCGTACGTAATCTCTCTTGCAATAAGTCTTGCCGTCCCGGACGAAGCAAGTGCACGTCTCATCCAGGTACTGACTGCATTCTGCGCACTTCAGACAGGCTGCGTGCCACTCCAGGTCCGGGGACACTCGCAGGATGTACTGATCATGGATCTGACTTCCACAGCCTACACACATGGCGATTCCAGACTTCTCTGGATATGGAGAGCAAGGATTAGCTAGTGTCCTCCGACTGCGCCCCTATATAGCCTGATTAATCCCCCCAAAACACCGCCGTCGTGCAGATATGCAAGATTATAGCTCATGCATCCTCTGTCGTTATTTTTCCTGTTTTATTTCATTATATTGGTTCGTGTTTTTGGCTGCACCAATACTGTTTTGCAGATAAGTCATGCTTAGCACAAAAAAATAATAATAATAACATAGGCTAGTCGACATGAAATTATATTTTTGATAGCCTATAGTAGTCTACTGGAAGAAAAAAAAAAAGTTCTTATTGTCTCGGTGTAATGTTGAACTAATTTTGCATTAACGATATTCAAAGTTCTCGTGTAATGACGAGTTGAAACAAACACCCAGCACTTACTTTTTGAATGATCCCCCATATCACCCAAGAAAGAAGGATGGGGTAGAATATCCACCATACAGGAGGGTTAAGGCAGAAGGCGTACAGATGAGGAAATGGAATGGGAAACTGCCTCGTCCCGAGCTGACTAATAACTTCTGGCCGAAGAGCCTGTGGGAAGAGCAACACACAGACACTGGCTCTGACGTCACCGGGGCCCTGACGTCACATGCAAACCTGGACCACGCGCGCCCCCGAATATCAGCAGCAACAGCCCGATGAGGAGATCCGACCACGAGACGTGTTTTGAATATTGTCTACCGAGGAATTGAAGATTAAACTCACACTCCTGTTTCTCCAAACATAACTGTGGAAACAGTCGCAACGGTGAACAAAACACACGAGAAAAGTAGCTGGAAATTCTATGTTTTAAGTTAGCCTACATTTTAGTGGCAGTATTGCATTTAGGTGTTCAATGAGAAGCTGGACCAACGCATGAATGTTAAGTATGCAGCGACATTATTATTATCTGCGGGTTTAAAACCGCATTTGATATACTGACATAAAACAAAACTTAAAAATATATGAATTTATTTTCTAAATATTCTGCTAACTTTCTTAAAACAAATAAACATTTAGCATATCGTTCGTTTCGTTGATTTAAAACATTTCCATGTGAATTGAAGTCCATGTGTTACAGTGAGCCCCCTACTGGACATCAGGATATCTTCACATATAGTGTATACATATGAGTTCATATTTGTAATACCCTACAGTTCATAATCCGTTTTTGCCAGTCTAACAAAATGTATAATTTAGGTAGAAAACAACTGACTATAAATATGAAATAAATTTAACAGAAATGCTAATTTTCAGCTATAGAAAAAACGGCTTAGAGTAGGCTATGTAAATGTAATTTTTTTTGTTTGACTGCGAATGTAACGTGTTTCAAACCCGATTCGTCTAATTAGGCACAAAGCGTTTCCATTGGAAATTACCATCATAAAATTGTCCAACATGGACCTGCATTCTTCGGTTAAATGATTTAATCTGCTTCTGTGGAAAATGTCAGAAGAAGAGACTCACAGCACAAATGATTTTTTGCACCTTGCATTAAACTGTGCATTTCATTGTGAATAATTCGCTGACATTTCCAGTTGGTAAAACTTAGAAATGAACGTTCAACTGCCTTAAAATATTGAGTAAACTCAGTTTGAAGATTGTTTCAACTCACAATAGTCAAGACAATTGATTACTTTTAGTTTTACTTTTGAGTTCAAAATCCACTCTTGTCACGACATTTGAAGTTAAGGAGAATAGCCTAAATAAGTTCAAATAACTTAATTGGGCTGTCATGTTTTACAGCGTTCATGCTTCTCCTTAAACTCAGCTGGTTAATTATGTCCATTTTTTTTTTTTGTCATATTTATTCTTAAATATAGCTAGGGGGAATTTTAAAATGCGACCATATTGAATAATTTCGTTTATTTCACACTGAAAATGATTCGGACAAGACTCATGTTGAAAGTGGTGTTGTGTGAATCAGAGTGACCGCGTGTCGAACCTCACCTTTGACTTTGACCTCTAACCCCGCAAAGAAACACATTTAATTTAGGCTACTAAGAACATGTTGGCTCCATGAGGGGGTCAAAAATAGACATCTAGGAGATTGCATGTGGCCAATAGCCTATACGTTTTACGTTTTATTGGTTTTAATCAGTTGACAACCATTTGTCGGCGATTTAAATTCAGTACAAACGGATTTAATGAATCAGGAACAAACAGGCTACTGCGGGAAATAATGGTCGGAATACAATAATAGCCTAACTTTTTCATTTGAAAATAAAATCCATGAACATACATAATGAATTTATCATTTAAGTATATTAATAATGTAGCCTATCATTTTATTTTTTAGTTTAATTGAACATGCAGTCTATCTTGAATATATTCCTTTAATAACCATGCAGAAAGTAAGAAATCACAATCTTTCCCTTTTGTCTTGACCATATTTTCGCACGTGAACACAACCCAAAGCACCAAATCCAAACATGTCAAAGCAGTAAAATTACATAAAATTACTAAAACAAACAAACAAACAAAAAGACAAACAGGGAACATTAATAAAAATCATACTCATAGAGCACTGTAAAAAGCTCATAGTCACTGTAAAAAATATATGATCAATAGGCTAAGTTATGACAACATATGTTTTTGCATTGCTTTAACTCATCAAAATATGTTAAGCAATTTTCAACTTTTATTTTTTATTTTTAGTTATACAAGATTCAACTCGTGTTTTTAAGCCAGTTTAATTAAGATGAAATTACTTAAACATCCAAGTTGATTGTAGCCTACTTAATTTAAGGCAGCAACTTTTTTTTGTTTACAGTGTTCATACCAAAATGTTGCGTTCTCGAGTCCTTATACAGAATATGTGCCGTTGGTACAGGTGATTATGCCACAAAATTATGAATAAAGTCATAAAAAATCTTAGTGGACCCTGTCCCTGTTACATTTACAGTCGCCGTGGGAAACTAACTTTTCTTGAGCTAAAAAGCTCCACAGATTATCAGAGCTATGAAACACCGCCCCCTAGGCTCATTACGTATCCACTCAGTCTCCGCCCACTGTGCTATTAGACAGTTATATTAGTTATTCCGATATATATAGGCCTATATATAAGAAGAGTACATATACTGGAGAATATCACCTCCAAGAAAACCACATTTTGAGCTGTTACAAATCTTACAAAATGTAAAAAAAAACAATGTTACAAAATGACTTATATATAAGAGGGGCGTGTCTCTTCTGATCTCGCGAGAACTCAACTCAACCTCTATCCCCTGTTACTAAAGCAGTGGCAGTGTGGATACTGATAGTTTGCTGCTGTAATCATGCTCAAAGCTGTAAACAAGACCTATCTTAGGCAGTTGGTAAGAAAAACCCGACGAAACGACACATTAACCAGTGCGCACTTTCTTTTAAAGTTGTTATTCTTTCTCGCTGTCCTTTCTAGACACAAATATACCTGGATAAAAAGCTTAGCATGCTGGCTAACTCGCTCATGTAACGTTAGTTAAGCAGGAGTTGTGTAATATGTTACTAAACTGCTATTCTTTTCTATATAGGCTTGTTTTATTGTATTGTTTTTGATATGTGATGGTTAAAACGCAATGTCAAATGTTTGGTTACTTTGCTGACCTATTTTTTCATGGTTATACAACCTCTTAACTAAGCGTTTATGTTAACTTCAACATATTCTCATAGTGTTACTGTTTTTTTTAAGAGCTTTAGACATAAAAGTGTCATGAACATATTCAAAGATCAATATTTAAGGCATTGGTAACGTCAATATGATTAGTTAATAAACGGAGCTAGCTAACTACCTGTCAAGGTTATGCAATATGTAAACAGTGCATTATGAAACCTCCTCACTGTCTTTAACTGATTGACCTACAATGCATTTAAAATGTGACCTACATTGAATTTGATATGTTAATATATTAGGCCAAGACCCTAAGTAGTATCAGATCCCTGTTGTAAATCAGATTTCTAATGACCTCTATGGGCTATAAAACAGTGTTTGGCTGCACTGGCCCGAGTCTGCATTCAATAGTAAGTCACCTTGTATCGGTTATTTGGGTGAAAGAGCCTGGCAGTTATTTATATCATACTGTATCAGATTGACCAAATAGTTTTTTTCTTCTTTCCAGTCTGGTTTGATTCAGAGGTTTCAGAGTACTCTGGTTGTTGCCGAGCACAATAATGACACGCTGACCCCCATCACCCTGAACGCCATCACTGCTGCTAATAAACTCGGCAGTGACGTGTCCTGTTTGGTTGCTGGAACGAACTGTGCGAAGGTATTCTCTCTTCATTTCCATCGGTTTCTGTGTAGCAAGTTGAAAGGCTCTGATTATGGGTTTTTGGACAGGTTGCAGAGCAGTTGTCCAAAGTTCAAGGGGTGAAGAAAATTCTGATAGCTCAACATGCATCCTACAAAGGGTCATTGCCAGGTAAACTCGAGGTTTTGTTCATAAATGTGGAAGTATTTGGTTATTGTGTAAATTAAGTAAAGAACAGTATAAGTGACTTTGGATAAAAGAGTCTATCATATTGAGGAAAGCATGGTATTGAGTGATTTAAATGAAAAACGAAACTCTCTTTCACAGAGGAGCTGACACCCCTCATCTTGGCAACTCAGAAACAGTTCAGTTTCACACACATCTGCGCGGGAGCTTCTGCTTTCGGAAAGGTAAATCTAAGGCCGACGATAAGGGCTGAAAGGGAGATTTCAGAGATTCGATTGTCTTTATCATTGAGCCATTATATGTCTTTTACACACTGTGGGAAAAACAACACCATTGTTACTTTTTATTTGGATGACAAACATTTGTGCAAAACAACATATTTTTTCTTGATCTTTTTATTATTATATTGATTACAAACGTTTATCAGCTTGAACAAAATTTACATTTTTATCTTAAAAAAATAAAATAATTATGACAAACCTTTATCAGAACAAACAAAATTTAATTTTTTTGATTTGAAGACAAACTTTTATCAGATTGTACAAATTTGATGTCCATTTTTTTCTGTATTTTCCGTCCTGAAAAGTATGACCCATGTGAATTGCATAAATCCGAGAAATGTTTTTTTGGGGGGGGATGCTGGTTACTGAATTATGATTGAAATCGTGAAATGGCCTTAATTTTCTAAGTAAACTGCTAAATGTTAAGTTTTCTAATGCATTTATTTCATGCACGGATTGCTACTAATACACTATTAGCATATTAGCCAGGGTTTAAAGCACCAAATGCGAGTAAAAATTTGCGCTGAAACGGTGTTACTCGACACCCTTTTTTTTCTTTTTTTTTAATGAATTTTGGCAATGCATGTTTGTGAGGATGTGATATGAATTAGTGCCATCATCAAATCGCAAATTTTTTGTTTGTCAGCAATGACAAGTTTGTCAATGAAATTTGTCTTGTACAGAAATGTTGTACATCCTGAAAAATGTTATACAAACAAAAAATAGATCAAGGCAAATTTGTTAAATTCATAAATTAGGGTAAATATTTACATTATTTTTGTACAATCTGATAAAAGATCAAATAAAATTGTATGTAAAATTTGTGCAATCATTGTTTTAGTTTTATTATATTTTTAGTAATTTCGTTATGTGCTTTTGTCGTTTCATTAGTTTTACTGCTATTTCGGTTTAAATGATTTTTATTTTAGTTTTATTTATTTCCAGTTAATTCTTTTAGTACTTTTTTAAAATAACTTATTGCTAAGGCTACATTTCTAATTTTCATTTAGTTTTTTCCACTTTTATTTATTTATTTTATTTATTCATTTTAATTTCAGCTTTTTTTTAATTAACAGAAATGTTTTTGATATAGTTAACGATAAAAACCCTGTACATTTGTATAAAGTTCGTCATCAAATAAACAAAACCTATCAACACAAAAATCTGCTAAATACAAAAAAGGAAAACCTGACCACGCCCCCAAACCCCGCAAATATTACAACAAAAGATTATATTAAATTAAAAAAAGATATATCTTATATTGCAATAATACATATTATTGTACCGTAAAATTAAGAAATCGAGTATTTAATAATCATGATAATAATGTATTAAAATACAATATATGTTATAATAAAAGTATTCATAGAATTGTTATTATTATTATTAATAACAATGTTAATAATAATTATTATTATTGTTTTATTTTTATTTTACTGTACAAAAACAGTAAAATTACAAAACTAACTTTTATGGTAATTTCTTTTTTTTTCAAACATTAAACCATCGAGCTTTCATTTTGGAGGGAAACCGCAGAGAGACCTTATTGCTTCTCTTTGTTGACAACAGATTTATAAACGATTCTCATGACAAATGTTGCGTTCCCAAATCCAAATAAGTGACTCAAACACGGCACTTGCAGAGAAGCATTTACTGTGAATGGAAACTGAAAATGAACACAGTGCTGGGCTTTACTCTGAAACATGCAGCGCATCAGACTATACATTTATAGAATTACTATGCATCACAAACTTTTTTTTCAAAACGCACAACATTTCTGTACAGTTTTGCCTTGTTTTGATCTTTTACATTTGCTGACAAACACATTTTTTGTAATAATGCAAAATATATGTCGATTTTTACCTTGATTCTTTTTTTTATTTGTCCATGTGATTGCATCAGTGATTAGTGAAGATGTTTTACTTAATGCAGGATTTTGTAGTTACACTCATTCCGAAGTTATTCGATTATTTCCCAGAGCGAAAAGCACAAATGGGAAATAGATTAGAAACTCTCATACCGCCAAGCCCCTATCAGGCTTCTTACTTTTGGAATTGTGGGAAAAGTCCGTCCTCAATAAGTGCGGCTCTATTATATGCAAGGTTATTTGTCATTCCACAGCCAAACTGTCAGGCAGCAGATCTAATGGTATTTAAATTGAATTGTAATACATTAAACAGTATCTTATGTAGCCTAACCCCAGACCAAAGAGATGTATTAGTCTCAATTTCCTCACTGGCTAAACGTATTTTATTTGATGGATTCTTAAGTGGTGGATTTGGTTTCATTATGTCACTATATAAAACACTTGAATTACCACTATGCAATATTTTTCACCTCTAGACATAACTTAGAGCTCTTTTTCAGACTGCGCGATATTTATTCCGTCTGCGATGCAGGAAGGCCAAAGTTTTCAGACATGGGTTTTGATCAATGCCTGCCGAAATAATGCTATTTCCAAACAAATCAAGTTTGACCGCATCTGCAGATATTAAGGATGTGCATGTTTTAATGGCTTGAACTTATTCAGGAGCTTCAAATGCATCCGGTTGTCTTTAATAATGCCGAGTGTGTATCTTTATTTGTAGAATCTCCTTCCAAGAGTGGCCGCCAAGTTGGATGTGGCTCCCATTTCAGATATCATTGAGATCAAATCTCCAGACACCTTTGTGAGGACCATTTATGCTGGTAAACACACAAACGAATGCACCAGTAGCACTTCCAGATGTACTTGTCAAGAAATGCTTTCAAATAACCTTCCTAGTATGTTCCATATCCTTCTCTTTGTTTAACATGGAGTTTGTGATTTAGGAGTCTGGCCATTGGTTTGCTGCGTGAACGGAGACGCACAGTGATTTACACTGGCTTGAAACAAAGCATATATATATATATATTTTAATCTAAGGGGGACCCTGGAGCCTTTTTGTTCCACTTTGCATGTATTATTTTTCTGTTCACTGTTTCTCATCCATAAACTCTACTGCCATAAATACTTCCCAATTACTCCGGCCACTTTATCTTTGGCAAGCACAGAACACTTGAAATTTATGAGACTTTATTTTATTTTAAGTCACATTAATGTTTTTCGTGAAAAACATCAAATGAAAAGTGCCACTTGTGGTGATTATTTATGTCCGAGGTTTTCAACTGGGGGATCCATATGAAGGTTCTCCAGGGACATTTACTTACCTAAATGTATTTGAAATGTGTTATTGATTTTATACAGAAGTTAAATAGTTAATATCGTGTTATATTTTAGATACAATTTTGTCTGTCAATGAAAATATTACCTATAAAGCCACAGCAGAACTGTTGTGCGTCTCTGAGCAACACACAGCGGTGTTTATTTTCTGGATGAATCCGCGTTTTGAATGAATCGAGCCATTTAACTTACTTCCTGAATGAATCGGCTGTTTGAACTAATCCAATGAATTAATGAATGACTCAATGGCTGCATTTGAAATCGCAAACTTCCCTACTATATAGTAGTATTCACAGTACTCATAAAAGAGTAGGCAAAAAGTACCTGGATGACCTACTACTTCTGGCAAGATGCATATGATGGACACTTTACTGTCCCATGAGGCCACGGGAGAGAATTTATGAATGGCAGTGAAGTGATGCAACTGACGCTGGTATATCACGTGATAATGACAACATGGTGACAGTAGTGTGTCCAGATTACATTCATACTATATAGAACATACTTTTTTAGTGGTTGTGATGCAATTACTTATTCAAAATAAGAACCTACTCAAGAGAGTACCGGTATGTGATTTCCGACGCAGCCAATGACTTACTCATTTAGACATTACCGCCACCTACTGGCAGTTTTAGTTAATTTAATCATTTCATTTAAAAACAAAAAATCATATTTCAATATTAATAAAAATAAAAACCATTAAAGGGATAGTTCACCCAAAAATGAAAATTCTGTCATCATTTACTCACCCTTTGTCACCGTTTCAAACCTGTATGACTTTATTTCTTTCATGGAACATAGAAGATATTTTGAAGAATGTTGGTAACCCAATTATTTTGGTTTACTTTCATTTAATGAAAAAAATACACATTTCTCAAATTATCTTCTTTCATGTTTCACAGAAGAAAGAAAGTCATACAGGTTTGAAACGACATAAGGGTGAGTAAATTATGACAGAATTAATTTTTGGGTAAACTATCCCTTTAATACCCATTCATCTCATGCCATTATTTATGCAATTGTAATTGCTGTTTAAATGCATTCATGCCACCTCTGAGCTCCAGTAAATACGCAGCTGTAAATGTATCTAAATACCAATTCAGGAAAAAATCATGGCATGTTGTCTAATAAATTCTATGTTGAATCAAATCAAATATTTAGCTCTAAAGCTACTGTTTCTAACGTTTATTTGATGCTTTTCTTATTTAACACAATAATGACTTTAAATGATTTTTGGGGGGTAATTTTGCAGCCAAATTTGCATTAACTTTTAATTGCCTGACAAAGAAAAACAAAATCTTGTCACTTCATCTCTTTTCCCATGTTTTCTGGCCATAGGAAATGCCCTCAGCACAGTCAAGTGCAATGAAAGCGTCAAGATCTTCACGGTTAGAGGCACTTCGTTTGAACCAGCGGCCATAGAGGGGGGCAGCGCCTCTTCAGAGGAAGGTACTCAGTCGTTTGATAAAGTTAAACACACTGTTGTTTGTTCATGTTTTTCTTTAAGGTCACGCTGACTTTGATACCACACACAAAGGTTTATAGTATTTAGTGTTGTATATAATCCTCCACTCCGCTGCAAGGTTTTGATGGCCTAGTTTGTTTAAACGTTGACTTTAAAGGGATCATAAAGGGGTATTTTGGAACATCTCGGCATGTTTATTTGGACGGATCCTCACGAGATGTTGTTGCTTTTGCAGTCTCTTCGTCTGCCGCTGCTGGAGTCTCTGAGTGGCTGGAACAAACTCTGACTAAGAGTGACCGTCCAGATCTCGCCGGTGCTAAAACCGTGGTGTCTGGAGGTAAGAACTTTGTACAAGAACCGCAGTTGTCCACTGGACATTCCAGGAAATTGTCTTGATATATACTAATGCATGTTACAAATGTAATAGTTCGGTCTCAAATGCAGCTTCAGCTGTGCTAAAATACATGATATAACAGCATTATAATATGGTTGTGCATGTTCACCTATATATCACTGCACCACACACACATAGAGGCAAATGTTAACCAGTTTGATGTGTCAAGAACTGTATCTTCTAGCAGAGTCACTAATATCTGATTCCGTACAAGGTTTTATCATTTAACATTTTTTTTTAACAACATACAATTTTTTTAAAAGCAATTAAGCACAAACCGTCATATTTTATTGCTTAATCAAAAAAACAAAACAAAAAAAAATCAATAAATTACAATAAACTAAAACCGCTTCCCACAGGGACTACATTATATTTGTGTTTACGTTCATAAATTTAATTTAATCAAATATTAAATATAAAGATTTTATTTAATTGTTATTATATTGTTTTAAGAAGTTTCATTGTATATTTATTGTTATTTAAAATTGTAGCTTTGATTTTTATGACAATAAATAAATACAACAAAATAAATGTATAAAATCTAAAAATGATACCATGTGCTTTTACGTTTTAATGAAAACATGTTCCTTTTTTACTTTATAGACAAGCAGTTTTATAAAAAGCAATATAGCTCAAACTCTCATACTTTATTGCTAAATCAAAGAAAAACAACATCAATAAATTACAATAAACCAAAACCGCTTCCCACCGGGACTACATCATCTTTGTGTTTATGTTCATTGTGTCATAATGTTGGGTATCCCCTTGAAATTTCTCTAGGCTATTTTTTTTGCTCAGAAAATCAATAGTAAACTGAGACTGTATCGATCCTACTGGACTCATAACCTTGTCAGTAATTTCATATTTCATGCCCATCTGCCGTCTCTTTGTCATAACAGGGAGGGGCTTGAAGAGCGGCGACAACTTCAAACTGCTCTACGACCTCGCCGACCAGCTGAACGCAGCCGGTACGGTGTTTGTTTTGTCCTAATCATTGATTTGAACCTAGATTCTTTGTTTAGTGTTCATTTTTAATCAAGCTATTTAAAGAAATATGAATTTAAAATGAAACCACCACTTTTTTATCGTAGTTGGTGCCTCCAGAGCCGCAGTTGATGCTGGTTATGTACCAAACGACATGCAGGTTGGACAGACTGGAAAGATTGTGGCTCCTGTAAGTACCAAGACCGGAAACCAGTTGTCTTATTTCTCAGTCTGTCCTACAGTCCTTCATTTGCACTAATTGCCTCTACAGAGGGAAATTCTTCTCAAAGTTCAACACTAGTTGATAAACCCACCAGGGTTTCAGACTGATAAACCATCTTGACTTTGATTACAGCAATATCTAATTGTTGTTTCTGTTTGAATCCAGAAAGATGGATCCGTGTTGCCCTTTAAAAGGGTTAATTTTCCATTATCCGCTCCGAGTGGGACGTCCCCGCTGTCATTATCCACACATTAGCAGAGCTTTGAGGCGTTGTGATGTAGTTAATGGCATATTCCGGCTTGTAAATGATTTAGCAGAGCCATTAGTGGAGCTGCGCACCGCACAGGTCCGCCCTGAGCTCAAACCAGGCAAATCAGCCCCAAACCCAATTCTCCAAATGTTTTGACAAGCTTGTCAAGCGTAACCCGACCATTGTGCATTAGTATTCACCCTGAACAAGTCCCGAATGAGTTCTACCAGTGAAATGAACTCGAGTCAAGATGGATGAGGGTTGTTTTGGGTCGATTGAGTATGTCTTTTGTGGTTAATTGTAATCTTTTAGCCCTCAGGGTGATGGTTTGATGACTAGATATACGTGGTTTGGAGGTTTTTGTTGCTTTTTTGTGTGAAAAACTCAAGTTTAAGGATGTGCACCATGTCGCTGCAACTATATAAATGACATGAAGCTGTTTTCACTATAGTCTATGGTTATATATAACTATTCAACCCTGTTATCCAAAAAAAAAAATGATCAAAGAAATATTTTTCTTTAATTAATTGTAAATATAAGTTTATCAATAACTACAAACCAACATTTGGTCTCAAGGTAGCTAGTGCCTACTGTATAACAGCTTAATTTGGGCTACATTTTCAGCCGTTACTTGCAACCTTGTTAGTCATTTGGCACCCCCCAACAGTGTCACCAATTTTGCATGTTATATTGTTTATTGTTTGGGAAAAAAAGAGAAAGAAAGATTTCCCAAGGTTTGGTAACAGGGCTGCAAAAATGAGTTCCTACTGTATGACAGCTTAATTTGGGCTAAATTTTCAACCCTGTTTCTTGCAACCCTGCTAGTCATTTGGTGTTTTTTTTTCCTCTAGTGTCACCCATTATGCATTTAAAAAAAAGAGAAAGAAGAATTTCCCTAATGTTGGTAACAGGGTTGCAAAAATTGCGATGATCATTTAAAAAAAAAAAAAAAAAAAAAAAAAAAAGAGTTTTTTTTAAATAATTTTTATTGGTTATATATTATTCAAAGTTTCAAACCAGTATTTAATATTTAGTTTGCTATTGTAATATTTAGTTTTTATTCATTTTCTAAACATTAAGAACCATCTTTCACAGAGCATTTGTTGATAAATAAATAAAACATCATGGTAAATCTCCCAGATATTCAGCCCCTATTTTGTGGAAAGTGCCGACTTCCATAATCTCTCATATTTTTCTATTTCATGCGGATCGAAACCTTTAGTAAAAAATTCATGTAGTGCAGGACTTGATTTGATTGAATCATTAAGCTGATATTTTTGGTTCAGCCTATGTTGCATCAGCAGATAAAATGTTTTAGAAATTACATTTTTGATGAATGATTTTTTTTTTGTGTGGAAAATCTTTCATCAAAAGTTATTGGCTTTTAGATGCTTTGTACCAATTATCCGGTAACTCGAAAGTCGTTAGCGAACTTTTGTCCACCACCCACTGCAAGCTCCCCCATCGTCTGGATATTGAGATGTTTGCAGGTCTCCATCACTTCAGCCCTGCCCTCTCTCTCCTCCTCCTGGCTTTTAGAGCTCCGGCTGGCTGGCCGCGTGTTCACAAATTGAAGCGGTGGCCCCCGGGAGAGCGCCACAGCCACATTAAACTGCACTGAAATATTCATGGAGCAGTGCATTAAGCTGAGAGCCACTGATGTAGCACTCCCTCGGGAGAAGGGTGGAGGCGAGGGGGGAGTCCTGCCACATCCCCCAAGCACTCCTCTTTTGAGTAATTGTGAGGATGTTGTGGCCTGTGCTCTGGGACGGGAGGTCAGCGGAGCGCTTCCGAGCCGATGCTGAGAGTCTACCTTTGTTAGCGTAACACGAGGCGATGCTAAATTGTTGAAATTCTGAACACGCAAGCAAGAATCTAGTTCTTGATTTTTAGGAACTAGCCTCGTTTACACCAAGTGCTGTTAAGTCAAACATGGCACACACCATATTGTTGCTTGGGGTGTCAATCAATCAGTCGTGTGCAATGTGCATAACATGACTCTGAACGCATATTAAATGAGCTTCCCCTTCACAAGTGATTCATAAATGCCTAGTTTTGCATATAAATCGAGAGTAATATGATTTGTTAGGTAAATGAAAAATATAATTTGATTTGTGTTACATCTCTTAATGTTAAATGTTTAGAAAGCGATATTATTTTAAAGTCAAATGCATTTAATATATATATATATATATATATATATATAGTACTGTGCAAAAGTCTGTCATGTTAGTATTTTCAATATTTTCATTTCCAAACTTTTTTTTTTTGCCATTAATTGTAAAAATTCAGTGAGATTTTTGTATGCACAAGGAGTCTGACAACAGCCGGCGCTCCACGCAGAGATTTGATCTCACTATCATTAGCATATATACAGTGTACGTACGTATTTGAACATATATATGTATATATATGTTTTGTTTTTAAATAAATATATGCACAAAAACACCTAATTTAGATTTCATGACACTTTTTGACCCCATGTATTAAATGGGCTGTTTGCCACTGTACCTTTTAATATTTATGTAAGTGAATACTGAATAGGCAGTGAAATGCAAATATATTAATGTGTTCGGGGTTCAGCGTCATAAACGTGATGTTATTTCAGAAGAGCAAGGAACTGTTGATTTTGTATAATTTTAATACTTTTCTTGGTTACTCTACAGGAGCTGTACATTGCAGTCGGCATCTCTGGCGCTATCCAACATCTCGCTGGAATGAAAGATAGCAAGGTACAGTAACAGTTAGTAATGTATGTCAAAATATACACACTAAGAAGATCTCCTTTTCTGTAGTAATATCCTCAATTAGAGAAAGCCCACTCACGAGAAGAGGTCTTCAAGAGTTTCCCGATTGTGCCGAGTTAACTCTCTCTTAAGTGTGACGATGTATTGGGATGGAGTGTTTTAAAAGCGATCTGGAGTAGCTTTTTACCTGCATCCATAATTCATCTGCATTTTCTATTCTGCATCTTACAGTTTCTCATAGCACTGCTTAACAATCTGCCAGAGCGTCCATCACTAGCATCTTCCTCCATATGTTCATACAGGAACATCCTCCTCACGCTGATTAGATATTTACAATAATATTGTGTTGGCATTTTTTTTGTTAGAAAGTTACCACTGCACTTTTCTGGGAATTATATTTTTATGTTAGCTTATGGAGACTGTAGTTAATCAGTGCTCAACCCACCATGCAGTGTTTTTTTGCGATCTAGCCCACCACGCTAAATAATTTACTTATTTGTTTTACAGACCATTGTTGCCATCAACAAGGACCCAGAAGCCCCTATTTTTCAGGTGGCTGACTATGGCCTAGTGGCAGATCTGTTCAAGGTAAGAGTCCTAGTTGGAGTCATGGCCTAGCGGTTAGCGAGTTGGGGTGTTCAGGTGGCACAAGTTTGAATCCAATTGTATTTTTACTTTAATGTTTTTTATTTTTTATTGTAACTGCCTATAATCATTCAGATTAAGAATTTATTTATTGATGTTTTGAGTTGTTGATTTTATAGGTAACAACCTAATTATTTAGATTAAGAATACATTTAAACTAATTGATTAATTGCAACTATTTGACATGAATGATGACATATCTTTACCATCATAAAGGTAAAACCGCATGAAAATAAACAAAAAAAGTGTTAATTTTGACACTGATGTGATGCCGTTTCTACAACTCATTTCATCAATAAAAGCAACAAAAATGCTTAAAGGGTAACTCTCGCCAAAATGCAATCTAGGGTCTTTTTGTGAATCTACCCAAGGCGAACTCTCGTTTAAAAGCATAATTAGAATGGAAACGCCACTTTTAAGTTTGACCGTATTTTTTTTTTCGGTCAAATTTCCTTTTGAATGGGAGAGCTAGGGGCACTTCTATGATAGCATCAAAAATCGCTATTTTTAAAACACTAAGAAGGGTCGACACAACATGAAACTTTGCTCGAAGTATCACCAGGGGCTCTACACATGAACTCGAGCATTGAGAACATTGTTTGTGTACACAGTTTACTAAAAAGAAAGATTTTGAACAACTCACTGTAGCTGTGTCCGCCGCCATTTTGTCAGTCAAAAATAGTCGATCTCCGAATGTGAATGAACTGACTCTGAATTTTAGTGTTGTTTCTTATATGAGGATCCTTTTTCAAATACAAGGTCAATATTGATTTTCACTAACGACAAAACAACAACTTATCGTGAATTTATATTGAACGATTAGCTTTATGAGCTTTCCATCTTTACTCTCCTCCCTGTTACGTTGCATTCGGAGATCGACTATTTTTGACTGTCAAAATGCCGGCGGACACAGATAGCTACAATGAGTTGTGCAAAATCTTTTTTTATTAAACTCTGTTTACACAAACATTGTTCTCAATGCTGGCGTTCATGTGTAGAGCAACTTGGTGATACTTCGAGCAAAGTTTCATGTTGTGTCGAACCTTCTTAGTGTTTTAAAAATAGCTTCAAAAGGCAATTTGACTGAAAACGAAAATATGGTCAAACTTAAATGTGGCGTTTCCTTTCTAATTATGCTTTTAAACGAAAGTTCGCCTTGGGTAGATTCACAAAAATACCCTAGGTTGCATTTTGGCGAGAGTTACCCTTTAAAATAATGTGCCCAACTCCTCAGGAGAGAGAAGAGAAGCCTTTTGCCATTTGACACTCCAACTAAGGATAAAGTATACGTAACAAGAAAGATACAATCTTCTTCCTCTAAAACACAAATCTCATTAGCACAAAAGATCCTCATCAGGTCATCAGAGACATTTTAATCCAGTGCCTCGGACAATCAGCAGGACCGTTTGTGTTTAATATTAATAGCGCTGTAAATTTCGAATGACCTGGTATTAATTTCTTCAGCCAACCCAGTCTACAACCAAAACCAGACAGACTCAAAAAAAAAAAAGCTGTCCCATATTTCTTTTAAATTTTGCAGGGCGCATTATTCCACCTACTGGAAAGTGTGCAACTTCTGAATTAATCAGTGGCGACTCCTGGCTCCGACTAGAAGCCTTATACACAACTACTTCTCTCTTTCAGAGCAGAAAAGTAATTGATAGTAAGCACAAGCGTGTGGGTGTAGTTTTTCACCTTTATTTTCAGTCTCCTCTCACCAGAGCTTTACACGGCCGGCTGCGCGCCATAGTTCAAGGTGGCACACACACTCCCGGTGCCAGAGGGCTGCCACACACACCACATCCATCTGTTGTTGGCGTTTACTTTGCGTAACGCTATCATCATTTATTGCCCTGTCGTTCATCTTTTATTCAGGCGGTGCGTGCTTGACACAGGCGTGCAGGTAAACTGTGTAAAAGTGATTGCCGACGACGGGCAGCGCTGGCGACTCTCGGATCAGTTTACATACGGTCACTCCTCAGATAACTGATTAAAATGTATGGGCTTTCTCCTCCTTCCTTAGATTGAAAAGTGAGCCGGGGACATATTGGGGTGATGATATAGTTTTTCAGGATGCTCTGGAATACAGGAGCATATCGGTTTTGGATGAGAACCTTCGACATATAGGAACAGTTCAGGTTTCTCTCAAATGACAACCACCTTGCTAGGGTGCTTATTAAACACTAGAGAAAACTTTAAAGAGTTGGGTTAGTTTGAAATCTAGTCGTACACTGCCCGGCCAAAAAGTTGTTGTTTGGATTTAAATAGGCAAATGCTTAAGAGTCTATGATTGGATCATTATTGCAGTGATTATTATGTTTCTAGCATGTTATATGTTTGACAACAGTTCTTCTAACCTTATTGATGGAGTGTGTAACTTCTTAAACCATGAATTGTGGGATTCATTGAAAGTCTTTGGGATGTGCTGGACTAGACTTTACAAGATCTTAACCAAAAATTGATGCACCTCTTGATGGAAATAAATGTTGTGATGTTTTTCCATCAAGAGGTGCATACATTTTTGGTCAAGATCTTGTATTGTCAATGCAAGAGTCCAGCACTCTGTAAAGTCTCCTCCAGCACATCCCAAAGACTTTCACTGAATCCTCCAATTCAGTGTCTTCCTACATGGTTGTTTAAGAAATAAAAAGCTACACACTCCATCAATTAGGGTTAGAAGAAAGGTTGCCAAACATATAACATGCTAGAAACATAATCAGGCAGATGCTTATTGCAGTGATTATTGTGTTTCTAGCATGTTATATGTGTGGCAATAGTTCTTCTAACCCTAATTGATGGAGTGTGTAGTTTTAAACAAACCATGCAGGAAGTCATTGAATTGTAGGATTCATTGAAAGTCTTTGGGATGTGTTGAAGTACTGGACTCTTGCATTGACAATACACGATCTTGACCAAAAATTGATGCACCTCTTGATAGAAATAAATGTTGTGATGTTATTTCCATAAAGAGGTGCATACATTTTTGGTCAAGATCTTGTAAAGATCCTAAAGACTTTAAATGAATCCATCAATTCAACTTCCTGAATTCAACTTCCTACATGGTTGTTTAAGAAGCTACACACTCCATCAATTAGGGTTAGAAGAACTGTTGCCAAACATATAACATGCTAGAAACACAATAATCCCTGCAATAATGATCCAATCATAGACTCTTAAACATCTAAATCCGAACAGCGACCTTTTTTGGGGGCCTGGCAGTGTACGATTAGATTTGAAACTATATCAATACATCAGTCATGGTTGATTTACTCTCTCTGTATTCTTTTCTAGGTTGTACCCGAGTTGACTGAAGCCCTGAAAAAGTGAGACAACTCAGTAAGATGGTACTCACTGCCTTAAGAAGCTCTGAGCTGACGCTCCATCCATCTCTTGAGTGGGATTTTACTCCAGAACACCCATGTACTTCAGCTAATGTAGACAGCAAACCACTTCTTTTAATAAAAGAATTCAGTGACACGTGTGCTCGAAAGTTTTCTGTTTTACAACTTGGTGTTTTAACATAATTGTTGCTGTAGACTCATACAGGGTTGTCAAATTCTGCTCCCGAGGTTACCTTCAACCCTAATCAAACACCTAAACCAGCTAATCCTGGACACCCCTGCTGTATACTGACCTCAATTATCCAGCAGTTGTGATTGGCTGTCTTGTGATGGTCTTTCCATATTCTATTTCATCTATTGGTGGACGTAATTTGCTGTATTTTAATATTGTATTTTAACAAGGTAGCTATGTGGCCTTGGATGTTCAATAAAACTATCCAATAAATATACTCCTGCTTTTACTCATTTACAAATGACTAGTATACTGGATATTTTGGCATTCTGTTCTGCAAAACAGAACACCTTTGTGGACATCCTTTCTCCTACAACAAACTAGACAAACAAAATGAATTGACCAACTTTTAATTGCTTGACAATCTCTCCCATTATCAGTTTATAAAATCCCTTGTCGATAACACAGGATTAATTTGCCTCAGTCGGAAAGCAGATAGATCTTTTCAAAGGCTCATGCTGTTGGGATGGGGGTAAAGGTTTGGGGTTATGACAACAATTTAACCATAATTTCTCATAAAAATCTTCTAATACTGTATACCTGAAATGTTCGCTTCTCGTTTGCTCTCGGTTTTAAAAATACTTGTTTAGCACTTTTTTTTTCCTCGCATAGAATTTGAATACAAACATCAGCATCAGTAATGTAAGAAAGGCAAAGGTAAGAAATTTGGCTGAATCACACAGCTTGACACATTTGAACACGGATCAAATGTAACCCTGCAGCATTGGGGGGGGGGGAAGGACTGTACATTGTGTGTCAGTTACATTTCGTACAAATAAACAAATCAACAAATAAAAACTCCCTCCCACGCCACCCTGAATGAGAACACATAAGTCTTCCAGCCACACTCTGATATTGGTCTACCGTCTAAAAGAGTGTGTCTTTGCTGGTTTCATACACCACTCGCCCAACAGACACACTGAAATTCCTGAAGAATCTTCCAATGATGGCTCCCGAAGTACCTCTCCCTGACTCCTTGGAAGGTTGTGCAATTTCGGCAGGAGTGGCACACTTTGAGTGCTCTTGCAGAGTTGGAGAAGGAGAGAGAGAGAGAGAGAGAGAGAGAAATGTGCATCTGTAAGGAGGAACATTGCATGAGGTGGGTAGCAGAGGGCATTATCCTCATGTCACTTCCTGTGCCCCTTTCTGAGAACATGAAACCTGGGAGTATAGTGCTGTTCAACACAGAGAGAAAGACAAATTGGCTGTGTCCGAAACAAAAAACAACTCCTGCCCAATCACTCAATGTTTGTACGAAGATACACCCTAATTCCTCAGGGTTCCTCAAATCCAGCCCTGGAAAACCAAGAGTTTAGCTCAAACCCTGATACCACATACCAGGATTTTACCACCATCAGCCCAAACTTTTCTTCTTGGTTAACCATTCCAATCCGTGCCCATCCAGCCTAGTCGTTATGGATATGGTTTCATTTTTCCATTCTGGGGCTCTATGGAATGTAATACAAATGCGTCAGTCATTGCCTTTGTAACACAAAAGTTTACATATGGTATGAGATGTAAATAGCGACCCCGTTATGGAGGATAATCAGACATTTCTATTATTAACTTGTGTTTACTTTAGCGTGCTTGGCCAGGTACATAGAAACTGGTAGACAGGCAACAGACAAGTGACCAATCCTGAGTGGCGACGTCACTACACACATTCTACCAGCACGGTTGGCTAACCATGCTGAGAATCCCGGGACAAGAACAGTTGGTAATTGTGCCATGCCAAACCAAGTGGAAATATAATTTTAACAGTTCCTTACCGTTCTTAGAACCATTCAGCTTGACGGAAAAGTGGCTTTTGATTAGAGTTGAGACAGGGCCAGATTTGAGGAACGTTGGACATTGGACAATTGGACAACTCAGTCTTAGATTGTTCAAATACAATTACATTTTCCAAACTGCCATGAAACTAATCAAGTCGCCCAAAGGCTGACCGAAACTTAAAGCTGGAATATGCCAAGATTTTTGCTCCCCGATTTCCATTCTGGACTCGTTAAAGCAAGTTGCAGAAAGTCAGTTTGTGTGTGATCAGTTTGATGCGCAGTTTATTTTCTGAAAATATTTACAAAGCCAAGTGAATGATACTTAGGGCCAGATTAGCGTGAGAGCGCAATCCCATAAAAGCACAGATGGGAGTGGAAAGTTCTGCGCGTGACTGACTGACGACGTGTACATTAAAGAACACAGCCGGATAATTTCCATAATGCCCAACACAATCTACCAAGAGCAGCGCAAATTAGTGTCTGATTTAAGACATGCTTTTTGGGGCGGTAAATAATGGCGCAAATACCAGTAAAGTGGCGAGCGCAAACCTTAGTAAATCACTTTGTATGATTCATTTAAATACCCTCCTCCCATAAATTTTATATGTGAAAGGGAAACTCCCACAAATGCATATGCAATAAGCTCAGCCGCAAAAATAGCTGTTCACGCCTTTTCAGTGTCTTTAGTAAATCCAGACAGTAGTTTTTTAATGCCAAAAGAGGGTTTGCGCTGACGCAAGCTTCTAGTAAATCTGGCCCTAAGCGTTTTAAAATCTGTTCAGATCTTAAGTCGTGCAGTGCATTCCACCACACGACGGGACATGAATCTGGTGAAAAGAAGCAGGGGTGTCCAATCCTGCTCCTGGAGAATTACCTTCATGCAGGGTTTTAGCTCCAACCCTTATCGAACACTAAAGAACCAACCAAACCAATCGTTTCTGGATTACTTAAACTACAGGAATGTGTGTTGGAGCAGATTTGGAATCAAACTCTGTAGGAAGGTGACTCTCCAGGAGTAGTGTTGGTCCTGAGTCATTTACATTGATTCAGCAACTACTAATCTAGTCTAGTCACACTCTTTCAAGTAGACCGGATGTTCCACAAACACTGGAATCGGATATGCCTTGATGCCTTCCTACCTCAGAAACTGCCAGTGAAGGCACCATTTTCAGTTTTCGGACACAGCCAATGAGTAAGTGATATAGAGAGAGAGGCCAAGAGAGAGGCTGCTTCAGCTGGTGTTGGTGGTTACTGTCCCACAATTCATGCTTTATGTGTCCGGTATATGGCTCAGTGGAGTATCTGCCGGCTCCATAAGCCTGTACTTCTCCTCCAGAGATGGCTCGGTCCCCTGCAGGTGAATTAGTGGCTTGGTCTGGAATACACCCAGACTTTCCTGGTTTCTCCTGTTGTATATGTTCACCCTGTGCTCCAGTTCTGGACTGGCCTTCACTGACCCTGCCGGACTGGGCAATTTAAGGTTGACCGGGTCCACCCTGCCTTTCTGCGCTAGGCAGGAGTCCTCGGACAAGGAAGAGAGCAGCTCTTTGACCACCGCTCTGGGGTCGTGGACACCCGGTTGCGTCCCGAGGGTCAAAGGGCTGCAGTATGGAGGAGGGCAGCAGCGCTGGCCACTGTAGTCGGAGGTGGAGGCCTCCCGAACGGTAGAGCTGCAGTCAGTTGTGGAGCCCAGCGTGTGGCTGCTGATGCTGTGCTGCCGGGCCGTGAAGCTGCAGCTCGACCGGGACATGGTCGTGCTGGATGCTTCACTTACAGAGCTGCCCGTGCGCTCTTGGCCACTTCCCGGGCCGTCTGCACTGACGAGGGAAGGCGGCAACTGGTTGGGGTTGGTGGGAAGGTGGACATCGATGGCTGCTGTGGTTATGACACGAGCACCAGGGTCGGGCACTCCGATGTCTGCATGTACAACAGATTGCACAACTTAGAGAATGAGGGCCATCCTAAATATTTAAGCATCATTGACAGTGGTCAACTGATATATCAGCCAGACCGTTTGGCATTTCAATATTAATTGAGACGATTAATTGAATTTCAAGTAAAATTTGTACAAATGTTTGGTTTCAGTCATCTCATGTTTAACTTTTTAAATTATATTCTTGCATACTTATGTTTATTTACTTATAAATACAGTATATTTCAACATTTCATGGGTCATGAGCCACATTGCCATCCAAATGTTGTCACTGGCCATTGAAAAAATGAGTTGACCACTAATTTAGATGCATGCATCCAATTCATGCAGGAAAAGGTCAATGCACGTCCTGATTTTGCAGAGTTAGACACGTTCCTGGGTCAACATATTTTGTTGATCCTGGGACAACATTCCTGTCTAAAAATGTAATCCTAACCAGGGGCTTTCACACCAGGTAGTTATAGGAACTTGGTTCTAGGAACTTGCCTAGAGCCATTTTCCTGTTTGCATTCTCACCGCCAGTAGGAACTCTGAAGTGACGTAAACCACGCTTGATGTTGTGACTTTTATTTTGATACCGTGGCGGACATTTATTTTGAAGGCACCAAGAACGCCAGAGCCTGAGCACACAGCGCTCCCTTTCTCTATCTTCATTAGTTTACAATCTGTTTAACAGTCGTGTCGAATACGTTATTAGATGGAACTGTTACACATAGAAAGTAGACAGTATATGAAAAAGTATTATAGCTTTTGCCATGTGGTTGATGCCTAATGTTGCAAACTGAGCAGAAATACAAGTTTCGCTTGGTCCCTTCAAAGTTGACTTGGATTTTCTCCATAGCGTAAAGGCTGAGAGGTCCATCTATCACTGTTTTCCATGTTCGTAGAGTTAGTTTGTGGAGTAAATATATAGGCTATAATCTGTGTGTTTACACAGCTTTGTTCAGGTGCTGGCGTTTTGCATGCGTATCAGCGTATATTAACGTCACTGGTAGTTTCTATTGTGCTGGTAAAGACCCTACTCTTGGGGGAACTAAATGAGCTCCTACTTCAAAGGAGTTCCTAGAATTAAAATCATTCCCAGTTCTTGCGGTACGAATACAACAAAAAACGGTTCTAGGAACTATGAAAAGGTTCCTCCGGTGCAAAAGCCCCTCATATCCCTACCTCTAAACCCAACTCAACCCATAACAGGGAAATGATAGGAGAATAACACTGATATAGAAGCACCTAACCCTGGTTGTAAGCCTAAACTTGACATGAACTGTAAAAATCTGATTGGTTGATGGGAATGTTGATCCAGGAACATGTTTCACTTGGTGAAATCGGTATGCCAGTAAACGCATAATGCAATTGACATGCAAAAATTATATGCATAGATCAAACCTAAAAATAAAAGATACATAATAAAACACTGTATAATCAAAAAGAATCATAATGTAAACACATATAATCAAAATATAATAAAAAAACCTTAAGAGTCTTACCGCTACTTGGCTCACTGTAATACTGACTGATGTAGTTATTCATATCATCATGAACACTCTCTGAAACAGAACAAAAGTAAGTCCATCACAACATCATGTGATCTGATGATCCCAAAACCAACAAACCTAATAAGCTCTTTTCCCTAAAGAAATTTGAAAGGTTTTCTGATCATTTTTCTCATTTCGCAGCTTTATAATGGGGCTTAAACTAGTATTTATAACTATGTAGTGAAGCGTGCTACTGTGTAAGCAATGCATTAACGTTCTGAATCTGGCCACCCTTGTCTTCTGCTTGGCCTCCTGACCCATAAAGAGTCTGTCTGAAGTGGTTGTGGCTGTAGAAGCAGCGGAGGTCATCGGCTGGGCAGAAGCTCTTATGATCCGCCTGGCAGAGCGAGGAGTCGACTGCACTCTAAGTGCCATCCGCACATCTCTGGAGACGAGACCCAACTCACAGCGCCTTTTTAAATTCATTTTTCCTGTTTAAAATATTCATCAAACGGAGGCTCGGGAAGAGATGGGGAGCTGACTAAAACACCAGGAAGATAATCCCAGCTGAATAAATAACACATGAGGACGAAGACGACCACACACACTTAACTTCTTCCAGGGAGAAAAGAAAAGAAAGAGTTAATATGAAATCATATTCTTCAAAGAAAAACATTTCTAAAATGTACAATTGTAATCATTGCTTTTGCCAAAATACCATTTTGATTTACACCAGGCTAGAATATGTATGTGAGGTCTGCCTTCATGTCCTTAAATCTTAATTTATGCCTTGTTTTCCAGGAAAAATATCCAGACATCATTAAAACAAGATGCATTCAAGTCGGAAGAAAAATGTGAAGACTTCATATTTTCAGTTAAGTTTATCTTATTGGCAGTTTTTTCTTGTTTTTAAAAATGTCACAAAATGTTACATTTATGTTTGAAACGAAACAGTGTTTCAGGCTTCCTCTCAAATCTTAATCATTTTACGAAGTCGTTTTATTTATTTTTGGTGTCTCCATCCAGTATTTCAGGAATCCGGTTCCTGAAACTAAGCAGACTTCTGAGGGCGATGATTCAACATGATCATGTCACGCAGGATCTCTTTGCGGTCGCTCGGCGCAGTAAATTCTCATCTGAACCACAGCGGAGATAAAAGAGACCTCGCTCTCGCTGAACTCTGAAAGGTAG
>NC_137144.1:12874608-13019608 GCF_949319135.1 Squalius cephalus
GGGAGGGTCTATGGGCGGGTAAATGTATGTTTCTTTTAATGGACAAAATAAGTTATGCAATTGACACATGAACAAGAAAGGAGACGATGGAAAAACACATGGAGAGCATCAGCTTTTGTTTCTGCTCTGATAGACGCTAGACCTGCAGAGTGTGTGTTAGAAATCAGGAAAGGAGAGAGAACATTGTGCTTGGTATGTTTTTCATCTTCAAACCAAACTTGGGTTCTGCGGTCTTTTGTAAATGTTTGAACACATTCGACCACATGAGCGTTTACACTACGAAAGCAATCCGGTCGAATGTGTTTTCGCCTACCTCTGGAAGTGGTCAAAAGTGGACAAGCTCAAAACGTTTTAGACCCCGCTTACACCTGTATATAGTGTCGTCCACTTGTGATCCGATCAACCAAAACGCCAAATCTTAATACCAAGTGTAAACAGGGCCTAAGATAAGAAAGACCTAAAGAACTAGTGAAGTGGGCAGAATATATAAGTGTATAAGAGTACCTGTGCATCCGTAATAGTCTGGTTTAACAATGGTAGGGACATTTAAAAATCTACCTGCATTCCTAATGCTACTGCCAAAGTGTGTGTCACTGGCCTAATATAAGTGCTTTTTGTGTTATTTTGGTAAAGTAAAAGTCGGACAGGAGTGAAGGGTAGAACAGAAGCATTAGTTGATCATGACTCACGGCCTGTTCCTGACAGATCTGTGTGAGTCTCTCCAGCTGTTCCTCTCTCATAGCTTTGGTCTTCTCGTACTGCTGGATCTCCATCTCCATCTCCACCTTCACCTGCAGCACGTACGCTACAGAAGAGAAGAGAGCAAACTTATGCACTGTTCTCTGAAACGCTCAAATCCTTTCTGAGCAAAAAATGAACCATGATATTAACATGGCTTATGTACTGTACATTCATACACTATCCTTCAAAAGTTTGGGGTCGATAAGATTTTTTTTGGTTTTTGAAAGTCTCTAAGGCTGCATTTATTTGATCAAATATACAGTAAAAACGGTAATATTGTGAAATTTTATATTACAATTTAAAATAAACGTTTTCAATTTGAATATATTTTAAAAAGTAATTTATCCCTGCAATCAAAGCTGAATTTTCAGCATCATTACTCCAGTCTTCAGTGTCACATGATCCTTCAGAAATCACTCTAATATGATGATTTGATGCTCAAGAAACATTTCTGATTATTATCAATGTTGAAAACAGTTGTGCTGCTTAATGTTTTTGTGGAAACCGTGATACAGCATTCTTTGATGAATAGAATTTTTTTTTTTATATCTTAAAGACCAAAAATGTATGATATTTCTTGAATTATCTTGGACTTACAAAAACTACCAAAACATACCTTGCATTCTTGGGAAGAACATCAGAGTACCATCTAAATATCATTGTAAATATAAGTATGGTGAGTACCATGGTATTACAATCTGATGTCATCACTGTACAATGATACCATACCTTTATTGTAAGGGGAATTTTGAAAAATAAGAGAATTATCCAAGTGACAATTTTTGTATCAAGCTGAATCAATTGTTGGTCCCGTTGCAAAAAAACCCCATTACATATTATTATTAAATGATAAATACTAATATATATAAATGTATCTGAATATATTTAAATAGCTCATCTCTGTTCTGAAACAGCCAATGAAATATTAAAAGGCTTAACACTGCTTTGATAAACAGCTAATTGTTTTCTGAAAACATCCAATGCAGCCATATGCTAACATCAGCTCCATCCACAGCTAAGCGGAGAGACCATATTGGCCTGACATTTCATGAATTGACAATAGCGTCTGACGTTGATTTCCTCTGGCTTGGCTGGGATTGTGCTGAGAGGGCCAAAGGCTTTTTATCAGGTGCTGCTGGCTCTTAATAAAGCCATATCCACATGACCCCTCTTACCATCCACTCGCTTTCCATATCAATTAGACTCTTCTCACACTGGTACCATCTGCCGAGAGAACTCCCAGCATGCTTTGCTGCATGGCAATGTGTTACTCAGTCCTTTAATATTCTTTATACATTTCAGGATTGTTATATATTATTCTAAATTCAACATGAAATCAAAATGAACAAATCTTGTTTTTTTTTTTTTAATTATTTATTGAATATTACTGTATGTATTATAAATGATTTATCTGTGCACTTATTATTTTATTTTTTTAAATTAAATTCAAGTGTTCTCGTAATCTTTAATCAAAATAACTCCTAGCAGCTCATCTCTTCTCTGATGATGCGTTAACTGGCATGAGGGCGGGGCAACCTGTCACTCACATGACATTCACCAATAGCAAACCACAACCATCCAATCAATTCCTGATGGACAAAATCCAGCCCCGTCCTACATTTGTTTTTTGTTCAAAAAGCAGTTTCATTCGGATATGTCACAATAGGGAAGAAAAGACTATTGCAACTTCCATTTCATGCCGACATTATTTTATACATACATATACATACATACATACATACATATATATATATCAGTGGCGATTTCTTTAAGACTGCAAGGGAAGCTCGGCTTCCCCTATAATGTCAAAAAAATTAATGGTCAAATATGTACTATTGTATTAACATTTTATTGACTAAAATGCGTTAGAAGACGTTCGTCTCAAAGACGAGTTCGTTCAGAATCAGATACAGCAGGTCGGCTGACTCGATTTCCTTACATTCCCGTAGCGTCACAGTGCATTTCCCTGTTGAAGCCCAGCTTCCATTGACTTCAATGGGGCTGCTTCAAACGGTTTTTTTCAGCGCTTCGAAACTAGACGGTCATTGGATAAATGCTGCGATTATGTCCCGCCCATGGAAGCTCAGCTTCTCTGGGGGTGAACGGGGAGTGGGCTGGCCCGGACTCCGGGCTTCCGCGTGATGATTGGAGGGTCTGTCGAAAGGCTGTGTCTCCTTTTGATTGACAGCGATTTCATACAATAAAAAGTCGCTGATGTTGAAGCTGTTCGAGCTCAGTCCCATCGCGGATTTTTCAAAGACAAACTGCTGCAACTTATTTCTTGGTATTTGCTTGTCGAAATTTCTAGCCAATTTTTATAATACATTTCACACAATTATACATTTATACCTTTATTATATTATTACTTATTATATTTTTTTAATATTATTATTATTAGTAATAATTCAAAAATAATAAAAAAATATCTTATTATTAGTAGAATTATTATTATACTTTATTATATTATTATTTCTACCTTTATTATATTATTACATTCATTTTTCACAGAGCATTTTCTTGAAAAGGAACGTAGAATAAATGAATAATTTTTATAATGTAGGCCGAAAATGAGCTTCCCCTCTTTGAAAGACCAGCAGCCGCCACTGATATATATATATATATATATATATATATATATATATATATATATATATATATATATATATATATACATATACATATATATATATATATATATATATATATATATATATATATATATATATATATATATATATATATACACACATGTATTAAAATTCAAATGTATTATAAAATATGCATTTTAGAGTTGGATTTAATATGCATAATGTCTCTTTAATCGAAGAAATTGTACTGCTCAGAATGCTGCTATTTTATAGCACAGTTCTGATCAATTTGTTCACCCAAAAGTTAAGCGGTTTAGAGAGACATGATCACTTTTTATTATGAACAGCTTGAATTTAGGCTTTTATTCACAAACACTGATCAGTGAACATAAATCGAAGCTCAACCATACTTGCTTGAAGCGCAAGAACAAACCTCATTGGTTCTTGGTGAAGCTCAAACGTGCTGCGTAACACAAGAATGAACCTCATTGGTTATTGTAGAAGTTCAAACGTGCTGCGTAACACGAGAATGAACCTCATTGGTTCTTGCTAATGCTCAAACGTGGACGTAACACCAGAATGAACCTCATTGGTTCTTGCTGAAGCTCAAACGTGCTGCGTAACACGAGACTGAACCTCATTGGTTCTTGCTAATGCTCAAACGTGCTGCGTAACACGAGAATTAACCTCATTGGTTCTTGCTGAAGCTCAAACGTGCTGCGTAACACGAGAATGAACCTCATTGGTTCTTGCTGAAGCTCAAACGTGCTGCGTAACACGAGAATGAACCTCATTGGTTCTTGCTAATGCTCAAACGTGCTGCATAACACGAGAATGAACCTCATTGGTTCTTGCTAATGCTCAAACGTGCAGCGTAACACGAGAATGAACCTCATTGGTTCTTGCTGAAGTTCAAACGTGCTGCGTAACACGAGAATGAACCTCATTGGTTCTTGCTAATGCTCAAACGTGCTGCGTAACACGAGAATGAACCTCATTGGTTCTTGCTAATGCTCAAACGTGCAGCGTAATACGAGAATGAACCTCATTGGTTCTTGCTGAAGTTCAAACGTGCTGTGTAACACGAGAATGAACCTCATTGGTTCTTGCTGAAGTTCAAACGTGCTGCGTAACACGAGAATGAACCTCATTGGTTCTTGCTGAAGCTCAAACGTGCTGCGTTACACGAGACTGAACCTCATTGGTTCTTGCAGAAGCTCAAACGTGCTGTGTAACACGAGAATGAACCTCATTGGTTCTTGCTAATGCTCAAACGTGCTGCGTAACACGAGAATGAACCTCATTGATTCTTGCTGAAGCTCAAACGTGCTGCGTAACACGAGAATGAACCTCATTGGTTCTTGCTGAAGTTCAAACGTGCTGCGTAACACGAGACTGAACCTCATTGGTTCTTGCTGAAGTTCAAACGTGCAGCGTAACACGAGAATGAACCTCATTGGTTCTTGCTGAAGCTCAAACGTGCTGCGTAACACGAGAATGAACCTCATTGGTTCTTGCTAATGCTCAAACGTGCAGCGTAACACGAGAATGAACCTCATTGGTTCTTGCTGAAGTTCAAACGTGCTGTGTAACACGAGAATGAACCTCATTGGTTCTTGCTGAAGCTCAAACGTGCTGCGTAACACGAGAATGAACCTCATTGGTTCTTGCTGAAGCTCAAACGTGCTGCGTAACACGAGAATGAACCTCATTGGTTCTTGCTGAAGCTCAAACGTGCTGCGTAACACGAGACTGAACCTCATTGGTTCTTGCAGAAGCTCAAACGTGCTGCGTAACACGAGAATGAACCTCATTGGTTCTTGCTAATGCTCAAACGTGCAGCGTAACACGAGAATGAACCTCATTGATTCTTGCAGAAGCTCAAACGTGCTGTGTAACACGAGAATGAACCTCATTGGTTCTTGCTGAAGCTCAAACGTGCTGCGTAACACGAGACTGAACCTCATTGGTTCTTGCAGAAGCTCAAACGTGCTGCGTAACACGAGAATGAACCTCATTGGTTCTTGCTAATGCTCAAACGTGCAGCGTAACACGAGAATGAACCTCATTGGTTCTTGCAGAAGCTCAAACGTGCTGCGTAACACGAGAATGAACCTCATTGGTTCTTGCTAATGCTCAAACGTGCAGCGTAACACGAGAATGAACCTCATTGGTTCTTGCTGAAGCTCAAACGTGCTGCGTAACACGAGAATGAACCTCATTGGTTCTTGCTGAAGCTCAAACGTGCTGCGTAACACGAGAATGAACCTCATTGGTTCTTGCTAATGCTCAAACGTGCTGCGTAACACGAGAATGAACCTCATTGATTCTTGCAGAAGCTCAAACGTGCTGTGTAACACGAGAATGAACCTCATTGGTTCTTGCTGAAGCTCAAACGTGCTGCGTAACACGAGACTGAACCTCATTGGTTCTTGCAGAAGCTCAAACGTGCTGCGTAACACGAGAATGAACCTCATTGGTTCTTGCTAATGCTCAAACGTGCAGCGTAACACGAGAATGAACCTCATTGGTTCTTGCAGAAGCTCAAACGTGCTGCGTAACACGAGAATGAACCTCATTGGTTCTTGCTAATGCTCAAACGTGCAGCGTAACACGAGAATGAACCTCATTGGTTCTTGCTGAAGCTCAAACGTGCTGCGTAACACGAGAATGAACCTCATTGGTTCTTGCTGAAGCTCAAACGTGCTGCGTAACACGAGAATGAACCTCATTGGTTCTTGCTAATGCTCAAACGTGCTGCATAACACGAGAATGAACCTCATTGGTTCTTGCTAATGCTCAAACGTGCAGCGTAACACGAGAATGAACCTCATTGGTTCTTGCTGAAGTACAAACGTGCTGCGTAACACGAGAATGAACCTCATTGGTTCTTGCTAATGCTCAAACGTGCAGCGTAACACGAGAATGAACCTCATTGGTTCTTGCTGAAGTTCAAACGTGCTGTGTAACACGAGAATGAACCTCATTGGTTCTTGCTGAAGTTCAAACGTGCTGCGTAACACGAGAATGAACCTCATTGGTTCTTGCTGAAGCTCAAACGTGCTGCGTTACACGAGACTGAACCTCATTGGTTCTTGCAGAAGCTCAAACGTGCTGTGTAACACGAGAATGAACCTCATTGGTTCTTGCTAATGCTCAAACGTGCTGCGTAACACGAGAATGAACCTCATTGATTCTTGCTGAAGCTCAAACGTGCTGCGTAACACGAGAATGAACCTCATTGGTTCTTGCTGAAGTTCAAACGTGCTGCGTAACACGAGACTGAACCTCATTGGTTCTTGCTGAAGTTCAAACGTGCTGCGTAACACGAGAATGAACCTCATTGGTTCTTGCTGAAGCTCAAACGTGCTGTGTAACACGAGAATGAACCTCATTGGTTCTTGCTAATGCTCAAACGTGCAGCGTAACACGAGAATGAACCTCATTGGTTCTTGCAGAAGCTCAAACGTGCTGCGTAACACGAGAATGAACCTCATTGGTTCTTGCTAATGCTCAAACGTGCAGCGTAACACGAGAATGAACCTCATTGGTTCTTGCTGAAGCTCAAACGTGCTGCGTAACACGAGAATGAACCTCATTGGTTCTTGCTGAAGCTCAAACGTGCTGCGTAACACGAGAATGAACCTCATTGGTTCTTGCTAATGCTCAAACGTGCTGCGTAACACGAGAATGAACCTCATTGATTCTTGCAGAAGCTCAAACGTGCTGTGTAACACGAGAATGAACCTCATTGGTTCTTGCTGAAGCTCAAACGTGCTGCGTAACACGAGACTGAACCTCATTGGTTCTTGCAGAAGCTCAAACGTGCTGCGTAACACGAGAATGAACCTCATTGGTTCTTGCTAATGCTCAAACGTGCAGCGTAACACGAGAATGAACCTCATTGGTTCTTGCAGAAGCTCAAACGTGCTGCGTAACACGAGAATGAACCTCATTGGTTCTTGCTAATGCTCAAACGTGCAGCGTAACACGAGAATGAACCTCATTGGTTCTTGCTGAAGCTCAAACGTGCTGCGTAACACGAGAATGAACCTCATTGGTTCTTGCTGAAGCTCAAACGTGCTGCGTAACACGAGAATGAACCTCATTGGTTCTTGCTAATGCTCAAACGTGCAGCGTAACACGAGAATGAACCTCATTGGTTCTTGCTGAAGCTCAAACGTGCTGCGTAACACGAGAATGAACCTCATTGGTTCTTGCTGAAGCTCAAACGTGCTGCGTAACACGAGAATGAACCTCACTGGTTCTTGCTGAAGCTCAAACGTGCTGCGTAACACGAGAATGAACCTCATTGGTTCTTGCTAATGCTCAAACGTGCTGCATAACACGAGAATGAACCTCATTGGTTCTTGCTAATGCTCAAACGTGCAGCGTAACACGAGAATGAACCTCATTGGTTCTTGCTGAAGTTCAAACGTGCTGCGTAACACGAGAATGAACCTCATTGGTTCTTGCTAATGCTCAAACGTGCAGCGTAACACGAGAATGAACCTCATTGGTTCTTGCTGAAGTTCAAACGTGCTGTGTAACACGAGAATGAACCTCATTGGTTCTTGCTGAAGTTCAAACGTGCTGCGTAACACGAGAATGAACCTCATTGGTTCTTGCTGAAGCTCAAACGTGCTGCGTTACACGAGACTGAACCTCATTGGTTCTTGCAGAAGCTCAAACGTGCTGTGTAACACGAGAATGAACCTCATTGGTTCTTGCTAATGCTCAAACGTGCTGCGTAACACGAGAATGAACCTCATTGATTCTTGCTGAAGCTCAAACGTGCTGCGTAACACGAGAATGAACCTCATTGGTTCTTGCTGAAGTTCAAACGTGCTGCGTAACACGAGACTGAACCTCATTGGTTCTTGCTGAAGTTCAAACGTGCTGCGTAACACGAGAATGAACCTCATTGGTTCTTGCTGAAGCTCAAACGTGCTGTGTAACACGAGAATGAACCTCATTGGTTCTTGCTAATGCTCAAACGTGCAGCGTAACACGAGAATGAACCTCATTGGTTCTTGCTGAAGTTCAAACGTGCTGTGTAACACGAGAATGAACCTCATTGGTTCTTGCTGAAGTTCAAACGTGCTGCGTAACACGAGAATGAACCTCATTGGTTCTTGCAGAAGCTCAAACGTGCTGTGTAACACAAGAATGAACCTCATTGGTTCTTGCTGAAGCTCAAACGTGCTGCGTAACACGAGAATGAACCTCATTGGTTCTTGCTAATGCTCAAACGTGCTGCGTAACACGAGAATGAACCTCATTGGTTCTTGCTGAAGCTCAAACGTGCTGCGTAACACGAGAATGAACCTCATTGGTTCTTGCTAATGCTCAAACGTGCTGCGTAACACGAGAATGAACCTCATTGATTCTTGCAGAAGCTCAAACGTGCTGTGTAACACGAGAATGAACCTCATTGGTTCTTGCTGAAGCTCAAACGTGCTGCGTAACACGAGACTGAACCTCATTGGTTCTTGCAGAAGCTCAAACGTGCTGCGTAACACGAGAATGAACCTCATTGGTTCTTGCTAATGCTCAAACGTGCAGCGTAACACGAGAATGAACCTCATTGGTTCTTGCAGAAGCTCAAACGTGCTGCGTAACACGAGAATGAACCTCATTGGTTCTTGCTAATGCTCAAACGTGCAGCGTAACACGAGAATGAACCTCATTGGTTCTTGCTGAAGCTCAAACGTGCTGCGTAACACGAGAATGAACCTCATTGGTTCTTGCTGAAGCTCAAACGTGCTGCGTAACACGAGAATGAACCTCATTGGTTCTTGCTAATGCTCAAACGTGCAGCGTAACACGAGAATGAACCTCATTGGTTCTTGCTGAAGCTCAAACGTGCTGCGTAACACGAGAATGAACCTCATTGGTTCTTGCTGAAGCTCAAACGTGCTGCGTAACACGAGAATGAACCTCACTGGTTCTTGCTGAAGCTCAAACGTGCTGCGTAACACGAGAATGAACCTCATTGGTTCTTGCTAATGCTCAAACGTGCTGCATAACAGGAGAATGAACCTCATTGGTTCTTGCTAATGCTCAAACGTGCTGCGTAACACGAGAATGAACCTCATTGGTTCTTGTTGAAGCTCAAACGTGCTGTGTAACACGAGACTGAACCTCATTGGTTCTTGTTGAAGCTCAAACGTGCTGTGTAACACAAGAATGAACCTCATTGGTTCTTGCTAATGCTCAAACGTGCTGCGTAACACGAGAATGAACCTCATTGGTTCTTGCTGAAGCTCAAACGTGCTGCGTAACACGAGAATGAACCTCATTGGTTCTTGCTGAAGCTCAAACGTGCTGCGTAACACGAGAATGAACCTCATTGGTTCTTGCTGAAGCTCAAACGAGCTGCGTAACACAAGAATGAACCTCATTGGTTCTTACTGAAGCTCAAACGTGCTGCGTAACACAAGAATGAACCTCATTGGTTCACGCACGTCAAGTGAACATGCTTGATCATCTGTTTACCATAACTGATGAGTTAATGAATGTTTATATGGTGAATAAAAAACAAAATTCAATCTGTTCATCATATAAAGCGATCGTGTCTCTTCAGAAAATTTGGATTAAACCTTTCAATTCATATGGATTAGTTTTACGATCTGTTTATGAACTTTTTGAAGTGACAAAGTGGTAATTGCGTAGCTGTCAATAGGGGGACAGAAATCTCTCAGATTTCATTAAAAATATAATTTTTGTTTCGAGATTAACAAAATTCTAACGGCTTTGGAACGACATGAGGGTGAGAATGATGACACAAGCTTCATTTTTGGGTGAACTAACCCTTAAATACATTTTTTTAATATATATATATAAATAAAATATAATAATATAAAATAAAAAACATGTTTCAGCAACTAACCCTTAGTAAATCTAATTGTGCACTGGTGTCTTTTCAAAAGTTCAGCACATGGTGTTTTATGTCCTGCTGTGAACATGAAACAACCACAGGGTGGCGTAAAACTGGACCAGACTCGCCGTGAGACTTGAGCTCATGAATGTTAATTGGTCAGCGTGTCTCTATCAAATATCAAGCTTTAATTCCTTCTTCATTTTTCAGTGTTCAGATTGCATAACTTCAGTGTTGCACTGGTGTTGTATTAACACTGTGTAAAGTATAACGACAGTATTCAGCTATCTGCTGTTTTTGCCGACTGTGCACTCGCTCTCTCGCTCTCTCTCTCTCATCTTGAGGCGCATGAACGTACACACATGAAACAATGTAATTCTCATATCTTGCACATAACCATTCTCGAAGAAAATGGAAAAGATATGGGCAAACGGACATGCATAATACACAAGATACATGGGCACAAAGCGATTTAGATGTAAATTGGAATAAAAAAGGTACACGACAAAAAAATCAAAGCAAGTTCGCCCTCATATGGACTGCATTAACATGCTACAAACTCATAGTAAGAATAGTCAAAATAATTTAAAATGTACCTAATATATATATATATATATATATATATATATATATATATATATATATATAACAATTAGACTAAACATTCATTGCAGGTAAAGATGTTTTTACTACCATCCTTCCATGATTTCCTCGTGTACTGTGTACTGATGCCATATTCATGATTATTTATGCATTACATATTTGTTAGTTTCTAAAATTGTTTTTGGTGAATGCCTTGTCACGATATTGTATCAGTACTTCAGTTTCTTGTATCCGCTGTTATTTTAGTATTCTATTACAGTTTTATTCATATTTTAAATTAGCCTTCACTTTTATATTTTCAGTTTTCATTTCACTTTTAGTTTAAGGTTTAGTATTTTTTTTTGTTATGCGCTTTTGTAATTTGTATTAGTTTTTGTTTCTCTTAAATACTTCTATAGCTTTAAAGCTATATCTTTAAATTTTATTTCAGTTTCAGTAATCTTACAACTTTTATTTATTATGCCTTTCATATGAAAATCTAACTAGATGTGCCTGTATCTCTCTCTGGTGGAGATGTTTGTTGTTCATCACGGCGCTGCACTCGACAGCTCAATGATGTTTAGTGAGAATGAGGGTGACCTGCCCCAGCCATCGATCATGAATACACTTGCATAAACAGAACCTGTGCTGAGAAATTATGGACATCATGCTCCTCTCAGCATCAACAAAAGACTCTGAATCAATCTGAATTTTAATAAGACCACCACTGGCAGCAGCAGCGCGTGTGAGGCGTCTATCATAACTCACGCTCATTGGGCCGGACAGGACAACAGCTAGTAAGATTAATCAGTTGAATTGGCTAATGCATTTACATTAACGCTTTCTTTAAGGGTTTCTTGATGTGTTTTAAGGGTCAAAATTATTTACATTTGGTGAACTAAAAACACTTGTATTTTTAAGACTTTGGAGTGTTGTCATAAAGCAGCTGACCGTCAATGATCCTCTTGACTCTCCAGATGCGGAGGGTGATGATGAGGCTGATGGCGTCCCAGGGGCTGCTGGGACCGTTAGCCACCGTGGAGGCCACCATTGGGGCCAGAGAGAGGACAATCACAGCACCGTCAAATACCTGACGAAAACAAACAAACAAACAAACAAACAAACAAACGATCATACGCCAGTGTCTTTTAGCTTGCAACATGTAAAAAGTATTTTTAATATTATGGGCTGTTACACAGCAGGTAATGCTGTATTATAGTCCCTCAGGTTCATAACTATGTACTTAAATAAATAGATAAATAAATAATACTTACAAATTCTAAATATATTATTATCTGTATACATTATATATATAAAATACAAAAAGAGTATATATATATATATATATATATATTTGTATTTAATATATTATATGAATCACATACTTTAAATGCTTTCTCATATATATATATATATATATATATATATATATATATATATATATATATATATATATATATATATATATATATATATATATATATATATATATATAAGGGCTGTCAAACGATTAATCACGATTAATCGCATCCAAAATAAAAGTTTGTGTTTACATAATATATGTGTGTGTACTGTGTATAATTATTTTCTATATATAAATACACACACATGCATGTATATATTTAAGAAATATTTGCATGTATATACTGTGTATATATATTTATATTATCTATAATTTATATTATATATAAATATTTTACATATAAATAACACATTTTTCTTAAATATATATGCATGTGTGTGTATTTATATATAGAAAATAATTATACTCCATACACACACATATATTATGTAAACACAAACTTTTATTTTGGATGCGATTAATCGCGATTAATCATTTGACAGCCCTAATATATATATATATATATATATATATATATATATATATATATTATTTACTCTTTTTGTATTTTATATATTTTTCTATTATACAAAACATACAGCTTTTTGGTATCTATGTGTGAGTGTGTGTGCAGTGCACCATAAAATAATCAGTAAATATATAATAAAAACATTAAAAAACAATATATTTCATATAAACATAAATATAAACACACACACACAAATATATATACACACACACATACATACACACACACACACTTATGCATATTAGTGCTATCAAATAGAATACATGTACTCTTTTTATAAAATATTAATTTCTTTCATGTATATACATATATATATATATATATATATATATATATATATATATATATATATATATATATATATATATATATATATACACAAATTTATTTTTATTGTTCTATATTTATTATATATTATAAATATATTATTTACCTTTTTACTTAATATTTCATTTTTTTTTCCGTGTGTGTGTGTACATGTAAATGCTTTTAAAAACTTCACATAAAAGTTAAAAAGTTCACAAACTTCACAACTGCACATATGACAAAAAGAAAAATGTAATATGTAAATGAATGGGCGGGGTCAATAGAACTTAATAGCCAATCCCAGTGCAGTTGGATCAATGGATCCTCTCCTGCTCAGGCAACAATGTGACATTGAGAGAGTGTCACTGCGCCAGAGAGACTCATTCTTCATTAAGTTTCAAGGGCTCGCCTCTTCCCTCTGTGTCCCCCCTGTACTAATGAGACCCCGGGGAGCTTACCTCAACTTTGTTCTCTATATAATCCCATATCCCGAGCACCACAATCCTAAAGACAGTCTGGGAGAGCAAGAGAGAGACACATATAAGTGGAAAAGAGCCACAGAATGAAAGAACAGATTAATGAAAATCAGTTATCATATTTCTGATGGTTCAGCACATTGCATTCTGGGAAATCATCCACTATAGAACAACAAGCCACGTTTTGTGAAAGCCCAGAGAGAAGCCTTGAAAAAAAAAAACAGGCAAACATTCCTTTTCCAGCGACCCACGAACAGCACACGTAAATAATGAGCTTGCAGGGGAAATGTGTACGCAGGGTAATTCGAAATTTAAGTGATATCGAGATGTGGCGGCAACAGAATTCACCTCCATTTGGTGGCGGAATAACCCCGGCGCCTCCGCAAAACCCATTTCCAACCCGAATCATTTTTTTCCTTTTCATCTAGTCTCTGAACGCAGCTCATAATATATCAGTGACCTGCAATATGTATTCATAAACTCGCAAGCTGGCAAGATCTCATCGAAGCACTCGAAGGAGACGCTGTGTTTTAGTGACTGCTGACTCAGGTGGCACACGGTAGTCTTTTTAGCTTTTTCTATCTCCTACTTCACTCTCTTTTCCCCTCTCTCCCTCTCTCAGGCTAAAAGATGGGAGCGACGCTGAAAGTTTCAGGCTTTCCGGTCTCTTGGCCTTTATCGACGAGTAAAACGCAAGTTGAAGGAAATAAATGCAAGTCTGCTTTAAAAAAGCCAGAGACAAATGCAACTGGATCTGAAGAAATGGGAATCAATAGAAGTCAGCACGTGTCAGGACACACACACTTTTAAAGTACAGTAACAGCACTATGTGAAACTGCTTTTTCTTGGGTTCAATTAAGACGGCCCTACAGCATAAACATTCAGACGAAGCCTTACATCAAATACATCCACCCAATAGATCTGGTTGTGGTCTCATTAATTTGAAACAACATACTTTATCGATAATTGTGAAAAAGGCTTTCTAGTAAGCCTGGTGGCTCTCTGTAACTCATGATTGTCTCAGAGTCAGCAGCTTGGTTGTTTTAGTCGCCTGTGACCTTTAAACACTCATATCCATGAAAATCTTTTATTGCAGAGATGTTACTCCGTTATCTTTCATTTAAGTCTCAGAAGTTTCTACAAAACTTTATATACACCAAAAATGTATGGAACATTTAACAACATTTATTTCCATCAAGAGGTGCATTCATTTTTGGTCAAGATCTTGTATTATCAATACAAGAGTCCAGCACTCTGTAAAGTCTCCTCCAGCACATCCCAAAGACTTCCAATGAAGTTAAGGTCTGGACTCAGAGGTGCCAATTCATGTGTGAAAATGATTCTTCATGCTCCTCCCAACCATTATTTCACAATTTGAGCCTGATGAATCTTGACATTGTCATCCTGGAATATGGCCATGATGTGTCTTCCTACATGGTTGTTTAAGAAATAAAAAGCTACACACTCCATCAATTATGGTTAGAAGAACTGTTGTCAAACATATAACATGCTAGAAACATAATAATCCCTGCAATAATGATCCAATCATAGACTCCTTTAAATCCAAACAGCAACTTTTTTTTTTTTTTTTGTATGTTATAAATAAAATGAATGTGTATAGTATAGCAACTTAGTCTTGAAAGAATTGAAGGAGAAATTTTTAATGAGAAATGACTTGTGGATCTTGAGTGACTTTTGGCATACAAACATTTACACTCACCTCAGTGAAGAAGACGGACAGGATGACCAGGCTGATCCAGTGGATGATACAGGCGAACTGGAATGCATTATTAACTGTGGACACAAATCAAAGAGATTCTGTGCTCACAATTCACATAATGATTCAGGATCAAATACAGTCAAATGTAATGAGCTCAAAATATACAACTCGAAAAAAGTACACTACCATTCGAAAGTTAGTATGATTGCAAAAGTTATGCTTTTTATTTTTTTAAATTAACTTTTTATTCGTCAAATTGTTTTACGGTTTCCACAAAAATATGAAGCAGCTCAACTGTTTTCAACATTGAGCATTTTAAATATTTCTTGAGCAGCAAATCATGTGACACTGAAGACTGGAGTAATGATGCTGAAAATTCAGCCTAAATTACATTATAAAATATATTCAAATAGAAAACAGTTATTTTAAGTTGAAATAATATTTCAGAATATTTACTGTATTTTAATCAAAGAAATGCAGGCTTGGCGAGAACAAGACTTCTTTCAAAAGTATTAAAAAATCTTACAAACCCCAAACTTTTAATAGTGTTCAGTTCGTTTTAGTGGATTGGTTCATTTGGATGGATTGGATGGAATGTTTCAATGAATCAATGTTCAAATGAATGAATCAAATTCAATGAATCAAAGTTAATATATATTTATAAAATATAGAATTATAAAATATATTACAAATATTGTAACTTAGCCATTTTAATTGAAATAAAAATATAGATTTCGAATGATTCTAATAATACCATTTTTTCTTTTAGAATAATAGGCAAATATACATTATTTACAATAAAACCTTGATGATGCAACAAGAAAGTGTGAATGTTGATGAGGAAAGTTATTACTATGTTTTTGATTTTGCTCCCAAACAAACCCAGATAGCATACAGGTAGCCTCATCTGGGCCAACTGTGGCACATATGGCTCAGTTCTGGCCCAGATGAGGCCCGGATATGTGGTATATGGGCCAGATGAATGTGGGAGATGTGGGCCAGAACTGGGCCAGATGTCATTTGCTATCTGGGAAGTGATTTCCAAATGCTTTGCTAATCAGCTCAAAGAAATCATTAAACTGGTTCACATACTGTTTCTGAATCATCATTAATAGTAAATTATACAAGCAATGTTTGTAAGTTACTCTAAAAAAGGAATTAATTACTAGCTACTAATTGCATCTTTACCAGTGTAATTAGATCACTGTACTAAATTGCTCTCTTTAAAAAAGTATTGCATTACTTATTACTTACTAAATACCATATCAACCTAAACCAGTTAGACATGAAACTGCTATTTTAATTCGTTTAAATAACTAATATAAAATTGCATAAATTATTTTTGAACTGATCAAAGTATTTCAAAGGAGAAGGTTACATTAAAACATATTACATATTGATGTACGTTTACATAACACATGAAAACCTCACATAATAGTGTAATCTACTTGGGGGAAAAAATAGGCCATTTATTCTTCAGAATTATTCTCATATGAAACTACTCCTCCTTACAGGGACTTTTCGAGTGGGAAGCCAAATTCCCTGCATGAGCCGCATCCGTGTCGCAAGCCGAGGACAGTCACTGCTCAATCTCATTACGGCAGCCGCCTGAACCGAAAGCATTAGGCATTTGTGATTTGATATTGCACCCAATCCGCGTCCTGCATCTGTCTATTTATCCGCTCCATTACAGTGCAAGAGATCTACTGCATTCAGTTTATCACCCGCCCGCCCTCCCGGCCCATATGTCTTAGTTTGCTCTGTTCACTGATCTGTCCATCAGCCCATTCATCTCCCTCAATCCCTCCTCCCATTAATCTCGCCGGCCGGTCGCTGTCCTGCACTCCTTCACTCTTCTCTCTCTCTCCGTTCCAATCCATCTCCTCCTCAATCGGTCTTTCAGGACTTTGTAAAGGCCAGAGAAGACAGCGATATAGGCTGACTTATGCTTCTGTCATCTCTCGCATTTCTCTCTTTAGTGCGCACTCATCTGCACGCTGAGCCGTGATTTTTCGCCATAGCATGAATGGGGATCTCAATTCGGATTTACAATAGGCTCTTACGAGAAATGAAAACGTCCAGGCAAATAGCAGAAAAGAACATGTCGTTTCACGTGTTTATTGAGAATAATCTCAGCAGAGATTCGATCAACAATTGCAGATGTATAGTTATGAAAGATAGTGTATTCTATATACTGCATACTTTTCAATTGTCAAGATTGTATTATGAGAATATTGTGATTAGGTTGGGAAATGAGAACCAGTTCTTATTCAGAACCAACTGAATACTTCAAAATTGAAATCTAATCTAAACTAGGGCTGTCAAACGATTAATCGCGATTAATCGCATCCAAAATAAAAGTTTGTTTTTACATAATATATGTGTGTGTACTGTGTATAATTATTTTCTATATATAAATACACACACACGCATGTATATATTTAAGAAATATTTGCATGTATATACTGTGTATATATATTTATATTATATATAATTTATATTATATATAAATATTTTATATATAAATAACACATTTTTCTTAAATATATATGCATGTGTGTGTATTTATATATAGAAAATAATTATACTCCATACACACACATATATTATGTAAACAAACTTTTATTTTGGATGCGATTAATCGCGATTAATCGTTTGACAGCCCTAATCTAAACAAATGAGACTTATGAGACTCTTAGTGAATCAAAAACATACAGTGTAGTCTGAATCCCAAACAACTGATTCTTCTAAGCCTTTTCTTTCAGTGAATTAAAAACATACAGCGTGACCAGTGTAGTCCAATTACTTAACGAATGATTCTTATGAGTTCTTTTTAGTAAAATTAAAACATACATTGTGACCACAGTTATCCAAATCCCAGACAAATGACATGCATATCGACCAGTATAGTCAGATTCCGTACGAATGACTCTTATAAACTATTAATTCGATTCCCAAACTAATTACACTGTTCAATTATGTTAGTTCAATTATGAACTATTTCTTCCTAGTCAATCAAAAACGTACAGCCCAACCAATGTGGTGTGAATCCCAAACACATGATTCTTTAAGCGGTTTCTCTTCAGGGAATTAAAAACAGTGAGACTAATGTAATTTTTCTAGGGAACCATTTTTTAAGGAATCAACAACATACAACATAACCAGTGTTGTCTAATTCCTGAACGAATGACTCTTATGTGCTAGTTCTTTTTTTAATTAAATCAACACATACAGTGTGACCACAGTATTTTGAATCCCTAATAAATTACATCGAGCTCAACCAGTGTATTCCGATTCCTGCATGAATGACTCTGAGCTATCTCTTCCTAGTGGATCAAAACAGCATGACCAGTGTAGTCCGAATCCGAATCCCTTATACAGCGAGTTGCTGTGTCAGAGCATGTGTGCTAACTCGATGGTAAATCCTCATTCTCAGGCTAGAATGGCTTTTAAAGAGATCCTGAACCCCTTCTGATACTCACATTGTAGAAGCTTAGTATCGATGAGCAGTTCCAGAGTCAGTAAGACCACCACCAAGATGACACAGGCCACCAGGAAACAGTTGAAGCCAGCGCTCAGCAAACACACCTGCCAGAGCGCTGCTCTCCTCCCGCAGCACGGCTTCAGCCAGTTAGACCTGCAGATAAAATACAGCGACAGGGAGAAAGAGAAGAGAACCATTTCTGAGCCACAAAACCACAAACACAAGACAGCTGAAGTCTCCTTTCACACATATTTGCTAACAACACAGTTGGCATGAAAACACAAGTTTACTTCTATTTCTACTTGTATGTAAAAGTCAATATTACTGTATGTACAAGTGGAAGCAATCTTATATGTAGAAGCAAATGTATCCTTGTACACATTTCTTAAAAGTTTACGTTTGCATACAAGTAAACTTGTGTACAAATAGAAGTTTGCTTGTATGTTCATCTATTTTTACATAGAAGTTTTCTTGTTTGTACCAAGTTTACGTCTAACTTTACAAGTTGAAGTGAACCTGTAAGTAAAAGTAGAAGTAAACATGTATAACATGTAGAAGTAGAAATAAAAATACATTTGTATGTAAAAGTAAACTTGTATGAATGTGTAGAAGTAAACTTGTACGTAAAAGCAGATGTAAACGTGTACACATTCTTACAAGCTTACATCTACATACAAATAAACTAATGTACAAATACAAGCTTGTTATGTTAAAGTAGAATTAAACGTGTATGTAAAAGTAGATGTAAATGTATCTACAAGTAGAAGCAAGCTTGTAAGTAGAAGTAAACTTGTATGTACATGTAGACGAAGTTAAATTGTATGTACAAATAGAAACAAACTTGTATGTTCATCTATTTTTACATGCAAATTTGCTTCTCTGTACAAAAGTTTACACAATTTGTACTTAAGTCTACTTTTACAAGTAGAAGCAAACTTATATATAAAAACAGAAGTAAACTTGTATGTAAAATGTATGAATGTGTAGAAGTAGAAATAGAAGTAAACTTGTAAGAATGTGTAAGTAGTTTACATCTGCTTTTACAAGTTTACATCCACATTCAAGTAAACCTTTATGTACAAATAGAAGCAAGCTTGTATGAAAAAGTAAACTTCTACTTTTACATACAAGTTTACCTTTATTTGGTTTTACCTTTATTTGCATAAAAATGTACTTGTATGTAGACGTAAACTTAAATGTGTACAAGTTTGCATCTTCTTTTACAAACAAGTTTGCTTCTACTTGTATGCAAGTTTACATCTACACATTCATCCAAGTTTACTTTTACATACAAGTTTATTTCTATTTCTACTTGTAAGTATAAGTTTACTGATGCAAGTGTACTTCATACAATTTTAGTTCTATTTCTACATGCACATACAAGTTTACTTGTACTTTTACAATCAAATTAACTTTTGCATACAAGTTTACATCTATGTACAAGTTAGCATCTACCAATCTTAAATTATGATAATAACTACAATAACCCTAAAGATTTTTTTGCCATTATCAAGAGATGTGGCCACAGTGTAGATTTTTGAGCATCTGTCAGTGTGTTCTTCACATATACATGTAGCTATCGTATGACTTCAGGAGTGGTATGGACTACTTTAATGCCACCTTTATGGTACTTTATTTTTGTCATTTTTGAGCTCGATATCCCCAGGCCCCACTCACTTTCATTTTAAGTAAAGGATCTGCCAAAAAATCACTTGATTAGTTGCAATTGCTTATAGCCTTCAGTTTAATTGTGTTTTTCAAATTTGGTTAGGCAGTAAACCTTTCAGTGGATGCTCTATGAGTGTGTCTCACTTTGATTAATCACATTTTCTCACTATCTCTCTTTTCCTCGCTCCTCTAAAAGCAGACTAATTGAATTGCCCTGTTGAGGGGTCTTATTCCCTCCAGCTTTTTCTGTGTTCCTCTCAATCTCCCTTCCAGACTCTCATATCATCTACTGCTATTCCATTGCCACGAGTTGATCTCAGATCTGGGAGTAACCTTAGAGGTGGACAATTTAGCATCAAGAACAACATGTGCTCTACCCCATTCTGTCAGGAACCAGGAGTATGTAAAGACCTACTGAGTTCAGTTTACTTAAGTTCACCAAGGTCATCAATATTCCCAGGAGAATACTATTCCATTCATCTCAAAAGCCTACGAAAAAGATTGTGAATGGCCGTCAAATATGCGTTTTGGAACCAACATTGGAGAGCATTTCTCGCTGCATAGAGCATACTATTTCACTTAATACTTATAAAAAAATAGTCGTCAGTATACAGTTGAACTATGCTAGTATACCATTTAGAGCTGCACGATTAATCGTTAAAAGGTCAGGATCTTGATTCAAACACCAACGCGATCTCATTCGTAAATGACAACGATTTCCCTGTTTCTATTAAACCTTTGACAAAATCACACCAGAGCATTCAGATCTGCATTGGTCCAGAGTTTGCCGCTGATCCAGAGAGATCGGTTATGTTCAGGACAGGTATGGAACAACTTCACAAACAGTATTTTCAACCTCACAGTTTTGTTATTTCTGTGTTACAAATATTCATATCACAGAAGTTAAATAGAGCAAATCACCTTTTGAAAGTAACTTGGCGCTTCATATTAAGATTGTATCATTTAGATTGTTACACCAGTAGGTGGCGACAAGTGACTGTTAAAAAATGTATGTCATTGAATCATTCATTCAAGAGATTCGTAAAAAAAAAAAAAAAACGCTGATTCATCCAGTAATGAAACAAGTGAAGTATTTATGAGTGAGTCATTGAATCTAGCCTGGGTTTCCCCATGCTGCCTTGGCGCAGCGCGATTTTATTCACACTGCTAGGCAGCCTGGATACCATGGACCAGATTTTCCCCTCAAAAAGGGAACCAATCACAGAACGGGGAGGGAGCAGCAAGACGATGACGACGTCTATGCGGCACACCGAAGCAGTTTGTTTATATCTATGGATCCAACATGGCATCAGACGCGAAGTTACCTTTCGATGCAGCCTTAGATAGTGTTCTAAGTAGTTTAGAACGCAAGTTTATTTCGTCTTCTTCCTCGTCGAATTTCTGTTGCTCTACATACGTCATCTGGTATAATTGAAACGATTGGCTATGAGCTACGTACAGGCGCATTTGATAGACATTCGTAGCGCCCAATAAACGGCTCTGGGCATTCGTAAACCACGCCTCAAATACGAGAAAATGAACGTGGTTTTCCCAGACCACGTCTCAATGAGAAGAGGTCTGACGTTTGCCAGGCTACATTGAATCATTCTTTTTTTTTTTTATAATTCATTCAAATAAATTAAAAGTTTTAAATAGACTGCAGCGATTAACATTTTGTCAGAACTTCTAGTAAATTGCATGTTATTTTGTTTATTAGTTGTCTGTTCAGAATCGTGATCTGTTAGAAAAAAAATAAAAAAATAAAAATGTATCCAGAAATGTGCAGCTCTAATTCAATTCCAAACATCGCCCAGGTTTTCGCCACTACTTAAAATCTTAAACTATTTTGGCACCATATATGCTCTCTTTTATCACTCTCTTTTTTTCTTTTTTGCTGAACTGTTGGAACGTGAGCATTTGCGCACTATTTTCCAGACTGAGCTCCAAGCCCATACTGTGCATCCTGGGCTCCTTCTCTCGGGAGCGGATTCTGATCTTGGCAGCATAGAAAAGACTGATCAGTGTGGCCAGACTGACCTCATCCTGTGGCTCTCTGAGTTGCATCCATACACACATACACACACCATCTGGAGAGTACAGACTCCACTTATCAGACGCAGCCAAAAAGATGATTGCTTAACAGCATGGCCGTGCCTTCATTTGATCAGATGGACTATATTTGCATGCTTTGGGCTTCGCCCTTGTGCGGTTCGAGCAGGAAGGGCAGATCAGACATGGAATCTGTGTGCTTGGCTGAGCACTGGTGTCTAATAATACCAGCTTAGCACTCTGTAACTTTACGCCCTCGTAAAAGTGCAAACTCCAAGTTCCCTGATGGCTCCACAACCCCAAACTCTCATCAGCACATAATGCATTTCATTATAATTTGATGACATTTTATGTTGAGATTACACATTGTGGTACAGGTTGACCCCTAACATAGTGACATTTTTCGCACAATAATTCATTACAATGCCTACTTTTAACATACTACATTTTTTTAATCCATTTACAGCCCTAGTAAAAATTCTAAATAAAATTGTTTGGTTGTTGTTTTCTTGATAGTGTAAGTAATGTTTATATATTTAACCTGAAAAATGTGTCACTATTAAGTGTAACTGAAAGTGTAACAAACACTTAAGGGTGGTCAATCTCCTTGAACATCAGTGTCATTGTGCAGTGAAATAAAATGTGGTTCTGGCTGCAGCTGCAGTAGTGTACGAGCAAGCAGTCTCTGGAAGGGCAGTGTAATCAAAGCGCGAAACCACTGAGACCAGGAGCGCTGGTGAAACATGGCAATGGCTGGAGGTTGTTATTTTATGCTGAGCGAGCAGCAGCTAGTCAGACTCAAACCCAATCCCACGACCTGTATTAGAGGAATGGATGAATGAGTCCTAGGTGGGAAAGTTCAACCCAAAAAGCCGCCGAGTAAGAAGGACATTGCTGGTCTCCAGTTCCAGAGTGGAGCTATGGAGTGTGACTGGATCTCTTTCACCTTCCCTCCACCTCATCATGCCGGTCACAGTGGAGCCTGATCATGGGTCATATGAGAACGGGGGTTGCTGGCTCAGGCCACAGAGGTGCCAGTCAAACTAGAGGTGAGGGCTAAACATTAGGGCACGTAAAGGCAGGCCAATGACAAAGAAAAAACTAGTGATTTATTAAAATTGCTACCCAAAATGGAGGGCCAAAATCATTAACTGAAACTGACGTTTAACCCTCTAGAGCTAAATACCCCACACAGAAACAAGTAATACATAATTTGAAACTGTAAAGGGTGTCACAATAAAAACAAACCTTTGTGCTTTTGTAATATAAAGAAAACAAACAGGGTGCGCTTTCTGCCGTCTCAGTCTCTGTGAACTTCTTTCTGAAACGAGTCACAAAAATGAACCGAAACTCAGCGAATACTTGCCACACAGACATAAGAGATATGCATTTAGAAAGCTTGAAGTGTCTACTATTAAATTAAGTAATTCATATCAAAAACAAATATTCTCTGTTTATGTAATCCTTATGAAACATGGTAATCGTCCATGTGAGCCACGCTAACCTGTAAACGCCCTATCTATGGAGTATAATTATGTGCCATAATTAAACAAACAAATCCAGCATTTTGCAAACTGCTTTGCAAAGGAAAACTCGACTCGCAAACAAACAGAAAGCAATGTGCAAGTACAAAGGTCAGTTTGAGTGAAAATGCACCGGAGTAACAAATATGTATTGTGTTTTACAAATATAAATAAATGAGCCAAGATAATACTTAACAAATAAATACAAACCATCCTATAAATTGCATGTAACCTTTGAACAAATACCAAATCTAGTGCATACAAATGCATATCTGTCTGTTATGATTGTGTGACACTTGGCTTTTTATGAGATCTCTCGGCTCGATTTTCTCACAAATGTGTCCAGGCAGATTTTCTCACAAATGCAGTTGAGCAACTTCCTCTTCTTAAACAGTAGATGGCGCTAAACTAGGGGATTAATTTAGCGCTAGTCTCCCGGGAGAAACACTGATTTGAAACTTGCCTTTGCCAGAGCTGAGGAAAATGACCGGTGAACGGATGTGTTTCTGTATTATTTGATCTATAATTAACCTTTTTGAGGTTTTCTTTTGCAAAATGTTTATTACATATCTAGACAGAAATCCACATTAGCACTTAGTAGCACTTCACTCTCTCTATGATAGGGGAATCTACAAACTTAAAGCTCTGCCATCATATGTTGCTTTTTGTAAATTTTTTCTACATCGGATGCATGCGAAATTGCTAAATTAGTGATTATGTCTACACTGAACGAATCTATTTCTTTCGCTTTCCATAAATTAATGAGAACATTTCATTTATTTGAGAGGCGGGTTTCATTTGTCTGTCCAAAATAATAATTTGGGCACTGCATACGTCACAGGCAAGTTAAGAAACAATTGTATATTTGTTTTGTTCATTAATTATTTTATTACATTAACAGTTAAGCTGACTGAATTCCAACTAAATAAATAAATAAGTGGGACCCTCCTTTCAATTAAATGAAATGTTCTCATTAATTTATGGAGAACAATAGACTTGTTCAGTAAATGTAACGTTTTTTCAAAAAAATTAAAAAAGTAACATATGATGGCAGAGCTTTCATCTTATAGATTCCCCTATCCTAGAGAGAGTGAATTGCTAAGTGCTAATCTGTCTAGATATGTAATAAACATTTTGCAAAAGAAAACCTCAAAAAGGTTAATTATAGATCAAATAATACAGAAACACTGATCATTTTCGTCAGCTGTAGGCAAAGGCAAGTTTCAAATCAGTGTTTCTCCCGGGAGACTAGCGCTAAATTAATCTCCTAGTTTAGCGCCATCTACTGTTTAAGAAGAGGAAGTTGCTCAACTGCATTTGTGAGAAAATCTGCCTGGACACATTTGTGAGAAAATCGAGCCGAGAGATCTCATAAAAAGCCAAGTGTCACACAATCATAACAGACAGATATGCATTTATATGCACTAGATTTGGTATTTGTTCAAAGGTTACATGCAATTTGTAGGATGGTTTGTATTTATTTGTGAAGTATTATCTTGGCTCATTTATTTATATTTGTAAAACACAATACGTATTTGTACTCCAGTGCATTTTCACTCAAACTGACCTTGTACTTGCACACTGCTTTCTGTTTGTTTGCGAGTCGAGTTTTCCATTGCGAAGTAGATCGAGTTTGTTTGCAAAATGCTGGATTTGTTTGTTTAATTATGGCACATAATTCGCTCCATACCCTATCACCTCGATAAACAACGCATCGAGCTTCATCATTCCTCTGCTTTACAAGCAAGTTTGGAAGAAGTGCAGTGGCTCAGAAGAAGAAGAACGCGATTGATCCAGTGGAGTATTGAGCAAGTCATTTATTCTTACTTACATTAGCTAACATGTTATTATTACATAAACTTATACACGTTTGACTAGTTGAGCTATAGCCAGACTAAAATACAGCACTTCCCTGATTATGTGTTTTGACTGTCAGTGTCTATTTCATGTGCACAGGTAACAGGTACGGCACTACACCAGGTAGACATGGTAAACTTCACCGTAACCAAAAATCAGGCTAGAGTAGGGAAATTTGTTCAGGCTGATATATAGAGAGGCGGCTCAATGCTGAAGAACTTTACTACGCCTGGTTTAATTTATAGAACATGACACCCTGCACACCATAAAGAGTTCAATAACCCAACCCTCTACAATGCGAGTAAATCACTCGCATATGCGACCAAATGAGAGGGGACTAAAAAATGTCTTTAATTAGCCAATGGCTATTACAGTCGCCTGTAATTCAGTTAGAGGCAAAAAAATTGTTTAGTGCAGATATAATTTCATTGCCTGTTGAGCTTTATGCACCATGGTTTGGCTGAGACCACCCTCTGTTGCTTTCTCTCTCACACACACACACACACTAAATGTGAGAGAAAGAGAGAGCACATGCAGGGCTTGTTGACTGAATTGTCACTGTCTTGATCTGGCCAGCGCTGCGTCATAATGAAAGTTTATTATTTGCATGCGTTTTAAAGCCTTGCCAATTTAAGCAATCAAGTGCAAGAAGACACGAAAGATAACTCGCGCGCGCTGTATGAGAAGTTTTGTGTACACAAATTGCACATCCGAATTGAGCACTCTTACATTTTTGTGGACTTGACCGGACAATTTCACACAAAATAATGTCAAAATGCTCTTGGCAAGTATCCTAGTAAACACAGTCGGTAATGTCTTAAGTGAACGTAAACAGTTGAGAAATAAAACTAGTGTACAGTATCAGTATATTGGATCCGTGCATTACGTCTTAAAGTGACAGCAGTCTAATATTCCTGCAGCTGTCTGTGTTTTTAATGTTAGTCAAACAATAGACTCACTGCAAAAACTTTTGTAACTTTAATAAGGATACATCTATATTATAGTTTATACAGTAAAGACTATTCAGTGTTATTTTACATTGAATTACTTTATTCAATGTCTGTACATAATCTACCTAATCTGTATCTAACCACTGTTACATCTACCTGAAAAACACTGTTTATTTGCATCTTTGTTCTGTTGTTTATTTCTGCTATTGCTTGTAGTTTGATTTATATTTTATATTATATTTATGTAGAACTAGAATATTTGTTATCTTTGCATCACTAAAAATAAACCTTTCAAAAAGCTTTAAATGTAAAACATATGCAAATTTGTTAGAAATATACTCTTAGTATTCATGTTGGTTTCATATGATTCTGAAAAATATTTATACCATTTTCAAGAAAAGTTTCAATTAAAATGTCATGTGGTCTAACCAAGTAAAAAGTAAAACATTTTCCTTACACCCTGAATACATGCGAGTAAACATCTTAATCAATAATCATTCTTAATTTATTTTTTTTTTTTAAGTTTTTAAATATATATTTCAAGGCAAAAGAATTTTACACAAACATCTTAAATATATTTTAACTCTGCCTTGTCACAAAAAGGTAAAATTATCTGATATTTTAAGAGATTTATTGACTTTACACAGTCGTGTAATATAAATATTATTTTATGAAGTGTAATTAGGCTTTTTTCTTCATTATGATTTCAGGACATTAAGGAAAAAAAAAATTAATACAGAAATTAAAACCATGCTCATCACAGAAGAGGTGCATTTAGCATTTATTATTATTGTGTTTTTTTTATAGCAAATTTATAAATAGGACTACAAATTGACTGAGGAAACAATCCTGAAGCATAACAGTCTCATTAAAATGTCTGCTGTATAATCAAATATAATTTGTGCCAAAACACTTCAGTTTGCTGACATTCGTCTTTGACAACCTTCTCTACATGCATACATGCCTGACTGGAGCTTTAAAAGAACACAAATATTCAGTACCCACATTTCCAAACGTGAATGGTAATTTGCACTTTTGCTAACCCTACGCACATCCAGAAAGAGCGAGGAGGAAATGTGTGTGCTGGAGTGGACAGGTTTATAGAGACATCAGTATCAGCACTACGCGAGACGCAGGAGAGACGGATTGAACTCGCAAACGGGCGAGCGGAGAGGGCTGAATTACACCATGAACCTGATCGATCGTGAACCTGAGAAATGTGCTGTCATACTTGCCTCTCAGTCAAACACTGATTCTCTCGCTCCCGCTCTTGCGTCGGGAGAAAAATGAACAGGAAAGAAAACCATTCTAAACTCTGGCGAGGTGCCTTGCTGTCGACATCGGCCTTGCTGTCCTAACTGAAACAGAGCTTCAAAGGTGACTGATTTCGATATGTTCTTCATAGGCAACAGTCAAGCATGTACGCCACACAATCGTGCTTCTCGCGATAGGTCATTAGTACATGTCGCTAAACTAACTACATATTACTCTAAAAATATAATACACACAAAATATTCGTTGTGAGCTCTCTACAGCCACAAACCGTGACAGTATGTTTTCGATCGAAAGAGAGATTTATTTTTGTTGTTGGTCGAATTGAATATTTAATTTGATGCTCATATTCCCATATTTATATTGCTCATATCCATTCCTCATATTTAGTAACACAAATGTAATCTTTAGCTAATCTTAAAATGAATATCCATTTTTGAATAACCATTTCAAAATGAAGGTTTGTATCCATTTAAAAAAAAAAAAAAAAGTACAGAATTATGACATTTTTTAAATATTTTAATGTTTTAATATTTTAATATATTTATCAGTTGTCTATAACTTGAAAATATTATTGTACAGAACTACAATATTTTAATAGATTTTATTTAGATTTTTAATTTATATTTTTATAATATTTTAATGTTTTAATATTTGTATATATTTATCAGTTGTAAAATGTGAATACTATAGTACATAATTATGATTTTACAAATTTTTTATTTGCAAAACATAATTATGTACTATAGTATTTATATTTTACAACTGATAAATATATAAAAATATTAAAACATTAAAATATTATAAAAATATCAATTCTGTACAATTTTATTTAAAAAATGTTTATATATAATATATATTCTTCAGTTATATATAATATCCATTAATCAGCTATCACCTATTAAATTAAAATAATTCTTTATTTATTGGTATCTGTCAGAATTTGAATATCAATGCCTTCCCAAACATACATATAATAATCATAATTTCCCTCAATTTTGTCTACCATCTTGGATACATATTTTCTCTGAAATTGTCACAATCCATTCTGGGATGTAATGCTGTCTCAGAATTTGGCCAAACTATGTATAAAAAGGCAGCATAATTGGACCAAAGTAAAATTACACTGCATTATTGTTGCTCCTCTATGCCCCGCCTTTCTGAAACACGTCGATTTTTACAAAGCTCATCGTTCTGAAAAGCGCGGTGTGCTCTGATTGGCCAGTGATCCATTGCATTGTGATAGGCCCAAATTCCTTAAGTGTGTGATGGAAATGTCCCGCCCCTTACCATATTTGAAACATCAGCTCCTAAAGCAATAGATGTCGGTACTACCTTTTCAATGCGAGCCCGAATCTGATCCGGAAAATGCAGATATCCAAACTGATCGATCAACTTTGCCAGCGCGACTGGACCAGATCGTATCAGATTGGTAAGGTTTTATATCATTGGGGACATAATTACTGATTATAATGACTTATACTGTCTTTTTACGCGTCGCGCTACGGGTGTGAGAAGACTATGTAAACATAAAACTAGAGGTGGGCGATATATCGTTTAGACGATAATATCCAAATTGTTGTCTGGACGATATGCAAAATTGGGATATCGAATATTTCATAATTTGTACAATCCGACCCCCCAAACATGAAAAGAGCTGAAAGAAGTTAAAGAGAAAACAAATAACGCACACTATAACCTTCTAAACAATTATATGTAACGATTTTTAATACTGTAGGGCAGTATTCCCGGAAGCAACCTCCGAGTGGCTCAGCCCATGGTCCCGTGTCGTCAAAAACGCACATTCAATACGTAAATTCGAAATAGTGCGCGCAGAAGCACATGCGCAAAACCGTTTTGTAAAATGATATATGAATTATTTTTATTTTATCATATGCCATTTTACAAAAGGACATTTTACAAACCTAGCCTACATTTTGCGCATGTGCTCCTGCACGCACTTTTTCAGTCACAACACAGCAATCAGAGGAGGACGCGCTGAAAACTGTAATGCTGTTCTCTTCCCTCATAACTCGTATTGAGAAGGTTTGAGTTGTAGAGGAATTTGTGACTGTTTCACCTGTTCAACCACATCAAAGTTTCGTAATTAGTAAGTCCGTGCTTTTTCTCTTTTTTTTTTTTTTCTTATGTGCTGAAGGGCCGCTGTGCCTTGGTGAAACGGTGTTTGTACGTGAAGAGCTCTTTTCAAAAGCCATAAACCTAAAAAGCTGCCTCAAAGAACCAGAAAAAGTAATGATTATGAATATGTAAAATATTGCAATAAGACATTTTAATTGTTTATTAATTTCTGTGTCGGCTGCAAAGATGAAGTTGGCGATAGGCTATTGACTCGCGATCTTCTCAGTAGGCTAGTGAACGCACCGGAGAAATGCACATTTATTAGGCTACATAGTTTTATTTTGTTTTGGATGGTTTTGTTTAGAACCAGCTTTCTGTAAATATATTTCACATTTTTTAGGCCTGTGAGGCGAGTAGGCTACGGTTCGGTTCATGATGAAATAATCTCCAGTTCAAGCACCTTAGGCTATGTTGTGATTGCTAGACTATTTACTTTTTATGTATTAAATCCAGGAAATTGGTTAATGAAAAATGTATTAAAATTAAGATACAATTAATACAAAACGAAATTCGTTTTAAAGAAAGGCTTTGTGCTTTCTGTTTTGAGGTCTCTGTGAAAGTTTGAAAGTCTTTGCCGCTTTCAGAGCACTCGTGTCCGGAGAACTGTCACGTAATATTGTTTTTTCCTCATAAATGCAAACACGAAAAATTAAAAGACAAAATACTTTTTTAAAAAGACAAACCATCAATTTTTTTGGGGAAAAATGGATGGATTTATTGCGTTTTGGGGAAAAAATGGATGGATTTATAGCGTTTTGAAAAGAAAATGTTTTACTTTGAATTTATCATCAACAATATTGTTGTTTGATTTAATAATCACTGTTGCAAGAGGTGCCTAGTTCGTTTTTTTGTTTTTTTGTAAGTGGAAAAGTAGGGGCTACCTCAGATTCTGTTTAGTTAGCTCCTTTGTTTTTTCTATAGCCTACAATAATAGGTCAAATGCAGCAAGTCAAAAGACCAACTGGACCTTCTTTGCCAGTTTGCACACATTTCTTTGAAGGATGGCAAAAATATCGTCTGAATATCGATATCGAGATATTGAAAACAAATATCGAGATATTCATTTTTGTCAATATCTCCCACCCCTACATAAAACCATGTCTGCCGGCGCCGGCGGCAACAATAATACAGCGAGAATAAAAGTTACGCCGCCTTTCTTTGTGTATACATTTGAAACTCTGCCCTCACACACTGACGTAGATTTGTGGAGGTGTGTTTGAGCGAAGTGTTTTAGGAAGGCGTGGCTGAGCCTCAACTTTTATAAAGAATATCTCTTTAGGTTTGACATTGCAGATCTTGTACTTGCACAAACAGCTACATAACACACTAAAGAAAAAGGAAAACAAGAAATATCATCAAATGACCCCTTTAAGAGGATTTTGTATTTGGATTATTTTCATCTTCCAGGTTTTCGCTTTGAATTTCTATTTTAGCTAGAATCTGGGCAGGATCTGAACACAAACTCATATAATTATCCATGATTTGCAAAGCACTGATGAAAACACAAGGCAGCAGATGGAGTGGCCAAGCATGTGTTCATATGAACATGTACACCTTGGCTTCACAAGAAGCTGAACTCTGGCAGTGAGTCTCCAACACCAAGAGGTTGAGAAGGCATCAAGTTGGTCTCTGAGGAAATCACTTTTAGAAAAAGCAATCAAGGAGCACAAAGCTGTACCACAAGCGCCTTCAAGCCTCCACATAAATCAACCTCACTCACGGTAGCATTAACGGCTTCACGTTACTGACCTCAGTAAACTTCAGCCAGGGTCTCGGCCTTTAAAGAATAACTAAAGGGCAAACAAGAACCAGAACCGATCGCTGCTTTGACAGAGATCTCAGTTGCATGTGACTCTCAAAAACACCATATCATTAGTAATCCAACCCATAATAGTGGGAAAGGCATTACTGTTGATTCTAAAAATCATTATTGGCATGAGCCAGTGAGAAATAGACCTGTCTGAATCTGCTTGCAATAGCTTGATCAAAGCCATTACGTTTCTTGACAGGAATACTTTTTTTTTTAAAAGGAAACTTACAGCTTTAACAAAAAATAAATAAATAAGTCTGTAAAATAACAAAATCACACAGCATATATAAGATATTTCCAAGAGCAGTAATAGCAATCTATCAAGTGCAGTCAAGGCTTTTAAACCTGCTCTTTGGGTTCTGATAATGGCATGGTTATATAGTTTGATCATACAGCACAGCTGATTTACACTCACTGCAGCAGGAATGGAAATAAAATGATAGACTGGAAGATTCTTTGGCATGGAAGCTTGTTTCGGTATTAAGAGTAAAAAAATAAAATAAAAAAATAAAAAAATGTATATGTATATATATATATATATATATATATATATATATATATATATATATATATATATATATATATATATATATATATATATATATATATATACAGTACAGGCCAAAAGTTTGGACACATTACTATTTTTAATGTTTTTGAAAGAAGTTTCTTCTGCTCATCAAGAATACAGAAAAAAATGTAATATTGTGATATATTATTACAATTTAAAATAATTGGTTTTCAATTTATTATACTTTAAATTATCATTTATTTCGGTGATGCAAAGTTGAATTTTCAGGATCATTACTCCAGTCTTCAGTGTCACATGTGACATCCAGTCAATCACATGATCCTTTAGAAATCATTCTAATGTTCTGATTCATTATGAGTGTTGGAAACAGTTCTGCTGCCTAATATATTTGATGAATAAAAGGTTAAAAAGAACTGCATTTATAAAAAAATAAATAAAAAAAATTCTAATATAAATCTTCTTTATTATCACTTTTTATCAATTTAACACATCCTTGCTGAATAAAATTATTGATTTATTTTAAAAAAAATAAAGAAAAAAATTACTGACCCCAAATTACTGACCAGTAGTGTATATTGTTGTTATAAAAGATTTCTATCTTGAAAACATTTGCTTCTTTTTTTTTCTTTTCTTTTTTCTTTTTTTTATTCATCAAAGTATCCTAAAAAAGTATCACAGGTTATGAAAAAATATTAAGCAGCAGAACTGTTTCCAACTTTGATAATGAATCATCATATTAGAATGATTTCTAAAGGATCATTTGATAGACTGGAGTAATGATCCTGAAAATTCAGCTTTGCATCACCGAAATAAATGATAATTTAAAGTATAATAAATTGAAAACCAATTCTTTTAAATTGTAATAATATATCACAATATTACATTTTTTTCTGTATTTTTGATCAAATAAATGCAGGCTTGATGAGCAGAAGAAACTTCTTTCAAAAACATTAAAAATAGTAATGTGTCCAAACTTTTGGCCTGTACTGTATATATATATATATATATATATATATATATATATATATATATATATATATATATATATATATATATATATATATATATATGGCAACAGTGAATTAATTTTTTGTAACGATGACCATTTCTCATAACTGTGACTTTATATCATGGAACTTGATTTGCCATGACTTTTATCTCACAATTGCGACATTTCCTGTAATTGTGGCTTTTAACTCAGAATGTGACTTTAAATCACACAAGTATGACTTAATTTCTTGTAATTGTGGCTTTATATCTTCTCATAATGTGACTCTCTCACATGATTTTGACTTTGAATCTCATAATTGCAACTTATTTTTTTGTAATTGTGTCTTTATATCTCAGAATGTGCCATCTCAAAAGTCTGAGATTAAATTTCACAATTGACACTTAATTTCTTGTAATTGTGGCTTTATATCTCAGCGTGACTTTATATCTCACGGTTCTGACTTTAAATCTCACAATTGTGGCTTAATTTCTTGTGATTGTGGCTTTATATCTCAGAAAGTGACTTTAAATCTCAAAATTGTGACTTAATTTCCTGTAATAGTGTCTTAAAATCTCAGAAAGTGACTTTAAATCTCTAAAAGTCTTAAAAGTCTTAAATTTTTAAAAGTTAGTGAACCATGAGCTGGAAGATGATAGCCTTTGATAATTCATCATGCCACAAAGTCCCACAGAGTATTTGACATATTGAGCGAAAATAAAATAAAAATAGTAACATGTTATGTAAATACCTGGTTAATTTTTTTTTTTAAATGTGAGTGAATGAAAACTATTATTTTATTTTATTGAATTGAGTTCTAGAGCGTTTTTGGTATAAGGCATAAAGTATGTATACATATAATTCATACCTAAAGTAGAAATATTGTGGGACAAGTTCACATTGTAAGTTTAATTTATGGTTAGGGGTGTTCTAATTCCTGTCCCGAAATATGAGCACTAGCAAACTCCTAGCACAGCTCCAAGGTCCCTCAGTCTTCAAGGTTGGCAATGCCCAATAAAGCAGTCTCAAATTAATAATAATGCATAATAATTCTTTCTAAGCAGTCTTTTGAGAATTGTCTGCTTTTATTTGTGTCATAAGCAAATAGGGCAGACTGATTTCCAGTGACCGCTGCGAATGTCAAAGTTGGATGCTGATCTAAGACACATATCTCTTACATCCCCTGCTTCTAAACATAATAAAGAGAGCGGCTGATCTCAGATCAGCGGGAAAGAGCACGCTCCACTGACAATGTCAGGTAAAGAGCAAGCAAGCAAAAGCTAAAAACAATTGTCATAGCCAGCAGACAAACCTCAGCACAGGAAAGGGATAAAGAAGATTAAAAAAACAAAAAACAACAACAAAAGCTAAGCATAAAATATCTGCTGAATCTCAGAGAGATTCTTTATTTGAAAAGCACACCATTAATCTCACAGGATTTACCAGGAGGATATGTCACTTTAGTGCTAAATTTATAAACTTGAGTTTATAAAATTAATGAAAGAGCACAAATGTAACGCAATATTATCTAATTCTTTAAACTGCAACTAAGCATCTTAAAAATACCTGAAATATTTCATTTTTTCACAAAAAAAACCAAAAACAAATTAATATATATATATATAATGCATCAATCTCAAAATAAATAGTCAAGGGGTCTCTGAGGTCTTTTTCATCTTCTTGAGGCTGGATGTCAGTAATTCACCCATAATGCTCTAGGCTTAAGGTCTCGTTCAATAGATAAAGTTGAGCAAGGGCATTTAAAAGATGTTTAGATTTTTTTTTTTTTTACAAAAATGTAAAAATCTAGTTTATAAATACCAAACTTAATTAAATGGGCAGCCTACCAAAACATTAGAAAATCATTTTAATTTTTAGAAAGTATTTAACACTTAATAACATATAATTTCCCATAATCAAAAGCATTACAATAGAATTTGTTCATTTTTTGTTTTTCATGCTCTATTTTTTCCCTCAGTCAACTATCTTTCGTTATGAAAAACATACAAGATACAACAGAAAGCATGAATATTTTGGGCAGTCCACATGCACACCAGTATAATGTTCCGGTCAGGAAGCCCAAGTGCCAGCACACGCTAATAATATCCCACACATTGGATGTCTTGCCCCTGCACTGAGACTGCCAGCTCTGCAAATGCCCCCTGAAGTTTGCAACTACAACCATCCGCCCACGTGGCAGCCCACCAGTGTGTGTGCTAGACTACATCATCTCTGTAATATCTGCTGTTTGATCACAACAAACAAGGTGCGAGATGTTAAAACTGGTCTTGGGTGGGATATTTGTAAGTAACAAAGACGTGAAATCATTCAAAAGTGTTGGGTCAGTCAGATTTTTTGAATAGAAATGAACAGCTGTATTCACCAAGCACACATTAAATTGATCAACAGTGACAGTACATGTTTACATTACAAAAGATTTGTTTCAAATAAATGCTGCTCTTTTGAACTTTCTATTCATCAAAGAATCATGTTTCCACAAAAACTCTTTTCTACGGTGGCGCAATGCTGCCACACATATTTTTCCTACTCAAATATGTCATAATAACGATATGTTATGTAACAAGATGCCGTTAAAAACAGTTTTTTCGTAATAACAAGATAGTGTCGTTAAAACAACATTTTTCTCATTAAAATATATTTTCTCATATAATGAGATCACGTTAAAACAAGTTTTTTTTTCATAATAACAAGATAGTGTAATTAAAACAAGATTTTTCTCGATAAAATAATATACATTCTCTCATAATAACGAGATGTCGTTAAAACAACATTTTCCTCGTTAAAATTATATATTTTTTCTCATAATAACGAGATGTCGTTAAAACAATGTTTTATCGTAATAACGAGATAATGTGTCAATAAAACAAAAAGAAATTCTCTTTAAAATAATATTTTTTCATAATAACATTAACATTTTCTTGTAATAATGTAATAATGAGATGTCATTAAAACAATGTTTTTTCATAATAACGAGATAGTGTCATTAAAAAAATTCTCACAAAAATTCTGCAATTTCTCTAAAAAAAAAATCCTGTCGTCACTGGCGAGCAATGAATTCTTGGGTAAGCAAGGCTGCGAAGGATCCATCTCTTGTATCCTTCATTTCACGAGAAACGAAGGACGCATTTGGAGAACACATTTGAAGAAGCCTTCGAATTGGTGACGCGGTGATGCAATCGGCCTTCGAAGGATACAGCCTCTGAATTGGGACGCAGCTACAGACAGTAGCGCGCACATCACGTACAGTTCGCGCATACAGAAACATTCAGGAGCACAGAGACTTACTGTCAGCGTTGTTCTGTGATTTATCAATTAAATAGCTTATAAACTGAAAAGTGCTGGCATATACATTATTGCTCTCTGTTTTTGAACTAAAACCCACAGCTTCACTATCACCGCTGCACAGGTAGGTTTCATTCACACACACACAATTGCTCTCTCACTAATGCATTCAAATCTTACTGTGCTACTTCATCTGTATCTGATTTAGAACAAGCAGAAATCTGTAATATACAACGACCCATAGACAAAACAACTGAAAAATAAGCTGTTACGTCAGAGCAATAGCGTGAGGGCAGCGTTCTGACATTTGCTGCAGCTGTGCACAAGGCGACCCGAGTTTGAGTCTCGGCTCGAGGTTCACAAACTTTAGCATCTAGTTGCAAATTGCGGCCTGTTGCAAAGCATTCCCATCTCTTGTGTTTTTATTAACGACGTCATCAGCAATTAGATGACGTTGACTCGACTTCAAACTCCTAAAAGTCGACGTCAAAAATAGGTCGTTTAACCTCTACGACACGCGGACTGTGATAAAGGCCTATTTCCCACGTTGTCAAGCCACGTAAAAAATACATCCTTTTAATAATATAATATCTTGTTATAACGGGAAAAGCATATTGTTTTATTGACATCTCGTTATTACAAGAAAATATTTAATTTAAAAGACATTACATCTCGTTATTAACATAATTGAGTGAAAAAAATGATATGTATGTGGCAGCAATTGATAATAATAGGAAATGTTTCTTGAGCAGCAGATCATCATATTAGAATGATTTCTGAAGGAACATTTGACTGAAGACTAGAGCTGAAAATTTTGATTTGATCACAGGAATAAATTTAATTTAATTAAATATATAAAAACTTGCAATAATATTTCACAATGCAGCCTTGGAGAGCAAGAGAAAGTCAATGTAAACTTGTTGTGCGGCTAAGTTTGTGGTGTGCGATCTCTTTTAAAGCCTAACCATAAAATTTAAGCCATTTTATAACTTTTTCAATAAACCAATTGATGTCGAAATGCTGGGGAATTAACTATAAAATATTACATCTCTAGGACCATGCATATACACACATTTTTAAAAGTAGGTTTAAAGGAACACGCCGACTTTTTGGGACTTTAGCTTATTCACCGTATCCCCCGTATCCCCCAGAGTTAGATAAGTCCATACACACACTTCTCATCTCCGTGCGTGCCGTAACTCTGTCTGACGCACCCACCGCTAGCCTAGCTTAGCACAAAGACTGGAGGTAAACGGCTCCAGCTAGCATACTGCTCCCAATAAGTGACAAAATAACGCCAACATTTTCCTATTTACATGTGATTTGTATAGTCACTGCGTGTACAAAAAACAAGGTCACATGAGACACAGCCATCTTCTAACCGTATACAACTATATTCTCAGAAGGCACTGCTACTTCTGCGGAGTGATTTACTCCAACTCTGAGTGAACTCTCTGCTCCACACCACAGGGCTTCTCAGGTGCTGCGAGCAAATCACTCCGCCCAAGTAGCAGTGGGGGATACGGTGAATAAGCTAAAGTCTCAAAAAGTCGGCGTGTTCCTTTAAATGAATATAAAAATAAAAATAAAGAATAGAATGAGCTGTCATTTTGGCATGTTTATATTATTAGCTTAGTTCCAATAAGGCTTAAACTGACATCAAACCATGCGGACATATCCTATGTATCATTCTGTACATGCTTCAGATGTGAGTCACTTCAGAAACATGACGTGACGTGACTGTGCTCTCGCTTTCTCTACTCACAGTTACAGGAGAAGGAAACAAAGCTGCTGATATGCTGGTGGGGTGAAACTGTCACAAAGAAAGTGTCCCGGAATGGCCATGACCTTGCGCTTTCTATGGAAATCTGTGCAATTGCGATCAGTTTCTGTCATAAATGATTTGTGGATAATATCACTCAGCAAATTTAGTGAAAAGTGCCGTTAACAGAAAGCATGTTCTAACAGTAATGATACCTGACATAAATATCCCAGAAGGCAGAAAACTTTTTACGACATTTTCAGAACATTGTATTTTTATTGCTGTAAGGTTGTCACAGCACACAGTTAAAAAAAAAAAAAAAAAACACACCTAAGATAACCTAAAACACTTAAAAATGCGATGGGGTGACAAAATTTTTTACTTGTAAGTGATTGTTTTAAATCGCTTAAAATTGTTCTAAATAACACACCTAAAATAAAAAATTACGTAAACAAAACTCAGAATGTAGTTTACATATCTGGATTGCAAAAAATGTATACCATGCGTAAACATAAAAATGCGAAATTGCTATGCAATTGGATACAATCACAAACAATCAGAATTAGAGCTGCCTGATTCTGGATAAATTGAGAATCCAAATTTTTTGTGTTTGTTTCAAACAGAGATCATGATTCTCCCACAATTCTGAACAGACAGCTATTTAAATAAGTCTATTTAAAATGTAAAAAAATTCAGGTTGAATGAATGATTCAATGACTCCCTCAACAATAAATTGTGTCATTACTGGATGAATCAGGTTTTTTTTTTTTTATCTCTTGAATGATTCAATGACAAATACATTTTTTAACAGCCACTTGTCGCCATCTACTGATGTGACAATGTAATTGATACTTTCAAAAGGCGATTTGCTCTATTTTGATCGCCAACATAGTCATCAGTGTTTAAATCTGTACAATAAACTTTTATCCCACCAGTACTTCTGTGATAATATGAATATTTGTAACAGAAATTTGTGGTTTCATAGCTATACATGACCACAGCTCTCTCTGGCTCAGTGGCAGTTCCAACACAGATCTGAATGTTCGCTGTGATCGTACTTGTTAAAGGCTTATAATAGCAAATACATTTCAATATTATATGCAACAAAATGTTTCTGTTACATGATGAAAACATAACGTTAAACGTGTAACATTAAAAACCCAAAATGTCATTAACTTTCCCCACCACTGACAGAATTTTCGGCTTTCCGTGTTTTCACTGTTATACGGTAGGGGGCGCAATTACACCTCTTCTGAAAGAGTATCTCTTGATCCAAACGCAGACGAAGAAGAAGCAGAAACAAGCGATATCATGCATACGTAAAATAACGCGATCATCAACATTACACATCATATAAATCAAAACTACCTAATGTTACTGGATGAAATGTCATTAAATTAAATGACCCAGGAAGATCTATAGCAGCGGTCCCCAACCTTTTTTGCGCCACGGACCGGTTTAATATCAGACAATATTTTCACGGACCGGCCTTTAAGGTGTGGCGGATAAATACAACAAAATAAAATGATACGACCGGCATAAAAACTGGGGTATTTTTTAAATATAATAATAAACGTGAATCCAATGTGTAGGCTTACTCGCAATTTTATTAGCAGCGTCCTCGTAACATCGCGCCTAAAGACAACTGAGAAAGCCTGAACACAAACAAAATGCCCCTTCAAAAGAAAAAAATCTCCATGTTTTCGGTGCTGATGCGATGAAAGGGTGGCGCTGCCAATAAAGCACCTAAAAGCTGTCACAAAGAACCGGCAAAATTAATGATTATGAATATGTAAAATATAGCAGAAGACATTTTAATTGTTTAATAATAAACAAGTGTTTTCTGTGCAAAGATGAAGTTGACGATGCTGACTCGATCTTTGCAGTAGGCCTAGTGAACGCACCAGAGAGAAATGCACATTTCATACGAATTAGCCTACATAAGCAGAGAACAGTCAGTTTTCTTTCGTTTTGAATTGTTCTGTTTAAAAGTAGACGGTTAATTTATGAGATCAGCTCCAGTTCACGCGCCCGCGCCTCCGTGTCGTGATTAAATATTTTCTAATATATTTACTTCTTACTTATTAAATCCAGGCAATTGGTTGATGAAACATTGATTCAAATTAAGATACAATACAAAACGAAATTAAATTTAAAGACAGGCTTTTTGCTTTCTGTTTAAGGTCTCTGTGAAAGTTTTAAAGCAGTCTTTTAGTGCCGCTTTCAGAGCGCTCACGTCCGTAACGGAGAACTGTCCCGTCCGTAACATTTTTTTTTTTTTTTTTTTGTGTGAAATAGGCTACATTTCTAAATAAATGCGACTTATAGTCCAGTGCGACTTAGGCTATATATGTTTTTTCTTCTTCATGACGCATTTTTTGACTAATGCGACTTATACTCATATATACTTATACTTATATATTCTTTCTGTGTGGTCCGCGGCCCGGGGGTTGGGGACCTCTGATCTATAGGACCGTGAAGCTTTGGGATGTTGATGGACTCGATCTACTCCATCTATGTTTTGACCTTCGTTCTGAATCCGATCTGGATGTAGTCTTTGACAAGAACATGAATTTCTCATCTTTTTGCTCAAAATGTTGCTTTTTTTAATGAAACTAACCCACATTCAAGTGTTAAAAAGCTAAAATAAAGCTCAAATAAAACAGGGTTTTTTTGTTTAAAAGCATAGGGTCTGTTCATTCTTTTGACATATTGCATGTTCAGATTTTCATACAACAAAATATTCTGGGGGCCATTAAAAATGTTGTGAAAATGATCAAAAATGCTGGCGCTGGCTGGCGGGGGAAGAGTTAAATACGTAGAAAAAAGTTTCACAACATTTAGCAGGGCTGTTATCACAGGTGTGTCACCTGACAAAGTGAGTCGTGAGAGGCAGAATGCTCTGTGCTGACATCCCAGAAACACACTCACACAATGACACACTTGAGAGATTGTACGGACCATCTGTCTCACACACACACAAACACACACACACACACACACACATACAGGCATGGCTTGTGGACAGTGTGACGGCTGCCATAATTAAGCTTATGGTGTTTGTCAACTTTCCCTGCATGAAGCAGAGCATCGCACAGTGGCCGTCCACGGTGAGTCACGCTACCCAGACGGGACAGCAGCGTCGACTGCCAAAAAACCCAGTCAGCACCATAAAGGTCTGGGTGCTCTACACTCCCAGCATGCAGTGCGGCTGCCAGATGATTTTTAAAGCCACATTTGCACAGTAACCACTGAGGAACACAAATACACCCACTGAAACCTGGCATTTAAAAATATGGTGTGAAGTAGTCGAGAAACCAACCTCCTGCGGTAAACATCCGGTATTTGAATTTTTTTTTTGGGCACAGACATACTGTATACACTCTTAGAAAAAAAAAAGGTTCAATGGGGTTTAATATAGAACTGAAGGGTTATATGGCAAAAGGGTTCTGTATGAAGAAATGTCTTAAATGATGGCAAAATATTTACGTCTAACAGGTTATTTCAAATCTTTCTAGTGATAAAGCATGATTACGAGCTCCTAAAATTTAATTAAAATAAAAAACTATTAATTAAAACTAAGAAGCAGCGCCTGACCCTTTAAGCTTCTACATGGAACCTCTTCTTAAGAGAGTAGGAGAGGTTTGAAAAGTAAGGTGACATTACGGCATGAGTCTAGTTTGCACTATGTCCCTATGATTGGTCAATTTACATGGTGTTCTGATGGCTTCTTCCTGTCTAAGTGGTCCAGACTTTGTGATGATGCAACAGGATGATATGGATCACAAAGGCATGCTAGTCAAAAACTAAAAAAATGTTATGAATGGCAGTAACCAATCCAATTATAGAAAAGCGTAACGGTTTTGAAAGCTAAAACTTCTGTAACAAACAATTTATGGATTTCTGTCCGTCTCAGAATAGTGTTATTGCACAGTAGCACTTTCATGTCGTTCGTTTTATTTATTTTATCTTTCAAGATATAATTTTGGTTTTGTCTGAGTTTCCATTAGAAATCTTATAAATAAATATAACATTTCAAGCCGAAAAAAAATAAAAATCTTTCTCAGTGCTCCCAGGTTTGTTTTTAACCGAAACACAACAGGTAAACAAGCCTCAAAGATCCAGTTCTGCATTACAAATCATTTCAGCATGCCAACATATTATAAACAAATTCCTTTAGAGTACTACAGTACATGTCAAATGCAATAAAGATTGAAATCTTGGCTACTTTAGATACTGCTACTATTGTTTATAAGACATGTTGAGGCTTATTTTTACCTCACCCCTGCCAAGCTTCAAATGAATTCCTAGAATTCCAGTTAAAAGTCAGTATCGCTGATCTAAGTGAGAGTATGCTGCTCTTCCTGATTTTTTGGATATCTGAATATTTCTCTCCCAGCCTGGCGCATGTTTCGTCAGAATCCTTTATCCGATAATAACTGAAAGTGGCACAGTGACAAGAGCGCAAACAAAGAGAGACTGTCAAAATGTTACGTTAGTGTAGCGCAAACTAGGAAACAGTTGCACTTAGGAAACAGTTGAAATGTTTCATTTCAGACTAAAATGTCATATTATGCCTCTACATTCAATATCATCATGTTTTTCAAATGATTCGTTCTTGTGTGTGAATACACACTTTGACAGGTAACTAAAGGAGGACCAAAAGACTCCATTTAGGGACATTTAGGCCTTGTCCACACTAATACATATTCTTTTTAAAACATCTTTTTCTCTCCATTTTGGCCTTCCGTCCACACTGAGACTGCGTTTTTATTAATGAAAACTAAGCTTTTGGAAAATGCTCTCCAAAGTGGATTGTATTGTAGCATCAGTGAATGGTGAGATCTTTTGCTAAATAAAATGATCCTATCAGAAGAATTGCGCAGAAGGTTTTACGCATGAGCGAGCAGTCAGGTGAATTTAGCGTATTCAGGTGTTTTCCAAAAGTTTCTCATCCACACTGAAACGTCGGAAAACGCCTGAAAACACTAGTGTGGACGGAGAGCGTTTTTAAACGAAAACGCCGTTTTCAAATGTATCCGGATTAATGTAGACGTAGCCTTAGGGAAGTGCATAGTTGTATAAAAAAAAAACGAAAAAAACAAAGTAAGCAAAATAAATGTTTTTATAAAAAAAAAAAGACTAATTTTATTATTTTATTCTTTAGGGGTGTTCAAAAGGAAAACTCGCTCACAAACAGACAAAGGGCACTATTTTAACGATCTAAGCACATGGTCTAAAGCGCAGGGCGCAAGTTCACTTAGGCCGTGTGTCCACCAAAGCGTTTTTTCATGCGACTGGTGTGTTTTTTCAATTGTTTTCAATGGGAGCGCCGCGTTTTTAAAACGCCATGAGCGTAGCGTGGCGCTGAGCATTTTTTTTGCGCCGAAGCGCCAAGCATTCGGCGTTTTTTACAGGTCGCCGAGAGTTGAAGAATGTTCAACTTTGGGTAAAACGCAGCGCTCATCACTGTCACTTTTTACCCAACCGTCCAATCACAGTGGAGGAGGGGCGGGTCTAATACCACACTGACCAACCGCCACATTCTGCTTGTACAACGTCAACAGACGACAACAACAAGCATAATAACGGAACAAAATAATTTAAAACAAGAGCAAGAGGAAATACCATTACATTGTATCAACATTTTAATATAGAATCAATACAGAAACAAAATATGTGTGAAATGAGACACTAGTAACACTTTCGCGGATATTCTGTATCATAACAAGCAAAGCGTCTCAACTGAAAAAAATATTGCGCTGCCAAAACGCTCTCAAGCGCTCACAGCTAGGTGTTTTCAGCAGAGCGCCAACGCTTTGGTGAACACACGGCCTTAGAATCCACTTTTGCTAGTTTAACAATGGGAAAAATGGTCGGCGCGCCAGGCGCGTGGTCTGAAAGGGTTGTCCCTATTCTCTTAATGAGTAATGGGTGTGTTTTGGGATGTACGTGCAATAAACCAATCAGAGTCTCATCTCCCATTCCCTTTAAATGCCAGTTGCACTCGCGCCATGGCGGATTCGCTATTTACATTTTTTTTTTGTTATTTCTTTTTCGCAGTCTATTTCTGTTGCCTCAAAATAGCAACGCATCAACAATGCGCCAGAACACACCTCGTTTTCAGACCAGCACGCCCATGGGCGCACAAATGGGCGCAAATTCATTTGCTAGTTAAACAACGTGGCGCAGGACGTGAAAATGAAAACTGCGTCGGGCTGAAACTAGCAAAACACACTTGCATCGCGTTTGGCGTTGCATTGCACCAGGTGTAAGATAGGGCCCAAAATGTCAATATCCTAGTGCTGTCAAATCGATTAATCGCATCTAAAATAAAAGTTTTCTTTTTTTTTTGTTATAGTGTTTATATAATATATTCGTGTTACACACATACAGTATATTATACAAACACAAACTTTTATGGTAGATGCGATTAATTGATTTAACAGCCCTACTATACTCACTACTAAAAAGCAAATTTTTTGATTTGGGTTAGTCTTATATCACTAAAGTCATGAGAAGTCAAATTACACAGATGCGGAAACGTGCGTGTACGTGTTTCTGTGCAGTATCACATGTGTGCCAGCAGTTTCTTACCCTTCTTGGTTGTCCTCTTCGTCCAGATTGGAAAGTAGCTGGGATCCGGCCAGCGAGAGGTCCAGGGCAGCAAGAGGAAGGTCCCTGTAGGCGAAGCTGACCAGCTGCACTGGAGCCATGCACTGGCCTTCATCCTCCACCTGCTGAGAGATCACCTCCAGATCCGGCACTGCCGCCTGCTGAGGGGGCCTGGGGACACATGGGGGACACTACTCTGTTGTCTTCTTACATTAACTGTCTTCAACAAGTTACCATAAAGAAATGACCTTGATTAGGCCCACCACAAAGACTTTTCATATTGGAACCACAGATTAAATGAAACCTAACTATCATCACAGATGGGTACTGAAAAGTCAACATGAAAACAAAACTGTTAGTCTTTACTTTCTTTATACAATTTTCTGGTCTTATTGTGAAATGCTTTATCAGTGCAATGACTCATCATCATAATCTTTCACTGAAATGTTTTTCAACCCCCGATCCCTTTAACCAACAACAGAAACCATTCATTCACTTCAAATTATTTCCGATCAATGCATTGGAAAGTCACTCATTTTAAAGAATCGGTTCATTTAGATGATATATGTAAATTAAGAAGTGTACTTTTGTGAACTGCTTCCATGGACCATCTGAAAGAACTGGATGTAGAAGTCCTGAATTTTTGGCAGCAAATATTTGGTTAACCGCAGCTGTTTGCACTGGAAACTTACACTAATTTTAGTTAACTGGTTTGTGTAAATCAAGCAGTGTACTTTGTGAAGTCCTATCACATGGGCTCTCCGAAAAAAAAACATTCACTGATTCAGTGAGTCCCTGAGTAGAAGTCCTGAATTTGTGGTGGCAAAATATTTGGATAACCGGAGTTGTTTGCACTGGAAAGTTACACTCATTTTGGTTAATTGGTTTGTTTAAATGGTTCATGTAAATATTGCAGTTTACTTTAGCGTACTGCTTCATTCACATGGATCACATGGATTCACTAAAATGAGATTCATTGCAGGCCCTGCATTTTTGGTAGTGAAATATCTGGTTAAGCAGTTATTTGCACTGGAAATTTACACATTTCAGTAAATTAGTTTGTTTTGATAAGGTGCAGTTGGTTCGCAACATGGTTAATGTAAATTAAAGAGTTTACTTTTGTGACCTGATTGATTTGCATGAATCTTCTAAACAAACCAAATGAGTCACGGATTCATTAAGGCCCTACATAAAAGTCCCTGTGAGGTATTTTACATGTTTTCTGTAGCATGACATTGTTGTTTATTACATACAGATTAAATGTTTTGTGCCAAATAAATATAGTGTTGATATTTGATTGTTTCATTTGTAAATGTCGCAATATGGAAGCAAAATTTGTTGTTGACTTTAAACAGCAAACAATGGCAGGCCACATAATAAGAAGTATACTGTATAAAAACAGAAAATAAGGCAAAAATTAACTGTCTTATGGAAAACCGCCATGTCCGCAGGGGTGTTAAGGCAAAGCGTACCAAATCATAACACAAGGGGAACAGTATACATGGCACAAATGAGAAAGAGAAAAAAAAAATAAATAATCACAATGCAGGAGAGGTCAGGGATGAGGAATGTGTTTTATTCTGACAATGCATGATGTATGAGACACGAACACAATGAACGACCAGCAACAGAAGAGGGAAGTGAATCAGAGACCCAGAATCCCATTATTGAGACGTATTCGCGCAGATTACTGACTGATGCGATTCTAAGACAGACGAGAAGCAGATTGAGGAATCTCAAAAAGGGCATGGCCACAAATAGCAGAAGTGGAATATGGAAATGCATACGAAACCTCAATGGCTACATAAGTAATGCATGAAAGAAGATTAAGTTGTGGCCAGCGTCCCACGTGTCGAGATTGATTCCTAAACCCAGAATATTCATCATGGTCGGAGCATCATGCGTTGCGTTCTACAATAATGAGGTGTCGGGAGAATTTCAAAGCACAATATTGTGGCAAAACAACAAAGTCCCACAGTTGGATGTCATGGCTGGTTCTACCCGGTTTTGTCTTTGATTTATTGGATTTAGTGTGCTGATTCATCTCACGTTTGCAGTTTGGGATTGCTGTTCTCAATCTCAGCGCAAACAAGGCAATGAATATATACTTCTGCAATGCTCACTTGCTTTTGATATCGAACTTTAGTGAGGTAACTTACAAAATAGTTCACACAAATATGTTTTGATACTCGTGAGGTTGAGTAAAAGATGACAAAATGTAAATCTTTGGGTGAACTACACCTTTAATTGCAGTGTAAAACAAAGAGGTCATGAAAACTAGCCAGACAGGGAGATCCCTACAAAATAAACAGCAATGTGATAATTGTAATCATAACGTATGCTCATAACTGGAATCGATCCTCGCGACCCTTAAGATGACTTAATCAAGGGCAGAGGAAAGGACAGAGATGGGAAGAAACCTGGGTTTTGGCTTCTGTCCCAGACGTGCTGGATGAGAGGTGATAAATTATGCCAGTGCAAAGAAAAAAAAAAATGCGGTGAACAAAAAAGGAAGCATGTAATAGTACAGATTCTCAGGAGAATAAAGAAGCATTGCCACTGTGAATACAGGGTCAATAGAGAGAGGCTGCAAGTGTGGATCGCCATTATAAGACAGTGATATGACGCTGGGAAGTGTTTCTGTTACTGTTGCCCATCCCGATCTTTAAAACATTAATGGCTGTGGACCCAAACGTACTGTAATTTCCCCAGAAAATCTTCTGCTTTTCTTTTATCTCCGTGTTTGTTGTGTTTTCAGCAAACAATGCATCAAACATGAATGAATGATGAATAATTGGGTGAATCTGAAGAAATCTGAGACGTGGTATAATTGACAATATATAATTTAACAAGAAATATATAAAGATAATACACTGACATTATTTTTTTGACAAATTGCTGCACTGTAATGTAAAAAAAAGTAGAAAAAATTAGTGTTGTCAAATCGATTAATCGCACCTAACAAACGTTTTGGTTTATATAATATGTGTGTGTGTGTGTGTGTGTGTGTGTGTGTGTGTATATATATATATATATATATATATATATATATATATATATATATATATATATGTTTATATAATATATATATATATATATATATATATATATATATATATATATATATATATATATATTTAATATTTAATTTAATATTGAAAAACAAAACAAAAACCTAATTCAAAATATTAATACATAACTATAATAGTATATAACAATTACCATTTAAATAAATAAATTACAATTTAAATAAATATTAAATACTTAAATCACACTGTACCATTGTGAATAATTGCAAAATCAAAAAAATCTAAACTGAAACATCTGGACACATTACAGTAATGGCAGGAAATGTGGTTAATTGTCAAAAATAATGTCAAATATAAAAAATATAAAAAATAAAAATGTATATAAAAAATGGTCCAAAAAAGGTTAATTTTCTTTATATTTTATTTATTTACTCTTTATCGGGAAAATTTGCCCTTACCATTTGAACACAATTTTATAATAAATTACAGTAACGTACTGTATATCATCATAGCTTCACAAACATCAAAATGCTCCATGACAGCAGCGCTTCGATCGCACTTCTCTCCAAAATCTCTTTTCACACCCTTCATGCGGGCTGGCTGGTAAAGGACGGGCTCAGCATGTGGCGTCCCGTCCTCCCTGATGCTATCTGCGCACTTGGCACTGCATCCCACCAATTGCTAACAGGACTCTAATCAGTCCTGACACGCACAAACTGTTCAGGGCATCAAAATCACATTTGCAAATAACCATATGCAAAGCCGTAGCGCTGTCAGGTACTGATGAGTGTTCGCTAGTGGCACGACGCCCGCATGAAGTTTCTGTTCGCCACACCGCAGGACGAGTAGTAGAGGACACAGACATAAGACCAAGTTTGGTGTACAAATTAGAGGGGGTTACTGGGGGCCTGAGAGCCCCTCGTTCTCCAGTTATCTCTGAAATCAGACCTTGTGCCTGATTAGAAATTATACAAAATTACATGAATTGTATTTATTCATCACTGATCTATTTTTTTAGCAGATGTGTTTATCCAGCATTGTCGACTATGCAATTTAAATAGGACACTTTTCCAACCTGCCGTATATGCTGTTGGTCCTTTGCGAGCTGCCAAACAACCGAGGCATGGCCTCTACAAGACCCCTGAAGGTGTGCTGTGGTCTCTGGTAGTGCTGGGAGGTATGACCCAAAATCCATATCACGGTATCTTTCAAAATTATACCGGTTTCACAGTATATGACTTATATATAGAGCTCTGGAGGCTGAAGTCACCCAATCTAAACGCCGCCATTTTGGCAGGCAATCAGGAGAGCGCCAGCATTGGTATCAATAGCATGATCGATAGTGGTCAATGATCATTTAAAACCAGACTGTTTAAACCTTACTATTTCAACATGGTGGACAGCTGCTGTGCGGATGGATGCCAGAACAGGCGGAGGAAAGCAAAGGGGAAATCATTTTATCGTATTCCTAAGGATCCTGATAGACGACTGAAATGGTTCACTGCAATAAAGCGTGCTAACCAACACAACAAAACAGAGAGATGGGAGGTTGGGAGCCATCAAGCAATGGATTTCGCTTGTGCAGTGATCACTTCATATCAGGTATGTTCTTCCTAATGTAACTTGGCTAGCTAACATGTTTAAAATGGTTTCTGACGATTGTAATGCCATTACGTTTAAGTTTCCAACCCTCTACAATGCGAGTGAATCATTCGCAAATGCGACTAAATCTTCACTCTGGGCGACTAAATAATGTCTATCATTAACCATTGGCTAATAAATTCTTAGATTTTTTGATTCTTAGAAAAAGAGTGACAACCCTCTTTCACCCGACTACGTCCCATCTATGTTCAACCATGTTCCATCCCCGGAGAAAAGAGAAAGAAGGCGGAAGTTAGATGTGTTCAACAGAAGAGCAAACTCCAAAGAATAGAGCAAGCATTAAAGTCATCAGCTTCAGCGGTAACCCATTCAACAGTTTGTGGCATTATAGGGATCTGTTGAGTTTAATCTATTAAGATTTGCTATGTACAGGTCTATGTCTTTTGAATTAAAGTGCGCAGTGAACTCTGTTGCCGTCGTTCATTACATATTCGCTCCCGGCTGTCCCTTGCCTGCCAATATGGCGGTATAAACAGAGTAGGTCACGTGACGTCCGGAGCTCTATTTGGCCCTTGTCAAAATCACTCAAATTCCTGGCCTTTTCTCCTCCATCCAACACGTTGAGTAAGAGAAATGATTGTTTTTAACAATCTAACAAGTCCTTAATACGTGGCCTTGCTAGGAGATGATCAACGATATTCGCTTCACCTGTGACTGCTCATAATGTTTTGGCTCATCAGTGTATATCGATACATTTTAATTCAAGTGTCGTCGCACATACTCCACACATTCTCCGCTGACTGATAAGACTTAAACTAGCTGCCGTCTCACTTTGCCCCCAGTGAGTTTACAGTGCGCGGTCATAAATCAGCTGGAAAGAATCAATAGAAATAAATAAGAAAGTAGTCCACAGGGACGAACATTAACCCTCACCCACCATTTTTACGGGTTACTACGTTTTCAAGCCTTATAGCTTGAATACGTCGTAAATAAAGGCTGGTTACCAAAAATATGTATTTAAAAAATACCTCACTAGTGTTTGTCAAGTGAAAGAAATGCTAAGCTTAAGGGGACATATTTTCCCTGAGAGTTTTGGAACTTTTAACATAATGCTAACAATAACAGTGGCTTGGCAATGGTTAATGAGTGAATATATGTCTCTATTTTGAACATGTTATATAGGTTACAATCTTCTGCAGTCTCTCCTGTAAATGACTTGAACATCACAATGCGCTCCACCATAGAAACACTCAGACGGCAAAGTGAAAAAGAGCGGAGCTCAACTGAATATGAACCTCAGTGAATCTGCAATAGGAGACTATGCAGGCATGCAGAAAAATCGAATGTTAATCGCTGTTAAATTAATTAATAGGCTTGGTTTACTGTATAATTATACTGTATATAGATACTGTAATCATAGAAGGAAGTTCTGATAATAATGATTGATATTACAACTTCTAACACCCACTATAATAATTAACAACAATAAAAATGCAAAGTGTATTTACACTTTATCAATGTATATATAGAGATTAATATCAGTTAAATTATTTGATGCAAAATATTTAATATATTAAAATATTTTAATATGAAACCATTTACTTGTAATATTGTAATGGATTGTCAATTCAAATCCAATGTGTAAACAAATATGACATAATAATAATGGCTTTATCACTTTTGTTAAAAATGACTCTCATTTGATAACCTTAGTTAGGCTAACATGAACTAACCGTAAGCAATATATTTTTTCAAATATATTTCTCATGGTTAGTGCATTAACTAATATTCACAGATACAACTTTTGATTTTAAATATGAAATAGTAAATGTAGAAATTAAATTTTAAGATTAGAGAGAGAAAAAAAGTTAAATAACAAATAAGAAATATCTCTGGCTTATTCAAGGTTTCTCTTTTATATCAAGTTCCTCTGATCCAGATTTGAGTGAGTTATGAGAATCTGTGACCTTACAAGACAATAAAATGCAGTTTCAGCATGGGATGCACTAAAGTCATCATAACCTGTCCCTTGGTGGGTGTCTGTAGACACTAAACACACTGCAAATCACAGAGGAGATATAATCTTTACACCGGCTCTGAACTCACTAGAACAAACTAGCAGTTTGTAGAGGACAATAGAGTATAAATATGGCGGAAAACCGGTTGTGTTATACAGGCTTACAAACAAGTCAGTTATTATACATTTACACACCTAGATTGATTTTTATTTACATGTTCAACTTTCTTTAGTGTGTAATGTTGCTGTTTGAGCATGAAAAATGTAAGTTACAAAGCACAAAGTCACTCCAAAGGGATTTATTCTCTCAGTAACACGGTTTCTGAACTCCCTGAAACGCCTCCTTTGTAGTCTTGAGTTTTATTCGGGAAAGAACACATCACAATATTCCCCATTTAAATAATTCCAGCTCAAGGCATACGCAAAAAAAAAAAAACGAGACGAGGCCTGATTGAGTTGAGTTAGTAGTAGGGATGTGACCAAGTACTCGGAAATGACAGCGGTGATCGATCATGAAAACAATAGCCGCGTTTCCATTACAGATTTGCACAAATCTTTCGCGATATTCTCTAAATGTCGATAAAAGGTATTGCGAAATGGCGGCGTTTCCATTAACCGATGTTATGCGTCTGTCTGAAATGTCATTTTTTCCTCACGCAATAAGTTATTCCAACAATTATGGCAACGGATGTTGGTAGGTTTACATATATCCCAGCCACCGCACTAGCCATTATTTTTAATGGAGGGAGACGTAGGCATGTTATCCAAGCATTAATGGCAAATAAAAGCCCCTTATACTTGAGCGTGGCCACATGTGAAGTGTTTCTGGGTGTTTATCCCTCATATCTGCTTCGAGGTCTTGATTGTGGCATTTCTTAGTGGTTTAGAATCCAGTATTCCCGTAATTCTTTTGTTTTTTATGAGTTTAATAAAGAACTCTGTCTCTACTTCTGTCCAAACATACCACACCATCTACGTCAGGTGACGTGTAAATCTGCAAAAACTGTTTCCAACTGTTTTGCGAAATATTCCTTTGGCAAACCACCTCATGCAAGCGTAAAACTTTTTTACGAGACATGGAGTTTTAGCAAAATTGTCGTATTTTCAATTCGCAATTTCAATTTGCGCAATTTGAAGGGTAATGGAAACGCGGCTACAGATCGCCGTAACTTTAAAAAATATACTACTTTTTTAGTACCTGCAGTACCTGAGGTCTGACTGTTAGGACAGCATGCCATCCAGACCAGCGAAGTAAAGCGAAACTATGGATTTGAAAGCACGCAGTGACGCCTGGAATAATGTTGATAATAGAAATACAGTTGAATGTAAGATGTGCAGCGCCAATCTGTATATGTAACATTATAATGAGAGCACTATTATTATCGAACGTTGTGAATTCAGTGCGTTACGAGAAGAGAGCATCCACAACAGGAGTAACACTTTCTAGCTAGCACATAACATTTGCGTCCTTTTGTGCAGATACAAGTTGTAATGTTACGTTTCTGTCTCTAGGATATCTGATTATTAATCTCATAGGATGTGTCAGGCTTCAGTTTTCTGCGGTTCATTCACCCTTCAGCTTCACCTCATGCAGCTATTCCTTTTAGATGTTTCTTTTTCGAAAACATTGATGCATTATTGATAAGTGTGCAGTTTTTCAAGTAATACTTTCATATTTTTATAAACATATTTTCATGTAATTTTTATTTGTCAACAGTTTGTGTTTTAAAAAATTTTTTACAGTTTTTTTTTTAAATTATAGAACTTGTAAACAACATTACAAAAAAAACATGTGGCTAAATTCAACAAAAATGCCCTTCCGTAGTTAGTAGTGTGTTGAAACTAGGGCTGTCACTTTTGTGAAAAAAATCCTGTTCGATTTTTGAGACATATGTGTTCATTGAATCGATTGTAAAATCGATTTTCCATGTCTAAAGACGTTTCCATTTTAAACGCCAAATATGGGCAAATCCACGGACAACTAACAGGCATTAGGACGAACGTAAAGAGGGCGCTTGAGCTCTCGAAAAGCAATAAGCAGAGTGGACTGCCATAACATCAATGAAAAACATTACTGCAGTCTTCAACATGCCTGTGTTTACGATTAGAAAAGTCAAACAAATGTTGCCTACGTAGGCGATTGTTAACCGTAGCCTGAATATGTATCTGTATGCACGAGACTGTCTGAATATACCGGCAGAATTCACATTTTTGTAGTAAAAATAGAAACAGTATGCAGAAGTATAATGTGTGTTTGTCAGAGTTGCTGTGTGATGCGCGTTCGCTGCGGGCGTATCGTGACGAGCTGGACGCGTTCCGAGAAAAGACCGTTAAAATCGATTCCCTATTTTCGTTTTCGAAACTTGTGTTGGTTGGTCCGATCGATTGTGCAATTGATTTTCGAACGTAAAGTGACAGCCCTAGTTGAAACTTGCAGTTGGCGTGATATTTCCCAAACACACTCGAAACGACTGACCAATCACAACACACTGGTCCAGCCGACCAATCAGAGCACATTAGTGCTTTTCAGAAGGAGGGGCTTCATGGAGACAGGAATTAAACAGAGCGTTACTGACAGACTGGGATAAGAGGTGCTGCAACAATAAAAAATAATGTGTTTTTGAACATTCAAGCATTAAAAACCTATACTAGACTCTAAAAACAAAAAGACTGAAAATAATATGCATAAATAGGTTCTCTTTAAAGTATACAGCCTAGAAATCAGGTAGTAAAACTGCATATGTAGGAGTTGTTTAAGTTCAAGAGGGGTTTCAACTAATGTCCCAGTAACATCTGCTCAACATTCACAGCCAGATGCTGCAACCAGCATTCATCAGTTTGTGTTAATCAGCAACAGTGAGATTCCCATGTCCCAACCAAGTGCTTAACATGACGTAATCATTTCTGAGGGTGCGCTGGAAAGATTCACGTCATCCGTCTGCCACAGCCATATCATAGAGTCTTGTGTGACAGTGAACGGTATTTTGAGGTTAAACAAGAACACAACTATCGTGTATTATGAACTAGATGATGGTGAAAAAAGTGAACAGATGTCTGGTGTTGTGATTCACCATGTTTGCATGACCCCTTTTATGCAGAGCCATTAAAGACTATCTATCAAAAGCTATAAGAAATGAAAGCATATGGTACTGTACACAAACAGGCTAGATTTAGTGTCCCATTACTTGTTTTTTAAACATGTGGCACAAACCCCATGTTCTGTACGAACTACTAGATGTGTTTGAAAAGCGATTATGTAATATAAAATTAATATAGGGTAAAAAGTAGATCATTTTAAAGATCTTGATCTTCTCAACTGTATCCATCAAGGTAATTCAACAACGTTATAATTTTTACACATTTACACTGTAGTAAAAATGTATATTTTTAATTATCTACTTTTAGTTAACAAATTTATTCAGAATTTGAAATATATGTAAAGCTATAGCCCAGATTGTGTGCAACCCTGTTACTGCATGATGTCCCCCATTACAAAACATTTAAACATCCAAGTAGCAACATAATCTGGGGACGGGCGCATGAAAAAAATGTGAGAAATTTCTTAAGATAATTTCCAAGAAGAATGTTCCCAAGTGCATTTCATGAAAGATACTCCTCAGGTTCTCAGATGTTTTTCTAAGAACATCATCATCTTAGTTTTCCTCAAGAAGAAAATGCTGTTTGTGTTTTATGATTGTAGCCAAAGACTCGCTGCTCAACTCAATGAAAAACATTTCAAAGACCATCTTTTCAGTTGCCGGCAGAGTACCGTAATAATTTAAATGCTCACATTATTTTCATCAAAACTGTCTAGACAGAGTTCAGCATTCAGCATTAATGTGCCGTGTATAGTCCTTTTTAAAGAGCCTCCTGTCTGAATCTGAATATGCTACTTCCATACTATATAGTAGGTGAAAAACAGTGTGTGACAAAAGTAATATGTCTGCTGTAGTGTTCATAAAACAGTAATCGAAAAGTACCCGGATCACCTACTACTACCAGTAATATTCTGAAGTGTGCATCCAGTGGACACTTTACTATCCCATGAGACCACTAGAGAGGATTTGTGAACGGCAGTAAAGCGACGTAAATGACGCTGGTAGGTATGTCCGAATTTCATTCATACTACACACATTCATCCTATAACGAAAATATTTTAAAATGGTTGTGAAGAAAGTTTCAAACCAATTAAAAAAATCATACCTTTGGGGATTTAAAGGTATAGTGGAGGATTTTCTTTTTCAGGGTGGATCATCAAGACTATTGGTCCTCCTAAGTGTCAATCATTCTGGTGATATGTTTACGTAAGGCCGTCGTACTGCTCGTGCACACGATTCACACGATGGCGTGCGCTCAAAACACAGGTTGGGCTTCCCACTGATGCCTCAGTCGCGAAGTTTCTACTTGACAGGTAAAGTTTGGCATGCTATTTGGAGAAATCCATTTAAAATCACTGCTAGTAAAAGTTAATGTAAGCTATGATTAGCTCGTGCATTCGTTTAATAGGCGTTCCCTCTCGGCAGCAGGTAGAGTGTTGCGCATGTGTATTTTTTCAAAAAGTGGAGAGGGCGGTTCTTTTCTAAAATTCGGGAAAATCCTCCGCTATACCTTTAAGACAAGTTGGAGGTTATCCTAACTTAAAGATGTTATTTACAATGACTTTTAAGAAGATCCTTTTCAAGAATTTGATTTGTTCTTAAGTTTTGTTTAAAGAATAATCTTAAGGAAAAAAGATAAGAACATTAACAAGTATTTTTGGGAATACAAAATATCCTTAACTTTTCCTTAAAAATACCACAGTTAATTGATAGTTTCGTGAATCCGGCCACTGGATCCTTTCTGACATGAAGACTAATAATATAACTCTATTTAGCGCTGTACCGACGTGAAATTTTTGGCCAATACCAATATCCGATTATTCTTTATATTTGAAAGCCGATAACCGATATATTGGCTGATAAATCTAAATCCAATTTTTTTTTTCAATACTTTTTGAGAGCCTTACAAAAGTCTCACCATTAAAAGCCATGTCCCGAACACACAATTATAATGTTCTCATTATAATTATGTAGCCTATATGACTGACTTGCGCTGCACATGTTGCACTTAACTATATTTTCCTTTTTGAAGTGATTCCAATCATATTTCAAGCAATTCAAAACCATCATGTGGAACGATACGCATCTGAATTGTTTCAGCTTTAGGATATCAGACAAATTTTCTTATCAAGCTGATAACGATAACATTCAAAATTAACATACAGTACATAGGCCGATGCCGATATGGTGACCGATATATTGTGCATCCCTCTATATTTTACATTGACACAACAATTTTACATTTTTCAACCCAATTGCCAACATTATAAAAAAAGTAAAAAAAATAAATAAAGAATTCTCTCTTTAATTTACGGGAATTATAAATTCAGTAATCAGTAATTATAAACTAGCAATTTGTCCCTTTTGAGTGACAGCTAGGATAAATTTGCAAGCCTGTTTATTAATTTATTCATTATATTTTTAGGTGTGGATATTTTGAAATGTCCCAAATTTAGGTAATGGGGGCAAAAGGCAAAACTCATTTAAAATTAATGAAAAAAAAGCTAATCTAATACTGAGTATGACCTTCTGATTTTGACAGTCTAAATATTACATATATATATATTTGTTTAACTGACTATTTGTTGAAAGATTTGTTTTAAAGAGTCAGGTATTATCTTGAACCCTGAACATGGAAAGTGCCCTGCATCTCAACTAATCCCTGCAAACTGCATCTGAAGAACTTGAGTCCTACATACAGATGAAAACGAGCAGATTAATTGTGTAATTATTATATAGTGAGATAATAAAGAATTGGATAGTACTATAATCTTATTTTGCTGTCAAAATTGAATGTCACGGCAAGAAAATGATCAGCTTTCGCACAAAACAACAAGACAGACCTCATTAGACAGAACAGTCGAGGCTAAATGTTAGCTGACCTGTTTCAAGCACAAAGGCGTCCTCAGGGTGTGTCAGAGTGCATGTAAGCATGCGTGTGTGAAAACATGAGCACATGAGTATGCATGCACGTGTGCACAATCACTCACACAAACATACACACACACACACACACACACCTTGTGTGGTGAAAAAAGGACATACACAAACAATAACAACAAGACTAAATGATGATCAAAACACTAAAAGCACAACCTCACATTTTACATTTGCTCCACTGCAGCTACTGACTATGGTTATATTATTATAATTTAAAAAATAATAATATTAGCTTCTGATGAGGATGAGCAAGGGTTATAAAAAAGTAACCATGACAAATCTGACCCTTAAAAAAACTGAAACAATAAAAATAAATTTAAATTTAAAGAACAATATTCATCCGCACCGTTCTTCCACAAAAATCAATGCAGTTTTGTTCTTTTAACCATTAGAGGACCATCAAAGTTATGACTTTTCTCTGTGTTCCAGGAGCCGGCCACTGTGGAAGTTCCTCTAGGGTCATCTAGGTCTTCTTTCCTTCATTGCATGGAGGCCTGATGTTTTCTTCACTGCATGGAGGCCTGATGTTTTCTTCACTGCATGGAGGTCTGATGTTTTCTTGAAGTTTTCACTGCATGGAGGTCTGATGTTTTCTTCACTGCATGGAGGTCTGATGTTTTCTTGAAGTTTTCACTGCATGGAGGCCTGATGTTTTCTTCACTGCATGGAGGTCTGATGTTTTCTTCACTGCATGGAGGCCTGATGTTTTCTTGATGTTTTCTTCACTGCATGGAGGCTTGATGTTTTCTTCACTGCATGGAGGCCTGATGTTTTCTTGATGTTTTCTTCACTGCATGGAGGCTTGATGTTTTCTTCACTGCATGGAGGCTTGACGTTTTCTTCACTGCATGGAGGCCTGATGTTTTCTTCACTGCATGGAGGCCTGATGTTTTCCTGATGTTTCCTTCACTGCATGGAGGCTTGATGTTTTCCTCACTGCATGGAGGCCTGATGTTTTCCTCACTGCATGGAGGCCTGATGTTTTCTTCACTGCATGGAGGCCTGATGTTTTCTTCACTGCATGGAGGCCTGATGTTTTCCTCACTGCATGGAGGTCTGATGTTTTCTTCACTGCATGGAGGCCTGATGTTTTCCTGATGTTTCCTTCACTGCATGGAGGCCTGATGTTTTCCTCACTGCATGGAGGCTTGATGTTTTCTTCACTGCATGGAGGCCTGATGTTTTCCTCACTGCATGGAGGCCTGATGTTTTCCTCACTGCCTGGAGGCCTGATGTTTTCCTCACTGCATGGAGGCCTGATGTTTTCTTCGCTGCATGGAGGCCTGATGTTTTCTTCACTGCATGGAGGCCTGATGTTTTCCTCACTGCATGGAGGCCTGATGTTTTCTTCGCTGCATGGAGGCCTGATGTTTTCTTCACTGCATGGAGGCCTGATGTTTTCCTCACTGCATGGAGGCTTGATGTTTTCTTCACTGCATGGAGGCCTGATGTTTTCCTCACTGCATGGAGGCCTGATGTTTTCTTCGCTGCATGGAGGCCTGATGTTTTCTTGAAGTTTTCACTGCATGGAGGCCTGATGTTTTCTTCACTGCATGGAGGCCTGATGTTTTCTTCACTGCATGGAGGCCTTATGTTTTCTTGATGTTTTCTTCATTGCATGGAGGCTTGATGTTTTCTTCATTGCATGGAGGCTTGATGTTTTCTTCACTGCATGGAGGCCTGACGTTTTCCTGATGTTTCCTTCACTGCATGGAGGCCTGATGTTTTCTTCACTGCATGGAGGCCTGATGTTTTCTTGATGTTTTCTTCACTGCATGGAGGCTTGATGTTTTCTTCACTGCATGGAGGCTTGATGTTTTCTTCACTGCATGGAGGCTTGACGTTTTCTTCACTGCATGGAGGCCTGATGTTTTCTTCACTGCATGGAGGCCTGATGTTTTCTTCACTGCATGGAGGCTTGATGTTTTCTTCACTGCATGGAGGCTTGACGTTTTCTTCACTGCATGGAGGCCTGATGTTTTCCTGATGTTTCCTTCACTGCATGGAGGCTTGATGTTTTCTTCACTGCATGGAGGCCTGATGTTTTCTTCACTGCATGGAGGCTTGATGTTTCCTTCACTGCATGGAGGCCTGATGTTTTCTTCACTGCATGGAGGCCTGATGTTTTCTTCACTGCATGGAGGCCTGATGTTTTCTTCACTGCATGGAGGCCTTATGTTTTCTTGATGTTTTCTTCATTGCATGGAGGCTTGATGTTTTCTTCATTGCATGGAGGCTTGATGTTTTCTTCACTGCATGGAGGCCTGACGTTTTCCTGATGTTTCCTTCACTGCATGGAGGCCTGATGTTTTCTTCACTGCATGGAGGCCTGATGTTTTCTTGATGTTTTCTTCACTGCATGGAGGCTTGATGTTTTCTTCACTGCATGGAGGCTTGATGTTTTCTTCACTGCATGGAGGCTTGACGTTTTCTTCACTGCATGGAGGCCTGATGTTTTCTTCACTGCATGGAGGCCTGATGTTTTCTTCACTGCATGGAGGCTTGATGTTTTCTTCACTGCATGGAGGCTTGACGTTTTCTTCACTGCATGGAGGCCTGATGTTTTCCTGATGTTTCCTTCACTGCATGGAGGCTTGATGTTTTCTTCACTGCATGGAGGCCTGATGTTTTCTTCACTGCATGGAGGCTTGATGTTTCCTTCACTGCATGGAGGCCTGATGTTTTCTTCACTGCATGGAGGCCTGATGTTTTCTTCACTGCATGGAGGTCTGATGTTTTCTTCACTGCATGGAGGCTTGATGTTTTCTTCACTGCATGGAGGCCTGACGTTTTCCTGATGTTTCCTTCACTGCATGGAGGCTTGATGTTTTCTTCACTGCATGGAGGCCTGATGTTTTCTTCACTGCATGGAGGCCTGATGTTTTCTTCACTGCATGGAGGCCTGATGTTTTCTTCACTGCATGGAGGCCTGATGTTTTCTTCACTGCATGGAGGCCTGATGTTTTCTTCACTGCATGGAGGCCTGATGTTTTCTTCACTGCATGGAGGCCTGATGTTTTCTTCACTGCATGGAGGCCTGATGTTTTCCTCACTGCATGGAGGCCTGATGTTTTCTTCACTGCATGGAGGCCTGATGTTTTCCTCACTGCATGGAGGCCTGATGTTTTCTTCACTGCATGGAGGCCTGATGTTTTCCTCACTGCATGGAGGCCTGATGTTTTCCTCACTGCATGGAGGCCTGATGTTTTCTTCACTGCATGGAGGCCTGATGTTTTCTTCACTGCATGGAGGCCTGATGTTTTCTTCACTGCATGGAGGCCTGATGTTTTCTTCACTGCATGGAGGCCTGATGTTTTCTTCACTGCATGGAGGCCTGATGTTTTCCTTACTGCATGGAGGCCTGATGTTTTCTTCACTGCATGGAGGCCTGATGTTTTCTTCACTGCATGGAGGCCTGATGTTTTCTTCACTGCATGGACATTGAGATGAGGGTGCAGAGTGACCTGTATTTGTTTACTGTTTTTATTCCAAGTTATCTCTTAGTGTGATTAGACATCAGTGCATGTGTGCCCTTGGGACTGTGGTCCAGTGACTCTCTGCTTCTTCCTCATCCCACAGGCCTGGTATATCCAGTAATATTTAGGTTGTGGGTTGCGATTTTATTAGCATCTTGGCGTATGATCCACATATCCACATATGGGTTTATATGGGAAGTTATAATAAAGGAAGTTAAATTGTCTATTAATTCGAATCTATTATTGATTGTTTTTTATTGTTTTGTTAATTAAAGTATATTGGTACTCAAAGGTCACATCTCTGCGCTCTTTTGGTACTGGCTCGGTGGCATAGATGGGAGTACAGTGTGACCCTTTTCAATACAGCTCAGTCACACTTTCATGTAGTGTGTTATACAGCTTTGTGTAATTGTAAAAGGTCTGCAAAGTTTCATAGATCGAGTCGTCAGTAATTCCAGTCTTGCTTCCTGCCAAAACCTATGTAAGATTTCTAAAAATTTGCATAATGCCAGTCTATGGTCTTCATTGGCTGCTCGTGAAAAGAACGTCTATGTACTTTTACTCTAAAACACTGTAGTTGTAGTTGAGTCTTGAAGAGTTTTGTTCGTGTTATGTCTAGAAGACGCCGTTTTCTGCGATGTAAAAGCAAATCCACTTTGCATGAACTTCCAAAGGATGAGCACTCGAGCTTGAATAGATATGATAAAACCGACGCCATCGTTACTGTTCGTATCACTGTGTATAAAGTGCTGAGGAAGATCCGGATCTGAAATTCAGATAATGGGTGTTTCGTTTCCGACACGCGCTGTAAGCGGTAGATCAATCACAACAGACTGGGCCATCTGACCAATCAGAGCAGAGTAGACCAATCACAACAGACTAGGCCATCTGACCAATCAGAGCAGAGTAGGCTCTCAGAAAGGAGGGGTTTATAGAGACTGAATCCTTTTTTGAACCGTTTCAGACACTGTGAGAAAAGAGCTGATGCTGCAATGTATATTATGAGAAAATTTAAGTGTTGTTTGTTTTTTCTACCTTGGATAGATGTAAATCTATTGTAGGAGACCTTTAAAACAACATTAGGAACCTTTAATATAGCATAATAGGGGCACTTTAAGCATTTGTATATCTATTTCTCACAACACTAGATCGGCAGCACATGCTACATATGTAAATAATATCCACATGGTGGTTTTGGAAAAGCAGTTTGATTTAATATAAGGTGTATTTTGCGGTGTACTTGCAATCTATCCCGTGGTGTGTAATTGAGTCAAATGTGTCATGTTATTCTCTGCTGCTTACTCCTGTGTCTCAGACTTGCTCTGAATGCACAGTACACAAGTGCAGCTCTGATGAACAAAGACGGCTGCTGAAGTAATCCACTCTGCATTCACTACCAACCTCCCAAACCTCCCTCTCCTCCTCTCCCTGGACACCGAAACCACTGCCATCAGAATACAGGAGCTTCCTGTGAGGGCCACACACCAAGCACTTCTTCATAAAACAATATATATACTGACACCGGTCCTAGTATTGGTTGTACTCTCGTTTAATATTCCTTCACCATATTTAATTTGACGCGAACGGAAACAAGGCTTTGAGGGATAGAAGTACTGTCCATTCAATTAACGTTATCTCATCCGTATTCATATATTTGTATGTAAAGTGTGTTTCAAGTACACATTATTTTTCAAACATTTGGATAGACATGTCTATGTTAGGAATATCAAAGGTTTTGTAATTATTAGTATGTCTCTAAAGTTGTACATACACAAAAGGGTTTATTACTCTTCAAAGAAAAGGTTATTTATATATATACAGTGCAATGCATAAGTGAATACACCCATGCTAAAGTTGACTAAAAAGAGGAATAAAAAATCATATTTTGGAAATTGAACTTAATGCCTTAATTTAAAAAATTAGGAAAAATCCAACCTTTAAGGACACCAATTTTCTTTGTGAATGAATAATGTATCGTAAATAAATAAATGTTCTTCCTTAAAATACATGGTGCATAAGTGAGTACACCCCTATGTTAAATTCCCATAGAGGCAGGCAGATTTTTATTTTTAAGTATTTAAAAAAAAATTTTTTTAGGATACTGAGCATCCTGATAAAGTTCCCTTGGCCTTTGGAATTAAAATAGCCCCACATCATCACATAGCCTTCACCATACCTAGAGATTGGCATGGTTTTATTTCAGTTAGCCTAAAAGCTAGTTTGATTTGCATTGAGAGATGATCTTATGGAAAGTACTCCATGCCAATCTCTAGGTATGGTGAAGGCTATGTGATGATGATATATATATATATATATATATACAGGTGCTGGTCATATAATTAGAATATCATCAAAAAGTTGATTTATTTCAGTAATTCCGTTAAAAACGTGAAACTTGTATATTATATAGACTCATTACATGCAAAGTGAGATATCTCAAGCCTTTATTTGTTATAATTTTGATGATTATGGCTTACAGCTTGTGAAAACCACAAAATCAAAATCTCAGAAAATTAGAATATTACATGAAATCACACAGTAATTACACAGTGATACCATGGTCATTGAACCAGGTTTTGGTTCTTTTGGCAGTGTGGGCAGGTGCAAATCCTGCTGTAAAATGAAGGAAGCATGAAGTGCTCTGAAAATGTCCTGGTAGACGGCTGCGTTGACTCTGGAGTTAATAAAGCACAGTGGACCAAAGTCCTCTTTTCTGATGAGAGCAAATTTTGCATCTCATTTGGAAACCAAGGTCCCAGAGTCTGGAGGAAGAATGGAGAGGCACACAATCCAAGATGCTTGAAGTCCAGTGTGAAGTTTCCACAGTCTGTGTTGGTTTGGGGAGCCATGTCATCGGCTGGTGTTGGTCCACTGTGCTGTCCACTCAACACAGCCGTCTACCAGGACATTTCCAGAGCACTTCATGCTTCCTTCAGCAGACAAGCTTTATGGAGATGCTGACTTCATTTTCCAGCAGGATTTGCACCGGCCCACACTGCCAAAATAACCAAAACCTGGTTCAATGACCATGGGATTACTGTGTAATTACTGTGTGATTTCATGTAATATTCTAATTTTCTGAGATTTTGATTTTGTGGTTTTCACAAGCTGTAAGCTATAATCATCAAAATTATAACAAATAAAGGCTTGAGATATCTCACTTTGCATGTAATGAGTCTATATAATATACAAGTTTCACTTTTTTAATGGAATTACTGAAATAAATCAACTTTTTGATGATATTCTAATTATATGACCAGCACCTGTATATATATATATATATATATATATATATATATATATATTATTTATATATAGATAGATAGATAGATAGATAGATAGATAGATAGATAGATAGATAGATAGATAGATAGATAGATAGATAGATAGATAGATAGATAGATAGATAGAACCTTTTAGGGGTTCCCATTATGGGATAATTTTATGGATTTAGTTTAAAAAAAATATTTTGGCTTAAATTAATTTTTTATTTTAATTAAATTTATGAATTAAACCGCTTGTAAACATACTTTAAGTTTAGATGGTAAACATGAAAGTGTTATGCTATAATTTAAGACATTTATCGCACCTTTTTTTGGCGTAAAGGGTTCTTTAAAATTTAGGGTTCTAAAGAGAATGAAACAATACTATTGTACATTTATCAACAACATAAACATCAAAAGGAGTTGTAACATTTCTGTAAAGTTGCACATAATATGATTTACTTTTTAGGCGCTGTTGATACAATGCTTTTGCATGTTTATCAACAACTTTCACATCAAAGGATCTGAAAACATTTGTATGTTTGTAAAAGTTTACATAGACAAAAGGGTTTTAGGCGTGTTGATATGCTATTGTATGTTTATCAACAACATCAACCTCAAATGATTAGTAAACATTTGTACATAAAAGAGTTTACGCATTAGGTGCTGTCAAAATGATGCTGTTGTACCTTTATCAACAACAACATCATCAACATTAAAGAATTTGTAAACATTTGTATTTATTTAAAAGTCACGAGTACAAGTTTATGTTATAGATGCAGTCAAAAAGTTATAATAGTTTCAGTGCCTATAAAAATGTACAAAACGTACGTGTACACTTTATGTGCAAATACCTACGAACACGATTGAAATTTCCTTCGATCACTATATGTCGTGTTTGAGGTCCACTATGAATAAAGTTTCTTAGATTTAGTGATCAACACCAGCAGCTGCTGTACAAGGCAATGCAATATACTGAACAGACTGTACATCTACCTCACAGACCCATTTTCACTGGCATCAAATTAAATTGGGTAAGGTGGCCTGATTCTGACTCGGTGAGAAGACAACGCAAAAGTCGCACCATGAAGACTACACCTAAGAAGGCTGAGTCAGCACCTGTGCTGCTGATCCTGGAACAGTTGTGAGCTGGAAGGATGTGGAAAGGGCATTCTCCACATGAATCTGAAGACATGCCGAGCACCTGACTGCAGAACAGTGTGTGACTATAAATTACGATATCACACGCCTCCTGCTGCAGAGCAAACACATGGATGTCGAGTGAGATGTGCTGCGGTTCCTGCTGGTGAAGATGACGAGTCAATTAAGAACATTCATATGCTGGACTGACCCTGTAATGAATGATTTCTTAACATCAATCTATTGGTGATGTGTTTTTTATGGTGAAATACTTCCCAGTACTGATTTAGCCACATCCTGCATCTTGCATATTTTAAATAAATGCAGTTCTTTTTCATTTTCTATTCATTAAAGAATCCTTAAAAAGTATTATGATTTCCACAAAAAATTATTATGCAGCATAACTGTTTTTAACATTGATAATAATCAGAAATGTTTCTTGAGCAGCAAACCAGTATATTAGACTGATATCTGAAGGATCATGTGACACTGAAGACTGGAGTAATGATGCTGAAAATTCAGATTTGCATCACAGGAATAAATTACATTTTAAAATATATTAAAATAGAAAACAGTTAAATTGTAATATCTCACAATATAACTTTTATCACAGTATTTTTGATCAAATAAATCCAGCCTTGATGAGCAGAATATACTTCTTTCAAAAACATAAAAAAATCTTCTAAACTAACTATTTTTCAAGATAATATTTATGATTAGGATATAATGTATATTATCAATATTTAACAACAGTACTCAATTTATGACCTATTTTTGGTAGGACCAGATTTGTATGACGAATTGTATTGCTCATGCAATGCAACCTAAAAAAAAAAAAAAAAAAAATGAGATAAAGCAAAAACTACTCTGACAAACGTAACACAAACAAATCTACACTCCAAAAAGTATTCAAACGGAAAAAAGGGGGACAGAAAAGTCTAAACAATACAATGCTTAACACGTAATTAGTGTTACTGGAGTGTAAACGCACACAAACACAATTTAACACACTCTCCTGCACCCAATACACAGCGGCGTTCCTCACACACCACTCCACATCATTATAAAGCAGGTAGGATGTAGCTTGAACACTCACTGTGGCTGGCTCATGGTGCGATACGCAGCAAACGCTGAACGGACTTCCTCTTTCACTTCTCTTAAACGTGAGCTCTAGTTTGTGCTAGACGGAGGCCACTTCACTCATACCAGACCTGAGAAGAAAAGCAGGAAACAAAAATCAACATCCTCTCTTTAAACACTTCATAATATAAAGTAAATACTGTAGGAACTACTGTGCGTGTTAAAACTGAAATGTACTATCATTGTGAAGGGAGGAAAAGTAGCTTATGCAATCAAATCAATGAAGCGAGATATTGGATCTGTTATGAAATCAAATACTCGCTTAACTACACAGTTTTACCTCTGACCTGTGATTGAAATCAAGCGAAGAAACCGTTTACAGCTATATGCGTTCTACATGATTCAGCAAAGCTTCATACACCATTTAGCAGAATATTTGATATACAGCATAAAAGTAAAAAAATGTTGCTGCCTTAAATTGAGTACAATCAACATGGATGTTTAAGTCATTTCAACTTAAATTACACTAAACTGACTTAAATTAGTTGAATCTTGTATAACTTATAAAAAAAAAGTGGAAACTTGTTTAACTTATTTTGATGAGGTAAAGCGATGTAAAACATATATTGTCAAATTATCGAGAATTTTTTACAGTGATAGTTCTGTCATGACAACTCTCGGAGTGTATGGCACATGGCAATGTTGATATGTTTGGTCTTGGCATGTATATGAATTACCCGTAGCAGATCTATACAGGTGGAGGGTTTCTGAAAGCGCGCTGCACTGCTACAACAAACGCTGGCCAGTATTTAAAGTTTGAGCAGCGAGCTCATTGGCTACTGATACAGCAGGAACCAATCAGCTGTGTCCTATAGAGAATGTGATTGCAAGCATATTGAGTAAAAGACTTATCAGCCTGCGTCATCCAGAGTTTCATGACAGAACTTTGTATGAAGTGTGCACTTTATTCCGAGTTTTTCTAAATTATATATCTATGAAAGTTATTATTCACTGATAATCTTCCCTTAAAATGTATGGCGTAGACTTGTTTCTGTCCATCAGTTGTTGCTGACTAGATGGAGGCAGATCTGAATGCGAGTCTGCAGTCAATTGTAAAAAAGGGGCGGAGTTTGTCACCATATGTCTGGTTATGATATTCTGATTAGGACATTTTAAGGTAAAAATAATATATGAAGCGTTCCCAATGAGGTGAAAATAGATATAATATAGATAGGGTGAATTTTCATGTCGACTTTGATTTGATAACTGCAATGTTGAATCGTTGACATTTGTGAACATGTCTGATTCATGAACGAATCCTCAACAAATCAGCCTAGTTCATGAACGAATCATTCAGTCCAGTTAATTGAAAAGAATTGCCTGATATAAAAAATGTTGTGCACTAATCCAGTTGAATCATTAAATAAATTGTTATTTCGAGTCGATTTGTTTCAATGAACCAGTTGATCTATTTCACAAATCAAACAGAACAAAGAATCAGACTGATTTGTTCACAAATTAGTCTCTCACTATCTATTTTTCAGCTATTTTCAGTGAATAACAAGACTTAAATTTCAGTCTTTTAATTACACAAAGCTATAATATGAGAGAAGACAAAAGAAAAGGGTATACGAGCCATATGGGCTAGTTTTTTTTTTATCTTGGCGCTTAAACATGTTCACTGTGAACTGTTGTTGTATTAAAAAGAACTGATGCAAGATTTACATTTTGTGTTCCATAGAAAAAAATAACACCATACAGCTTTGAAACAACATGAAGACGAGTAAATAATGACGAATTTCCATTTTGGGGTGAACTGCGCCTTTAAATTGACAATCATCTAAACAAAAAGCGCTTCCAGAGCTAAAGCAGATTCTTTAAGGGGTCTCTCAAACACGACAAGACATATTCTTGAAGCGAAGACCAGCCTTTTGAATTCCCAGAATTCCTATTGTCCTACATATGGTACGCATGTGAGAGCTGAGTGCAAAGTGCTTCATTCACATTTAATAACCACCTCGACCTCGAAAAAAAAAAAGTTGTTATTGAACAAACAGCATGATTTTCAGCTGGCTAAGCATTACACAAAACTCCTGCCTGCGATTGCCTTTTTTGGTGTCAAGGTGCGATGAAGTTGTCAACCTCGGTACGGACGGCCATCAATAAATAGAATGGTCTGTAGCGCTCGGTTACCACCAGCTTCAATCACTGAAGCACTGTGATGAAAGCTTCATTTACTGGGACCGCTTGACAAACGCATGGTGTCTCAAACTCTAGCGGTTTTACAAGAGGTATTACCTCGGGCTGGGGGATGAGGTGAAACTAGTACACAAGACAAATCATATTAAGCCAAATAAGGCATACCGTACACAGGTCAGTGAGACAGCAAATCAGAATAGATGGAAGTGGGACGAGGTAGAGGAGAGAAGATGATGTGAGGGAGGGTTCATGTTTGCATTCTTGTTTAGGCGAAAGGTGCTATCTGCGACTCATGATAATGAAAAATGTATAAAAGGTGCAACACCTTTTCTAAATAGCATTATTACACTATAATGCTTAACAGATTATTATATATTTATTTAAAATATTTACATTAAATTTGATTAACATTTTCACAAAGGGAGTAAAAACTCCAAATGCAACCGTCTGAATTATAATTTTTGTGAATCCTGTCCTCCAAACTAGATTTACAATATCATATTTTTACAGATATAAACAGACGATGAACTGTTATCATGCTTTTCTAATTAATTTAATTAGATCATTAAAAGTATGTGAATCGAAACAAAGCTATTTTTGTATGTTACTTTTTTTATTTTTACCATTTCACTAATTATTTTTTTCATAATTATATTTAATTGAAAAGCCTACTATAGATTGCTTAATCGAAAGTTCCTATTGTGGGCATGTTGTCACAGAAACTCAACATGTGTTTAATGGTGTGTATTTTTTGCTGGTTATATAAATTTGTTGGTTTATATGTTAGGACATAAAGCACATTTTAAGTGACCTGAAAGAAAAGTCAGTCACTGTGCTGTTCATTGTTCATTCATGTTAGTTCAGGCCCAATAAATAATATTAACAGATACAACTGTTTCCATTCCACTGCGATACTTCCATTACCGAAATACTTCGGTTTTCTATGCGTCTTTTGCAGCGTCTCACGCATTCTAAAAACGCTGCGCTCAAGTTAAAATAAGTTCAAATCAATGACTGTCCATCCTTGCCTTGACTTTGTAAAATCCAGGACAAAGTGCGTTCTGTATGGGTTAAATATGGAACACAATTTTGATGTCTTAAAGGGTTAGTTCACCCAAAAATGAAAATTATCCCATAATTTACTCACCCTCAAGCCACCCTAGGTGTAGTTTCGGCAGAAGAGTGACCTCTAACCTGATGCATGATGTCGCGTAAGCTTAGGTGAGAGTAGACGGCTCTCGTGGTTCAAACAAACTCAAGATCCTACAAAATTTCACGTTTAAGACCTTCTAATTCGTGACCGTTGTTTTGTTTTGCTCCATCTTCTGCGCATCCACGTTCGTCAACACATCATGCGTCGGGTCAGAGGTCACTCTTTTGTTGGAACAAGACTCGCTTACGGCCGTTACCGGAAGCCAGTGATTATAGTTCATAAAGTTATAAATATGGATATTTTTCTAACAAAAACCATTGCGTCGCTTCAAAAGGCCTTTATTAACACCCTGCAGCTGTGTGGATTACTTTTATGATGGATGCGCTTTTTTGGATTTCAAAATCTCTGTTACTATTGTATTCACTCCCTCCCATTATAAAGCAAGGAAGAGCCAGGATATTTTTTAATATAACTCCGATTGAGTTTGGCTGAAGGAAGAAAGTCATATTCACCTAAGATGCCTTAAGGCAGAGTAAATCATGGGATAATTTTCTTTTTTTGGGTGAACTAACCCTTTAAGTATGGGATGATTCAGTATTACACAGAACGCAGTCTACTCTTCAATAGGCTACTATAGCTGAAGGGCAATTCAGGTTGTGGACCTGCAGTGCATGATGTAGGCTATAACTCTTAGATTAATAACAATAAATATAACGAATTACTTATTGGTCAGTTAAACAGATTTGAATCATGCACGTCTCACATCAATGCTCATTTTGATTTGTTGTGTTGACCACGTGCCCAAAGACCTACAGAATCAAAGTTCGTTTGCCACTATCAGTTCAGTATCAAAAGTTTAGCAATGAACTTGATCAGACGGAACACATTCAGGCAACATGAAAAGCAAAACATGCAACATGGCGATGAAACAATTTCGTGTCATTTTGACGTGCTTCTCCAAGCTACAACCTACTTGCAACCAGATTTCCTTGTCAGGAGTGACCAAAAAATCCCCCATAAACACAGCATTTGATGCGCACGTAATAAAGGCTATTGCATTCAAAAATGGAAGACATGTCTTGTATTTCCCAGGCCTAAAGATTGGATGAAGTGAGGTCTTCTGATTAAATGCTACTCAGCACCATGACAGCTGATTTAGTGATGCAATTACCAAAATAACAGCAAACACCCATTAAGCCAATAATTGGCGGAATGAAAGGAAGAATAAGGAGTGATGAAACGCTCGTCTCCAAGGGCTGACCTACCTCGATTTACATCGTTGAAACTTTAATCGTGTCTCCCTGGCCCTCGTGGTTAAGATAACGTGTCCCTTGCCGATATTCAGAAGAGGCTTGATGCGTGAAGACAGTTTCGCAGTGGTCAAGCATCCGTTCTGCTGCTTCTTTCGCGAATAAAGCGGACGACGAGCAAAGGCGAGCCGTGAAACGAGCATCATCGCTCAGCGAGGGGATATTAGGAGTCCAACCATCCAGGGAAAGGCATCGTATTCGCGACAGGAGGAGCGCATTGTGTGTGTTTTGTGTTGTGCTGAGTGTCGGGCTCCCCTCTTCAATTCACGCCAGGGACTCAGTCTTCTCCATCGCGCTGAAGCCGCGAGTCGATTTGACGCGATTCGATTGAAGCATGAACGCCAGCATCGTTCCGTTATGTCGGAGGAGGAGGAGGAGGATGAGGAGGAGGAGGGGATTCATTACGTAGAGAAAACGCTTTTCTATTGGTTTTCTGTCCGAGGGATGGCAAATGTTCTCCGGGATAACCTCGCATCCATCAAAACACCTTGCTGGCCGCTGAGGTGCGAGTATCTCGCGTGCATTTCCATGCCAATGCCCCATATTCTGCGCGTGTCATTTACTGCAAACACACATCAGTCATGTAGAATAACGTCAACCGCTGTCATGAGTCATGACTGAGCATATGGAGATGGCAGGGGTGACATTGAGATGTGAGAAATGCTTTTTGAAGATGACTATTGATCGGGGATGTGCGTGTGATATACAGTGAGAGAGATGAAGACCACCAAGTAAGAAAGACATAAAAGGGTCTATTGACTGCCTTTGTACAAAACTTCTTCAGACTTTCAGATAACACTAATACTATCTTACTATGTCATCATATCACAATACAGTAGCCTATATCAGTTTTGAAAATAAAGTTTCTTTATGGTTCAATGAAGAATCCATTCTACAAAAGGTTCTTTAGAGTGGAAAATGGTTCATGTTCTTCACACGAAGAGAAAAAAGTTTCTTTTAAGAACTGTTCACTGAAAGGTTCTTTGTGGAACCAAAAATTGTTCTTCTATGGCTTCACTGCGGAAAAACAACAACCATCATTCATCATTCAACTATAATACTAACCCGTCATTATCATATACTAATGCATACATTTATGGTGTGATAAAACTACTTTAATAATTTAATACCACTATACTGTCATATCAGTATGCGTAAAGCTGAAAATAGCCTAGAATAATTTACTTCTATTCAAGTAATATACGTCTTTTATGCTCACCAAGCATAAAAGATTTAGATCAAAATATTGTGAAATATTACAAATATTTATTCTATTTTACATTCTTTATTCCTATGATAGCAAAGCTGGCTTTTCAGCATCATTACTCCAGTCTTCAGTGTCACATGATCCTAATATGATGATTTGCTGCTCAAGAAACAATTTTAATAATTATCAATGTTGAAAACAGTGTTGTTTAATATGTTTGTGTAAACCAATATACACTTTCCATGATTCTTGGATCAACCGAAAGTTGAAAAGAACAGTATTTATTTGAAATAGAAATTTCTAACATTATAAATGCCTTTACTGTCACTTTTGATCAATGTAACAATATTTTGCTTGAAAAAAATATTTCTTTAGATAAAAATCTTACTAAGCCTAAGACATCACGGCCTATCTCTTTCAATCTTAAATTGCTGTTTCTATGTGGCAAACTTCATTAGTTATATTTTTTAAATTCATTTCATTGTACTGCAAAAAATTTTTTTTATAATTTTAATAAAATTAGTAATTTGGCCTTGTTACACCTCAAAACTATGCCGTTCTAACGGTTTTTGATGACACAACGTGACGTCGCCTTTTGTCCCTCGTGTGCCCTTTAAACGAGGAATGTAAACAATCCGATTAAAGTCTGCAAAGTTCCCACGATTCCACGCATACCTGCAGCGCACAAAACTTCTCCATTAGCATACCTGGCATACCAGAGTCTGACACCAAACCCATCCGGTCTACACACACACACACACACAGAGAGAGAGAGCAAAGCAGTCTCACTGAGAGTACTGGACCACACCTTCTTCTCTTAATGCACTTAAAATAACAGTAACACCCCACACAGTTTCTATAAATACATATCTGACGAAACCTAAAGCTTTACAATCCATAATCACTTCATGACCCAAGATGTTTAAACCCTTTCAAAATATACAAAATGGAATAAATGTGGCAATGCACTCAGAGCGGCTTCTACTTCCCAGACAGTTTTAGGCCTGGTTTCACAAACAGGGCTTAGATTAAGCCAGGATTAGTTCAATTATAAATGTGCCTTTAATGTCTTTTGTCTTAGAAGTTTGTGATGCAACATCAGGTAATTCCCTATAAATGAACTCTTATCATTACGTTCCACCGACGCACAAGGAGAATCGTTTCATTCACAAATGTGGACAAACAGCAATCACGACATTTCTGCGCTAAAGGATCCGCCCACCGCTCTTATGTGACTGAGTCGCACACTGATGTTTAGCTCACAACTTATTTGAGGAAGACGAGGTGACTCACCTGCACTGCATTTCACCTGGAAGGTAAGTCTAAATGTCATTAGGATTTGCGCAGTTTTGTAAAACCGAAGCCTTGTAAACAGGCAAGTCCTGACTGAGACAGGTGTTTTGTTGAAAATTTGTATTGCTCAGATAAGACTTAATGGAGCTCTCAGTAATGTTTCATTTAAATATCAACTTTGTCTTAGAAGTTTATCCTCAAATTTCTTGGGAGAAACCGAAACCGTATGAGTGCAGAGCTATTTCAACAATGTGAATTTGATTAGAAATGATTTGAGTTCAAATTGAAATTTTTGATGTTTGAATCTAGTCTTTGGATCTTGGTAAATCTGAGCGCAGTTTGAGATCCTGCCATGGGCAAGTTGCATAAACTTAGCTATTAAGACTGAGTCTTAAAGGGATAGTTCACCCAAAAATGAAAATTCTGTCATCATTTACTCACCCTCAAGTTGTTTCAAACCTGTAAGAATTTCTTTTTTCTGCTGAACACAAAAGAAGATATTTTGAAAAATGTCTGTAACCAAACAGTTGATGGACCCCATTGACTTTCATAGTATTTTTTTTTTTCCTACTATGGAAGTCAATGGGGTCCATCAACTGTCTGGTTACCAACACTCTTTAAAATATCTTCTTTTGTGTTCAACAGAATAAAGAAACTCGTACAGGTTTGAAACAACTTGAGGGCGAATAAATGATGACAGAATTTTCATTTTTGGGTGAACTATCCCTTTAAGAACAAGTTTGGCCAACTAGCAGTTTCACAAGAGATAATAATCAGTCTTACTTTTCTGATTCAAATTAGACCAATTGACTTTTGTAACTCGCTTACCTTTTAAAAGAAAAAAAAAACCCCAGATGCCTAAGTTTTAAGGCTAGCCTTTAGCAGTTTATGCAACCGCCCACAGTTGAGATCTCTTCTGAAACTTTAGATGAGATGTGATATTAACTTTAGGGACATTGGTTATGCTCATCTTTGCTCGCTCCTTTTAAGTTATCTTGAGTAAAACAGCTCATTTTTTCACGAAGCACATACAAAAGACCTGAACCGGAAGCGATGCGATCTGTTTTACAGAATACGGAAGTTAAGTTGCACATAGCCTCTATACACTCAACTAGGTGTTAACAATATTGTTATACTTAATATAATTAATTGTAGTAAATATGAATATTAGAGCTGTCAAATCTATTAATTGCGATTAATCACATCTAATATTAAAAGTTTGTTTATATATGGGTGTGTACAGTGCATTATACAGTATATGTATGTATATATGAGTGCACACACACACACACACACATATGTATGCATATATATATTTATACACACAAACACACTAATATATATATATATATATATATAATTAAATACTATACAATTTTAAATTAATATTATTTAATATTCCAGTTTAATATTAATAAATATTATTTACTCAACCTTATCCAGATTATTGTTGACAAATTAATAACTACGAACATCATCCCTTACAAACAGCATTTATATTCTGTAGGAAAGTTGACGTCTTTGAAAGCAACCAATATAATTAATGTGGTCACTGTAATAAATGCAAAATGTAATGTAATCTGTCCATAACATTTCCTTTGTTCTCAGGTGATTATAAGAGACTGCTGTTTAAGTTTCCCATGATGGCAGGTAATTAATAACAATACACATCTAAATTAAGGTGAACATTATAGATATAAAATACATTATCAAGTGCACGTCACACATGATGTTGTGTTTCCATGATGTGGAATTCATGAAATGCAAATAAAATGCAAAACAAAATAAAAACTTCTCTGTGGGGAAAAGCTTAATAAATGATTCATCTATTTATTTAGTTTTTGTTTCCTTTGTATTTCCCCTTATGACAGAACACGGTGACCCTTGCACTGGGTCCGAAGCCAACTTTTGCATGAATGGAGGAACATGCTTTAAAATACCTTCTGTGTCTACCCCCACCTGTGTGTGAGTGTCCTCGCGAACAGAAAATCTATTGTTTTATTTGATGACTTGTCGTTTAGCATACCTTATTTGGCTTGAAACCCTTTCCCTGTCGTGTAGCTGCAGTGCGAACTATGAGGGCAGCAGATGTGAGCAGTATCAGCTGTTCAGTTTCTCACACAGCAGTGAAGAGAAGGGCCTGATCGCTGCTGTGGTCATCATGGTCCTGCTCGTTTTAGCGGTGCTTGTGGTGGTCATCTATTACATCTACAAGTGAGTCACGTGCGCATTTCACACTGGTTTCGGATTCAGTACAAATTTGATCAACATGATAAAGACAACATATAATCATATGATAGATTACCACAGAAACCTGTTTCTCATCCCTCGGCTGATTAGCAACAGTAGTATGAATTTACAATGGAAGTCGAGATCATTAACCAATATCACACGAGCACGCCGCAGGAGCAGGGCTCATATCCGGAAAAAGTGCGATATTCCTTGCTTTTAAACAGCAGTTTTGTAAACAAGAAGTCAATATTGTATAACTTACATTTTTGACACAATGTTGGCAGTTGCTTCAACTGTTTTTGCGTCGCCAACTAAAGTTGTTCCAAACGAAGCCACCGCAGAACCGTTTGTTTTGTTGTTTGAATGAATCGGTTGAGTGAACGATTCAGCAGCACCCGTGACAGTTACAATGGAAGTGAATGTGCCGATTTGTACTTTAAAATACTCACTTACAATATGGCTGTCAATATGCGTGTTTGGAAAAAATAGATAACATTTTAGTGTGGAAAACAACAAACCTTTTATAAAATTATTTAATTGTATATCACTTCGTTGCCATTCGACATAAAGCTTAAAACAACCGTAAAGATGACATGGTACTCATCATAACCTCAAAAACGAAGGGCAAGTCGATTTTTTTTTTTTTTTTTCAAAAAAAGTAAAAAAAGTCGAAGAAATTATTATTATTATTTTTTTTTTGGTGGTAATCAACTTTTTAAATTCTGTCGAATCTGCCAACACGTATAGCCTACTTATGGAATGCTTGTTTCCGTCACGGAAAAAAAGAGAGATATTGCTACTTTTTTCTCCGAATTGCAAGTTTATATCTCAATTGCGAGTTGTTGAGAGCTTTAAACACGCAATTCTGAGAGGAAAATAAGCTTTTTAGCTTTTTATTTCATGGTCAAGCTTCCATATTATGGGCAAGAGCTATTTTTAAGCCCTAAAAACCTGCAAGAAGTAACAGTTGTCTTTCCATTTATTCCCAGAATTAAGAAAAATACCCAGAACCAACGAACATCTGAGGGATATGAGAGAGGCAAATCAAGTGCGATCCCTCAAACAGTGTGAATTGACTTTTGATGCATGTGAACTCGACATTGGCTTTGATGTTACGAACCAACCTTGTAACATCACTCCCCTGTGGAAGTCTTTAACTCAATGTGAAAATGTGTCAAATTGCACACAAAATACTTTTCTTATGTTTTTACATTTTGTAAATAGTTCTGTCATTTTAAAACATATTTAAATACGTAACAAAAGGATGCAAATTCTTGAAACAAACTGTTACCATGTCAGCTGTTCAATGGAAAGCAATACATTTCAAAAGCAGCATCCATAAGTGTAGATTTGTCATTTTAATTAGATATAGATGACTTGATATTATTTAATATACTAATCACATGTGTCATGTACATATACTATTTTTTACAATGTGCTGTTTTTGTTTTGAATAATATATTATTCCTTTTAATTTTGTCACTTAAAGGGATAGTTCTCCCAAAAATGAAAATTCTGTCATCATTTACTCACCCTCAAGTTGTTCCAACCCCGTATGAATTTCTTTCTTCTGCTGAACACAAAATAATATATTCTGAAGAATGTCAGTAACCAGTTGTTGGGCCCCATGGACTTTCATATAGGGAAAAAATCCTGTGGAAGTCAATGGAGCCCGTCACCTGTTTGGTTACCCATATTATTCAAAACATATTATTTTGTGTTCAGCAGAAGAAAGAAATTCATACAGGGTTGGAACAACTTGAGGGTGAGTAAATAATGACAGGATTTACATTTTTGGGAGAACTATCTCTTTAAATTCTACTGGATTACTGTAATTCCATCATACTGTTGAAATGTATTAACTTTAAACGTAACAACAGGAAGCTCAATCATTAATGCACATCACTGTACAGAATCATTTTATAAAATGTAATGGGAGCATATTCAAAGAAAATGAAAGAAAAACCAACAATTTTCATATCATAGCCTATATATTTCTAGAATATGTACATTGTGCACAGTATGCAAGTTCTACTGTATGTGCAAAAATGTGCAGTATACAACAACACAGTACAATGGGCAATGTATCCCATAATGCAATGTGATTCCAGTGAGATGTACTAATGAATAAACCAGATGGATGAAAATGAACTGGAATATTTACCAGCACTTTCTTGTCCCACTAATTAATCTGACTGTAAGATAAACGTCAAATAAAAATAATAGTACATTTGAAAAACAGTTTTATTTTACGCTGAGCGAGCTGTTAAAGTCATCTAGTCGTGTCAGAATAACGGGAGGGGAGGTGTATGGCGGATCCTCTGTGGAATAGTTCACTGAGTTTCCCTTTTTGCCTATTTTCTATGCCTCATCAATAAATAAATAAATAAAATCACCAATATGATAGCTTTCTATAGGAATATAACGATTCAGGTTACAGGAGAGATAAACATCATTCCAGAGTCCAGTCCTCTGGAAATTCAACCTTCAATAACTTGTTAGTTGGTCTTGTTCCTTCATCGCAGTATTTGGGCACATTTGAGAGGTCCACACACACCACTTGCTGGCTGTCTTCAAATCCCCTCTGTTAAAATAAATAACAAATTAGGCACATGAGGACAAAGAGAGTTGCAATTGACCTATAAACCAAAAACAAAAATGGTAGTAAAACTGTATGAATGTTCAAAAAACCAAACACTTGCTACTTCTCTAACAACACTGTTGATTGAAAAGGTGATTAATCCAACATGCAGTGTGTCTATATTATCATCATCTGCCTTCCTCATTCTTCCCTCGGGTCATTTTAACCAGAATATATTTTTTTTTTATTAAATCAGGACTTTTGTCGCACTTGAACCACGAATGCACAATTTTTGATTTTTTTTTAAGTAACAAATCTTTCCCTCGTGGGTCAATTTGACCCCCATAGGAATGAATGGAATGCGAGGAATGCTTTACATAGAAAAACCTACAAATGCTCAAATTCAAACTAAAAATGCTAAAACTTTACCAAAAAATTATTTTATAATGTCTACACATGTATATGAATGCATACTAAAGAAAAACTGACTTTAGGACCCAGTGGAACAGCTCATTTTGCTAGGCCATCTAGTGGCAAGTGTCCTGAAATATCATGTTATATATATATATATATATTTCCACAAGAGGTCTACAAAGACACCCAATGTAAGATATTTTGAGCTGAATTAAAAGGGTTATCCTCTCCCGTGGCCTCATGGATGTGAAGTGTCCAGGGGATGTGCTCTTCAGAATCTCGCAGGAAGAAGTATAATCCGGGGACTTCTCGCCTACCGTTTTCCGAATATGTGTTCGGACATACTACTCTGGTGTAGGCTACTGTTTTTCGCATACTATATAGTAGGCCTAGGGAAATATTTGATTTCCGTCTTTTTCCACTACACACTGGGAGTTGAAGAAAGAATTTGAAGATTTAAAGGAAGAAAGCAACCGCACAGTGTAATTGCAGTGGTTTTCAGTCCTGGTCCCGGGGAAGTACCGGACCTTGACGGTGAACGTGATTTTACCAAGTACCACATGTTCCTGGATCAACATCTTTGTTGATCCTGGAACAACTTTCCAATCAACCAATCAGATCTGAGGGACAAGTTTACAGTTTATGCCAAGTTTAGGCTTAGACCCAGGGTGAGGTACGTCAACATCAGTGTTATTCACCTATCATTTCCCTCTGATTTTAGGGAAAAGTTATGGGTAGGGTTAGGTTTAGGGGTGGGGATAGGGTAAGGACTAAATTTTGGGACAGGAATGTTATTCCAGGATTAACAAAATATGGTGATCCAGGAGCATGTCTTACTTGGCAAAATCACGGTGACCGTTCTTTGACACACTCAGTTCAGTTCATGGAGCTCTTTCTTAACCAGCTGGGACTATGATTGAAAACCACTGCCTTATGGACACCTCCACTCACCACAGTGCCCGATGAATCACTCGTTCTGAAGCGAGAGACTGCTTTATATCTGCAGTGAAGACCAATAGAAGATCACCAGAAGACCGAGAAGAGTTTGCTCAGAGGGTGATGGAGGGTCTCTGTGTTGTGCTTTCTCACGGGATAACGTTAGCTGTTTTGGATGGTGTTGGGTGGTGGTGGGACGTGTCACTCCACACCATATCTATGGGGGTGGCGACCTCACTCCCTCAGCGCCTTTGACTAGGTGAAGCACTCTACCTACAGCGAGACGCTGCTTTATATCTCTCACAGTCACAATAGTGAAGATCAATAGTGAAGGCTTCGCTATAGTGGGTGTCGGATGGGGTCCACTTCAGCTTCTCGTGGGTTGCTGACGCGAGTCCGGGAGGGAGGCGGGACAAGCCCTTTCCTGGCTGTGGTGAATTGGACGCGGGACATAGAGACAAATTAAGTCCAGCTCAACCTCTGGGGACCTAATGGGTGGAGCTGAAATTAGTTAGGTTTAGGGTTTAGGCAGGGCCGGATTATCCATAGACGGGAATGGGCGAGTGCCCTGGGACACCAGCCAATAGGGGGGGCACCCAGGGCCCGATTATCCAATGTGGGGCCCAAGCGAGTGGAAGAAAAAAAAAAATCCTTCTTTTTTTACATTTCCGATAATGGAGTGTATTTGCACACGTGACGATGTTTATTTTAGTACACCACCAATACCACACTGCAAAATAATCCAGTGACATTAGAACAAAATATATGGATATGAGAACATGGATACAACTTTATTAAACGATCTCTTAAATATTTTCTAATTTCACTAAACATTTTCATTTAGTTTCGTGAACATTTTTATTAAACATGGACATTTATGTTTATGAAAAAGGCTTATTATGCTCTTGTAGGCTCATTTTGTAAATATAAGCAACTAATTTAGACACGCAAACTGGGTGTCCTGCATCTTCGAAGCGGAGCCGCGCGGATGTCGTGCACACGTTAAGCGAAATGGGGTCTAGCGCACTATCGCCCACTCCGCGATGACGTCATTTGTGATGCGCGCGCGCCGTCGCTCTCGTGTTTAAAGAACAATTTTTGGCCATTGGGTGTTGTTTAGTTTTTTTTTTTAAAGTAATAATAATTGGAAAAAAAAACTTAATAACAACAACAAAAGTATCAACTACTACAAAAATAAAAACAAAAGTAATAACAACAGCAAAATTTAAATAAAAACCCATAGACTGTAAAAAATAGGTAAAAACCACAAAATTTATGGCAAAAAAAAAAAGAAAAAAAGCAACAACAAAAATAACAACAACACCAAATAATAATAATAATAGCAAAAACAATAACAACAACAAACATAACAACAATAACCATTAGAAGTATGTTGGTGAATTGGTAACATCAGTGGAAAACCACAAACAGCTGATGACTGTAAATGATTGAACTGCTGTACCAGTTGAAGATACTTGTGACAAATGAAGATTTTGTATATGAGGAATTAATATTGACTGTTAATAACTATAGATCATATGTAAACTATATCTTATATAGGCATATAAACTAATAATGGGTTAAAAAAGAAGCTGAATTTAATAAAAATGATATTTAAAAAATATATAAGAAATCCATTGCTTGTTTTTATGCACACCAATATCTGTTTAACTTAAGTAACTTTTCATTTGACTGCTTGTTGTTTTCTGATTTCTGGTAAATTGGTTAAAAAAAAAAAGACATCAAAAGTCAAATATCGAATGAATTTAGTTTATATACTCTTTCTAATAATGGTATGAAAGAATTTAAGTTTATTCAGACTTGAAACTGAACTGATGACAGTGCTTCCATCTAGTGGAGATCAGTGAGCATGACGTTTGATATCTATCTATCTATCTATCTACACAAATAAATAAATATTATTATTAGTCTTTTGGAATCAGTAAGATTCTGATCAAACAAGATACTGTTGGATTAACAAATCCCTACTACTAGTAATCATACTAGTTAAAAATCTAGGCTATTTTTTTTTCCATGCTTGAATCCTGAAAAAAATTCCTACTTTGATTGTTTTCAAATGATTATAAGCATTCCTTTTATTATTGAATTCCTTTAGGATAACAGATAAAATGTTTTCTTTGTTAAAATGTGAATAAATGTGTAAAGTAAAATGTTTTTGGGCACAGTAATCGATCAATGTTTCGCACCATTTTAACCAGGTTTGGACTTTATGCACTTCACTTCTTCCAAATGAATTTTTAAAAGAACAAATATTCCATGTAGACTGAAAATAACTATGAGGTCATGAAATCTGCACTGCTTGTCATTCCAACTACCCTTTAATAATTGTGATAAATCACCAGATTATGTGCATGACATGCCGAATGTGGAAGGAAAATGAAAAGAGGCCGTCATCAAAATTTCCATAATACTTTTTTATTCAATCACATGTGTATAAAAGCTATCAAAATGATCACTCGGCACAACTGTTCACTTATAAACAAAGCATGGACACACCTCAGCATCCTGATCCCCACAAACCTCTCAAAACGGCTACAAAAGGACCAGTTCTGTGTGTGTGTGTGTGTGTATCAAGTAGACGTGATTTCTCCGTTCCTGGCCTTGTCAAATGTTTGTGCAATCTTGAGCGCGGTGGTATTGAGCCCCACTGACTGCATGTTAGTGATGATGGTCACCACCACCCCCTGTGGAGGACACAGCTTCTGATTGGTGAGCTGCTCTCTGGGCAACACCAGCAGGACGCTACTAGCCCCCACAGCGCCCCCTGTGTGCGAGACGTAATGTCTGCGGCTGCGGCACTGCCCGTATTTCTGCTGTTTCTCCACGACCAGCCAGCCCTGGGCGTACAGTCCATCTTTGTCCCACGATGCCTCTGTTTTGTCCACCGGTGCCCATATGGCTTTGGCTGTGTGGGGTCTGAAGAAGCCAGGAAGCAGCCCGTCTGTGTTCTTCGCTTCGGCCATCTGATAGCTGTAGAGCAGAGCGTTACCGAAGACCAGAAGGTCGCTCACAGTGGACAGAAATCCACCTCCAGCCCATTTGTACGAATTGTCCACATAGGGACAGTTTACAACACGGCGCTTTTTGTTGAAGTGGTAGAATCTGCAGAAAACGGGAGAATGTGATACAGGTCAGTGACTGATAAGAGGAAAAATCCTTTAGAAATCTGGTTTGAAATCCATGGTGCCATCATATGAAATCTAAATGTTGGTTTTATAATGATTTTGACTAATAATAATAACTCTAAAAATCTCATGTGGTATAACCATCAATTAAAAACATTTTTAATTACAATTATAATGGATTATTAATTCATAAATATAATTACATTTTTGGGAAGTTGCACCACATGACATTTTACGGCCTGAACAAATTTCGTTTTTTTCATCTAATATTTATATTTTATTTTATTTACCAAAAACGATTTTTAATAACAAAAAAACGATTTTTAAATACCAAAAACGATTTTTAATGGGCGTGATTTGGCGAACAAAATATTAATTTCATTAATATCAACATCATTTGACTTTTTTTTCTTGACTAAATTTTTAAAGTCCCCCTGTAGTCAATAATTGTATCACTTAAAACTCATCTTTGATCATCAAAATTACATATTTAAAAGTTTTTTTCCTTGAAAAAAATTCTCCATGCCTTAAAATAGTTAGAATGTAACTCTACACCCTTGCCTCATTTAGTATACATTTAGTATACACGGTTCTATGAATATGCAAATTAGACCCGCCTCCACTCACTCACTCCAGCTCAGAGATTCACTCACACAACCTGATTGGTTACAAGGTCGTTTGTGACGTCACCAGCGATTTCAAACCGCGTTTTTGAGACTGTCTTTGGTTCACTGCAGTTTTAAGGAGAAAATACTCAGCAGTGATGTTGACTTATTAGTACATGGTTGTTCTTAAAGCATATTAAAAACACCACATAAACATATAAACAACATTAAAAGCTTGATTTTCACCACAGGGGGACTTTAAGTATAGGTGCGTTTACGCCATGTCGGAATTACTGTAATTACGAGATTCCGACTCGTAAAAAGCGTTCATGTCCTCGTAGAACCTGTAATTACAACTTGTAAACTCTGAATTTCCTGAGAGCTTGTACCACCTGACAGCTGCAGATGTGTTTGAATTGTAATGTCTCTTTTACCTCGAGCGGTTGTATATGATTGGGTCGTTTTCGTCTGGTACGGTGTTGAGCATGCCCAGCTCACGAAACATCTTCATCATGTGGTCGAGGAAGCGCTGCCCTGCGGCTCTCTCCACCACGGCGCTCAGCAGAGTGAAAGCATGCGTGGAATACAGGAATGTAGAACCTACAGAGGTCGTGTGAGATAGAATAAGGTCAAATTACAACAACTGAAGTCAACATTGACTAAGTCTACAAGAGCACCAGTAATGTGATGTAGTGTTATACAGCTGTTTGTGAATGTAAAAAATCTGCATAGTTTCAAAACTCAAAGTGCAGATAAATAAAACCTATTGTCTCCCAAAAGAAAGAACTGATTTTGAACCGCCTGAACGAGTCGTCAGTAATTCCAGTGTGGAATTCCAGTCTTGAATAGATATGATAAAACCGACGTCATCGTTACTGTTCGTATCACTGTTTATAAAGTGCTGAGGAAGATACAGATCTGAAATGATAATGGGCGCTTCGTTTCCGACACGCGCTGTAAGCAGTGGACCAATCACAACTGACTGGGCCATCTGACCAATCAGAGCAGAGTAGACCAATCACAATAGACTGGGACATCTGACCAGTCAGAGCAGAGTAGACCAATCACAACTGACTGGGCCATCTGACCAATCAGAGCAGAGTAGACCAATCACAACAGACTGGGCCATCTGACCAATCAGAGCAGAGTAGACCAATCACAACAGACTGAGCCATCTGACCAATCAGAGCAGAGTAGACCAATCACAACAGACTGAGCCATCTGACCAATTAGAGCAGAGTAGACCAATCACAACAGACTGAGCCATCTGACCAATCAGAGCAGAGTAAACCAACCACAACAGACTGAGCCATCTGACCAATCAGAGCAGAGTAGACCAATCACAACAGACTGAGCCATCTGACCAATCAGAGCAGAGTAGACCAATCACAACAGACTGCGCCATCTGACCAATTAGAGCAGAGTAGACCAATCACAACAGACTGAGCCATCTGACCAATTAGAGCAGAGTAGGCCAATCACAACAGACTCAGCCATCTGACCAATCAGAGCAGAGTAGACCAATCACAACAGACTGGGCCATCTGACCAATCAGAGCAGAGTAGACCAATCACAACAGACTGAGCCATCTGACCAATCAGAGCAGAGTAGACCAATCACAACAGACTGAGCCATCTGACCAATCAGAGCAGAGTAGACCAATCACAATAGATTGGGCCATCTGACCAATCAGGCTCTCAGAAAGGAGGGGTTTAGAGACTGAATCCTTTATCGAACAGTTTCAGAGACTGAAAAAAGAGCTGATGCTGCAATGTATATTATGAAAAAATTATAATAATAAATGTTCTTTGACCTAGGATGCATGTAGACCTGTTGTAGTAGACCTTTAAAACAACATTAGGAACCTTTAAAATAACAATATGAGCACTTTAAAATCTTCATGCACCACATATTTTCCTGCAATTGTGTGCTTAATCACATCAATTTAATCGAAGAATTGCCTAAATCTCATTACAATCGCATTATGAGTGTGCGTGTAAATGTCCACCAAAGATATTTTGAATTTGCTCAGTCAGGTTTGGAATGACATGAGACGGTAAGCTATTCCTTTAAAAAGAAGGCAAGATGCTCTAAAAATAAACCTATCATCATCTAAAATCAGATCTTCAGGCATTTCAGGAGACATCGCTTTGTTCTGAAAACATACCGGGTTTAAAAATCAGAGGATCGTCTTTGAATAAGTCCAAAGCCTGGATGACATTCTCAAAGTTGTCTTTGAGGTAGTACTCCTCCTGCTCGAACTCCTTTTTCTTCTTTTTGCTCTTGGCGCCGCTGTCCTCCGCTTTCGGCTTCTCTTTGTTTTCAGCCGAGCCCTTCTCTTCTTTCTTCTCCGGGGGCTTCAGAAGGCGCTTTGCTTTCTCCTTGTCCTCTCTCACTTTTTGCCCATCTTTTTCATAATGACGGATGCCACTCAAGTGGGACAGGAGCATCCGAGGGGTTATTGTGACCTGGTTTAAGGACAAAGGGAAGAATGCGAAGCCAAACCAAATTCATTATTAATCAATTATTATATACTCACTGTAAATATAGTCGAGCACACATATTTTAAATAAATAGATATAATTAAAAACCTCTTTTTTAAATTGATGTGCTCACATTCTCTCCTTCGAATTGCTTGTGTGGGAACTCAGGGACGTATTTTTGGACAGGGGCATCGAGATCGATCTTGCCCTCCTCCCAGAGTCTGGCGACGGCCGCTGCAGTCAGAGGTTTACTGATGCTGGCGATTCTCATCACCGTTTCCGGACCACAAGGCACTCTGTTCTCCAGATCCGCATAGCCAACACCTCAGAGAGAACATGCACAGCTAGGGTTCACTTTCAGAACCACTAAAACACTCCTTGGTAAACTTGTGGCCTTTGCATGTGTATGTGATGTGCATTTTCATTTTAAGCATGCACAGCCATTATGGATGTTTCACAGTAGTGCAGATTACCCATGAGCCTTTTCAGGAACAGACCTAAATGAGCAGTGGAAGACTTCCTACCTTCACACCAAACATGGCTGCCGTCCACCGAGACTCCAATAACCATCCCAGGAGCGCCAACTTCATCCTGAAAAATTACACCATTCTGCACTATAAACTTTCTTTTTTTTTATAATTATGTTTATTGACTTTTCACTATACACTCACCTAAAGGATTATTAGGAACACCATACTAATACTGTGTTTGACCCCCTTTCGCCTTCAGAACTGCCTTAATTCTACGTGGCATTGATTCAACAAGGTGCTGAAAGCATTCTTTAGAAATGTTGGCCCATATTGATAGGAGAGCATCTTGCAGTTGATGGAGATTTGTGGGATGCACATCCAGGGCACGAAGCTCCCGTTCCACCACATCCCAAAGATGCTCTATTGGGTTGAGATCTGGTGACTGTGGGGGCCATTTTAGTACAGTGAACTCATTGTCATGTTCAAGAAACCAATTTGAAATGATTCGAGCTTTGTGACATGGTGCATTATCCTGCTGGAAGTAGCCATCAGAGGATGGGTACATGGTGGTCATAAAGGGATGGACATGGTCAGAAACAATGCTCAGGTAGGCCGTGGCATTTAAACGATGCCCAATTGGCACTAAGGGGCCTAAAGTGTGCCAAGAAAACATCCCCCACACCATTACACCACCACCACCACCAGCCTGCACAGTGGTAACAAGGCATGATGGATCCATGTTCTCATTCTGTTTACGCCAAATTCTGACTCTACCATCTGAATGTCTCAACAGAAATCGAGACTCATCAGACCAGGCAACATTTTTCCAGTCTTCAACTGTCCAATTTTGGTGAGCTCGTGCAAATTGTAGCCTCTTTTTCCTATTTGTAGTGGAGATGAGTGGTACCCGGTGGGGTCTTCTGCTGATGTAGCCCATCCGCCTCAAGGTTGTGCGTGTTGTGGCTTCACAAATGCTTTGCTGCATACCTCGGTTGTAACGAGTGGTTATTTCAGTCAAAGTTGCTCTTCTATCATCTTGAATCAGTCGGCCCATTCTCCTCTGACCTCTAGCATCAACAAGGCATTTTCGCCCACAGGACTGCCGCATACTGGATGTTTTTCCCTTTTCACACCATTCTTTGTAAACCCTAGAAATGGTTGTGAGTGAAAATCCCAGTAACTGAGCAGATTGTGAAATACTCAGACCGGCCCGTCTGGCACCAACAACCATGCCACGCTCAAAATTGCTTAAATCACCTTTCTTTCCCATTCTGACATTCAGTTTGGAGTTCAGGAGATTGTCTTGACCAGGACCACACCCCTAAATGCATTGAAGCAACTGCCATGTGATTGGTTGATTAGATAATTGCATTAATGAGAAATTGAACAGGTGTTCCTAATAATCCTTTAGGTGAGTGTGTGTATATATATATATATATATATATATATATATAAAAAAAAACAAGACACAAAAATGTATAAAAATTAGTGGTGGGCCGTTATCGGCGTTAACGCGCTGCGTTAACGCGAGACTCTTATCGCACGATAAAAAAAATATCGCCGTTAATCTATTCCCCAAATTGGGTTGGGAGATGGCTCTACTACACAAGCTATGATGACGCAATCTACCCGCGGCCGCGAGGTAAACCTGGCTGCAACGCATATTCGTCGTCATCTTAAGTAAACACGGCTGAAAGTGAAAGCTGCAACATCCATTATTTGGACTTGGTTCGGATTTAAGCCGTCCGACAAACAGCAGCAAACTATCCGAGTGTGTGGGGTAACGGTTCGGTAAGTTAACACACGACTAATCCGTTCTACCACCTCAAATTCAAAACGAAACTAAAACTGATATCACTGAAAACCAGCGCGCGCGTATTATTCTCAATCCATATCTTAGTGGTGTAACGTTAACACATAATCTCTGTCTACGCCCGATTTTAAGAATCGTTGTTGTGTTTCTTTTTAACTGAAAAGACATCAGTTAGACAATATTATAACTTTAAATTTGGGGTTTCATAAGCTCAAAGCTATAATAAACATTAGACCTACTTAAGATCTCTACAGCTAGTGTACTTAAATTTTATTTATCTGCAAAATTATGTTGTATACTTACAGTTTTGCACAATATATGTTCTCAAAACTACATATACCCTTTAAAAAAAAATTAGCAGTTGTTTAGCAGGGTCTGTGTAACCTGTTCTGTAATGGTTTTATTATAATATACTGTATATCGTTATCGCAAGAGGCTGCAATGTATATCAAAATATAGATTTTAGGCCATATCGCCCATCCCTAATTGATAGCCTATAGTAGTTGATAATAACATAGGCCTATGTTGCCTACGGACGGTAACAGTACAGAAGTAACCTTTTACAGTCTATGAGTAGAACAGCTTTCTCAAGCAGTTTGTGATGCATTTTGGAAACAGTTCCTGAGATGAGCCCCTAGTCTAATGCGCCACCTGGCTTGAGAAACCCGTTCTCAAAGACTTAGCCTACTTGTATAGTCATTATTTGGGTAGCACACATATTCTGAATGCCTTCGGCAGAATTCAAATGAGCCATTTTAATCTAGATTAATCTAGATTAATTTCAAAATTAATCTAGATTAATCTAGATTAAAAAAATTAATCTATGCCCACCTCTAATAAAAATAAATAAATACAATTGAATAAAATAAAAGAACACCAATAGCTCAGATTTGCATATAAAACAGGACTACGTACTATCAACTTTAACATTTTGAAATTAATATTAATATATATATATAAAATTCACTTTTAAAATGTTTAATAATATATGAAACATTCATTAAAATATATAATTAATAAATATAGATAAAATTATTAAATAAATACATTGTGACATCTTAATTAATTAACTCATTTTTTATTTTTTTGTTATTGTTTATGTGGGATAAATGATTCCTTAAGCTAGAGATGTCTGTCTTTCACCAGAAGATGGAGTTATATTGACAGATTTGATTAAAAATTACGAGGTAAAAAATGAATCATTTGCAATAAGATCAAAAATACACATTTAGATAGATTCAAATGAATATTATATGACTTCAAATGAATATCTTTAATACATTATACATATATCCATAGTAATAGACAGAAAATATATAATTATATTTTTCATTAATAAAATATTATTTAATAACATATTTAATTATAAACATATTGAACAATTGAATAAACTGATTAAATAAAGATTGAGAATTCAAATATTTTAAAAATGCTTTTAATATTTATAATATGTAAATATAAAAATATTCATCTGTTTTTATTAATGCTGACAAATTGATTCATCGCAAATGATTAATAAGTATTAATTATTATTATTAATCTAGCATACAAGTTTGTAAATATTATAGTTTGTGCACACACACAAATATATATATATATGATTTAAGATTGTATATATATATATATATATATATATATATATATATATATATATATATATATATATACAAACCTTTATATTAGATGCGATTAATCGATTTGACAGCACTACTTTTCATATAATATAAATATTATATTATCAATATTACAGATTTTGCAATGAAATAAACCTTAATAACCTTTAAAGATTGTCAAATATATACCAAAGTACAGCGGAACTTGTTGAAAATGAAATGTTATCCAATCCGGCTAGTTCAACCAACTAAAAACTATGATGAAAAATAAAAGACATGGTATCAGTAAAAGAAGTCTGGTCGTGATACCTGTACCTTTATCCGCCGCAGAAGGTCTCTGCTGGTCTCTATAGCACAGGTGTACTGTGAGACAGTCTTCTGTGCGTTACATTCACAGTGTTCAGAGGCAGAGTCACGATATTTCAGGCCCAGAGCCAGAACAAAGCCCGTCCCGATGCCGAACAGCCATAAGGCCGTGTGTCGGTTGCTGGAGGACGGGATGACAGGTCTTCTGGGTGTCGAAATGAATCTCTTCATCAGCTGATCTCTGAACTTCACTCTGGGTGTCAACAGAGACACAAAGGGCTCGGATTTCTGAGCACTGCATTTACATTTTGTGCATATGAGACCACGTGATAAACACAGTAACCGAGACATGACTGTTTTACGAATAATAAAAAAAGGATAAAATAGTTTATAGGAAGAAAACAGCAAAGAGTTCAAATTGAACTCTACAAAAGCGACTGAAAGACTGACTACCGCTCTATTTTACAGAATAAAAGTCCATGACTTTTTTTAACATGAAAATATACTGTAATCAAATAGATTTTTTAGAATACTTTATATTATATTTAAAATTAACATATTTGAATTTACATGTAATAATAATTTAATATTTATATTTAAAGTATGTAATAAATGTAAAAGCAATGCAATCATGTATTGCACATTGAAAAACTCATGATCTTAAAAATTTAATCTAAAGACAAATGCTTAAACATTTTAACTTTCTTTTAGTTAAATATAAATTTCACAAGTCTGTCTGCTTGCATGTGAATTTCTTCACAATTTTTTTTCCCGACCGGATATGACCTTTTTCATAAAAATTAAAAAAAATTAAAAAAAGCTACTGTTCTCCACTTTTTTTGTTTTGATAAGTCTGAACAAAGTCCCGTCTTTGGTTTGAAAAGGTATTCAACGTCCATGAGACGTAAAAGGTCTTTTAATTTGAAAACTGTAGAGGCTTTGAAAACCAACGGCTGATTGGCTCATATATCAGTTGTGGCTATGACGTTGGCCAATCAGATGTGCGAATTCTGTTCCGACAGCAGGCCCAGCCTTAGAGTTGTCAACAACAACAACGAAGCTCAAATGGACAGTTTAGCAGCTGCTACTTGGACAGTTGCAGGACAAATATTAATAAATATGTCACATAACACAGCCTACAGGTAGTTTAGTGAACTATAGATCATTGTATCGTGTTTATTAACAACAGGTCCAATCACTTAACATAGCGCTTTGTATTTTAAACGACCGGTGTAACCCACATGTTCTTTCTGCACCAATGAATTCTGAATTATTCATTAATTTTGTATGACTTACCTCTGACCTTTCACGATATCGGTGTTTTAAGGACCAGCTCACCTTTCCAGGAGCTTCTCTATGTGGATAAGCATGAATACATTTTCACATACAATTTTTTTCCCTTCTGATCTACCATATTTATTCACACTCAGTGGATTCTTTGAGTATACAATTTGTGAAGACATGCTGCAATAGTCAAGCATGACCCTGCATTTGTCCAGCTCTCAGCTCTTATAGTTTATATAGCCTACAGTATGAAACAGCTGCAGTCAAAACACTGATACTCCCTAAAACGTCACCTTGACATTATCATGCAACACCATTACCAACAGCACACGTTGCATCAGGTTTAACTGCATCCTCAAGAATTAGGTTATGTTTAATCATTAGGTCTGGTTTTGTAATCATGCGGTTTTAACAAGCAGAACCCATTATGTTAGTTCACGTCCTGCATTGTAACATGCCACACCTTCCAACTGCCAACACGATACAATTAAAATCTTCCAGTGGGATATTTATGCAACAAGCAGCAAATATGATATTTAACAGAAAGCAGCAGATAGTCTGATTTGTTGTTAGGCCACATCCTCTCTGCTATAGACAGCATAGTGTGCTACTGTGCACCCACTTTTCAGCGGCCTTTTCCCATAACGATTTTAAAAAGTGTCTTAAGCGTTTTAAGCCATGAATCAAGCCAACAAGCTACGAAGTGAATAAAAACAAACAAAAAAAAACCAACTTATTTGAACAAAAAGTTTTTGAAAATCTGATAAAAGTAGACTGTGAACCTAACAGCTTTTGTGAGGAAAAGAGAAGCATTACAAATTAAAAACTACTCGTTTAAAAATGTTAATTAAATGTATAAAAGTATTACATATTTTAAGTTATTTGCAAAATGTGCATCTGTATACAAACATTTGCAGTGGGCGGAGCTAATGAGATCTTTTGCCGTGTTTTGCTCGTTTCAAGTCTCTGATTGGTGGATTTTCTGTACAGCATCATGGGTAGTGTAGTTTTTCTCCAGGAATTCTGCTGTTGAACAATTGCATACTTCATCACTGGCACAATCAACAGAAGCAAATATCATCGATCACCAACCTATAATAGCTCACAGCATGGCTGTGTCTGAAATCGCCCCCTATACCTTTAAATTGGGCACTATTTGAGGGGACAGTGAAGTGATGTTCAAAACCATAGTGCACGTTATCGAGTACACTCATTCAATCCCATAATGCACCGCAATAACGAGTGTAAAACTATGGTAAAACCGATGTACAATCAACGGCTAGAGAATACCCATAATACACTGTGAGGGTCGCGTCAAATGAAGTCCCGCATCTGCCCAGAAGATGGCGCCTGAAGCTGAATAATCCATCCACCCATTATACAAACCGCTGGTCCAATGGCCCAATATCATACAGGTATAAATTCCTTTTTAATTGATTAAATTGTTTAAATAAAGTTAGATACATACATAGTTTTCATAGAGTTCAAGATAAATCTTTTAATTACTACTGGAGCTGCCACTTTGCCAAATTTCAAATGATTATTAAACAAAACACAAATTATGCAAAATCGGCAGCCCTTCCGGCGAACTCAGTGTCCGAATCGTCTATGGTCCGAATTCATATTTTCATTCACTCCTTCAAATGGACTATATTAGTGGAGTAATGTAGGGAATAGTGAATGAGGGTATAGGGGGCGATTTCAAACAAGCCCTAGTCTGCCTTTAAAGGTTTATAAGTTATTGTTAAAACCTAATTTCCCTGTGAAAAAAAAAAGTTTTTTTTTACTTCCGGAAGCCGACTGTTGCAGTCTATTGGCATAATGAGTGGGAGAAGATAAGGCTGTGTAATAAATAAAGGCTAACAGAGAACAGAATTCAGAGCAGAAGTGCATTAACCCCTCAAAAACAGACCCCAGGCTTTAGAAAATGTCAAATGGAGTGGTTTTTATTTATTTTAGCTTTGTACATTTATGTATGGCATACATTTAATACATCTACATTTAAAATGACTAAAATGATCGAGGCACAACCAAATATGATTTCATCATATTTTTCTAACTCAAAATGAAAACATTTCGAACCACGTGGTTTTCGGCGCAAGCGAACTCAGAGCGTTTGCAAATAATGTTGCCTGACATCCTGAAGCAAAATGGGAAGGAAACAAAAATAAATAAAAAGTTGGAGAGTAAGTAAGGCTAAATGTTGGCACAGAGAATGATATCCAAATTGGAAAGTGTATAAAGTTAATCATAAACCTCTATAAGCTACACACTGCTAGACGTCCGCCTTCACAGTAGCACCAGTATACATAGGACAACCTAATCCAATGTACACTATAAAAGAAAAACCTTTCAATTTCAATTCAACTTGGCATCAGACTCGACCGTGTCCACTAGAACCGTTGTGTGCATATATTGAATTAAGTGCAATTGCTGCTAACTTTGTTTCATTTGTGCACAATCAGAATAAAATGAACATGTACCATAGTATTACATAAAAAAATAAAATACAAGGAAAACTAAAGCTTTCGTAACAAATGGCACATGTTATTCAATCTGATAGTTGTCAGGACGAAAAAAAAAAAAAAAAAAAACGAATACAAAATGCAGACATCATCATCATCATTATGTGAGCAGGATTCACATGTTATTCAGCTCCAATAGAGTCTGTTCCAACATCTGGTTCATTTCGACGTTCTCTTCTTTAGAATGTGAGAGTTTTTCTGTTAGAACATCAAGTGAAAGACACGTTAATATCAATGCAAAGCCTGTGGGGAATAACATGCAGTGGATACCTTGAGCAGGTTCATTCATAAACGTACATTTCACTGCCTATAACCAGTGTTGGGGAAACTTTCAATATTTTGCATTACTTACTTTATAATGGAATGGAATGCACTACTTTTTCCTCATCTGGCCTTGCATGTTTTTTTTTTAACACCAAAAAGCCAATTTTTTGGCAAATGTTTCACCCCAGAGTGAAATGAATGTAAATGTAAAATCATGCCTGTACAGTAGAGGGTGCAGCTCGAACAAACCTTTTAACAGTAATACGCTTCCCCCAACACTGCCTATAACAGACTTTACACACTCAATTCATGCTTTCATTTAAATAACCATAGCAGAGATACATTTTATAGATATATTTATATAGATATATACTGATATACATGTGTTAATATATAAATATCTAACAGACAGTTAAAGAGTGCTGACTCTTGCATAAAGCAAAAGGCATTAGATGACATCCTGATTAAAGTGGTAGCCATCCATCGTCTAAATGCTGCCTTCAAGTTTTTCCGGGAAGAGTTCGGAAGCTGCAATTACGATTTTGGTCGCGCTAAAAGGCACTGGTCAATTTCTCTTTCAATGAATGACAAAGTCATGAAGAGCAAATCAATTATTTTTTAGAATTGATCGTTTATATAATATAAACATATTTATCAATTATTATTACTGATCAATTATTAATAATGTTGAAAACAGTATTTGCTGCTTAATGTATCATGGAAATCATGATACTTTGGTGAGCATACGAGACTTTTCATAGACTTGACTGGTAGAGTGAGTGTGTTCAATTGTGCACAAAATATGACCTAACATTTATTTGTGTGTTAAGTATCTAAAATGATCTTCCCAACATGACTTGAAGGCAGCAAAAGTGTTACAAAAACACATTCCTTGAACTTTCAATCACAACAGCATTCATTTTTAGACACCATTTGGTGATCAGAAACAAAAACAAAGCAAAAAAAGTCCACGCTAGTTTTAGTCGTCATTCAAGGCCATTCTTAGCTCATTAGAAAGAAGGCGGTTTTTCTCGAGTTGCTGGTAGAGACGGTCTACAGGAGCGGGAAACGCAGCAGGTTAAGACAAGAGAAAGAGAGAAACAGAGAAAGAACAGAGTGAAGAAGAAATGAGAACAGCTGGAGGGAATAGTTAGTAACATTTCACTCAGACTGAAACCAACCTGGAGAAGGTGTTTGTGATGGGATCAGACAGCAGGGTGTTTGTGAGAGCTCATGTATCCACTAGCAGGGCTCAAGTTTAACAGAACATACAGTGTTGTGTGGTTGTTGGCCAACATGGATGAAATTGGCAAAAAATAACTTGCAACAGTCTTGGAAGTGTCAAACAAATCATTAATCCAAAGTTAGTAACACACTGTAGTGTTTCTCAACTCCCGGCCCAACTATTCATCAGTGTCCATGTGTTTCATTAAAAGTTCATGTTAGTGCACGTATTTGCCATGGTACCTGTTGTTTCCATTACATTCATTTTCACTTTGTGCTATTTTCTATATTTTTGATGACTGGTGGCACGTCAACTTATTAAAACTAGTTTGCTACTTAATAACCTTACCTTATACTGTTTGTTCATCAGTGTTAGTGATACTCTTACAATGTATGTGTGATGAGTTAAGTTGTGCATGTCAACCATTTCTAATAAATAAATACTTCCTAAATGCCTAAAAATTTGGGTCGTAGGTTAGCCTGGGAAAACCCAGAGAACTTCCGGCAAATTCAGATTTGTTTGAGAAGTAGTCTGGCAAAGAGCTCATTCAAGCCCATTTCCATGGCCTAGAAATCGCGGCACCAATCAGAAACGTTGAGGCGGGCTTTACACAATGACGATCGCTCTGATTGGTTTTAGGTCTATCCAATTGCGCCCAGAGGCATTTGAGCGACGTCCGTTCAACTTTTAATTATATTCAAATTGCAAACACATGAGGACAGTCTCCATGAAAGACCCACTGGCAAATGAACGTGCTACTACATTTCTCTCCGAAACGGTAGGAAATGAAATTAGATTTAATAGAGGATTTTAACTGTGACACGATGATTGACAGGGCAGTTTACGTGACAGGATGCACGTGACAGATCCGCCCGATAAAGATGACGAAGTAGTATGTCCCAAAGCTTGCCTACTTTTTTGCTACACATTCAAAAGTAAATACCTTTTCTTCACAAAAAGAGTACATACTTTTATGGCGTAGTGTAACTTGGGCGAATTGGGACGCAGAATATGACTTTACACGATGACGATCGCTCTGATTGGTTTTAGGTCTATCCAATTGCACCCAGAGGCATTTGAGCGACGTCCGTTGGTGACGCCCCTTTGGAAATGAGTTATTAATGAAGCTTTGCCAGACCATAACTCAGTTACTACTGAGAATGGTCTGGTTTTAACCAGGCTAGTCGTAGGTTAGTGACCATAAGAAAATGTGGGTCCCATGGCCAAACCAGTTGAGAACCACTATATTATAGGAGCTATTATTGCTCATTAAAATATCTACTAAAATTAATAATTTGAAGTGCCATCTGAAATTCTCTTCTAAAATTTGTATTTTTATCAAGCTCGTATATATTTAAGTTCAGTAATTTCACTTTAATGATAATTAATAGGTAATTTTCATTGCCTATAAGTGAATAATAAGTGAACATAAACATACAAGCTTGATAAAAATGATCATTCTACAAGGAAATTTCAGATGGCACTTAGAGGCTTTTGCATCTGAAGTCTTCATTTATTAATCAAATATTTTGCTAAGAGAAAAAAACCCCTACTTGACCCCACATTCACCCTACTTGAATCTAAACTCCCATTCCTCAGTAGAAACTGTAAACAGCAGATTAGGAGCTTAGAGCTGAATGACACAAAACAACAAGTCACCCAAAGTGAAGAATTCGGTCCTGACTACATCTCAGTGTGTATATATATTAGTGAAGTGCGGTGACCTCTTTAAAAAAAAATAATAAAAAAAACACAAACCCCCAGGGTTTAATAAGAAACGCTCTCGTTCGCTCTATACAGAGCGTTAGATACTCGGTTGCTTACTCATGACACATAGCAACACAGCTAAAATTATCCCTCATATGTTGGACCTTTTATTGGATGTAACGTACATTGACCTGTTGAGACGTGCCTTCACAAGCATGTCACTATAAACTATATAAACTAAAAATAAATGAATGAATAATGAAAATAGTTGTAATTTTAGCTGTAAAATTATGAAAGACATCTATAGTAACACTGGTCTCATTTAGTAGAAAGTGGGGACTTTGTTTAAAATACCATTATAACAACACTATATCCTATTTTCTAACGATTGTGTAACTATTACGACTACCCTCAATGGTTTAGGGGTATGCTAAAAAACCCAACCCGAAGGATTAGCAGTGCTAGCTCATGAAAACTCTTTTCCTGAATGGAAATAATAATTGTATTCTCACAGGTTAATTTAAGTTGCGGTTGACGCATGTTTTTGTAAACAAGAGCAGAACAAGTACGACAGGTAATCATGTGGTTTAATGAAGACGTTAGAACAAAAGTGACCGTCATCTGCTTCCATGTCAAAACTTGATCAAAAAAGCCACAGAAATTTGAATAGCCTGGCAGAATGAATTTGCCTAACATGTAAATATGTCGAAACCAACGTGCAGAGCTCTAGGAACGTTCCCCACATGAAAAGACGTCAGCTTTATTGAACACTTGAGGAACAAAAGCTGGCTTTCTCCTCTCTGAACGTCAATAACAGCTCATATAATAACCATAAAGGAAATCCACGACTTCTACCAATGCTTCCGACTTTATTACAGCCACAGCAATAAAAGCACATAGAAATGAAAAGGAAAATAAAGAACAAGAAGGTTTACATAGTTTTACATAAAGCAGAAAGAATTAAAGGGTCTGTACAAGTAGAGATGAGCAACAAAACACAATGATCGATGAAGAGAGGGAAGCGGGATAAGAGGGAAAGAAAGGCTGGAAAGAGCAGAGTGATGTCGTTCAGCCAGCGGGAGGCGTCTTTGAGGAACAATTTATCTGCACGGGGGGAAGAAGTAAAAAAAAAAGGAGTGATGAAAGGGACAGAAAACTACCAAACACAAGAGAAAGGGAAGAAACCACCACACACAGGAGCCACGATGCTTACCGTCCGAAACGGACGCTGGATGTTTATTATAAGGAGCCTCTATGATATTACTGAATGGCCACACAAACACACGGCTGACTTACCAAGCAGCGCACACACACTCCTACACAACTACTACATAGTGACACCGCATCAAACATGATGTGGACAGATGAGATCAGAACCCACTGGGCCTGTCTTCTGAACAGAAGGAGACCTTGTTAGTAGTTCAATTTTACACCAGAGGAGAGAACACACACACACACACACACACACACACACACACACGAAACGCTTCCCACTGTAAAAGCGTGGTGCGTTTCTGAATTCTCTGAGTTAAGTCTTCACAGTACTGCTAATAGGGCTGGGTGATATGGTCAGTTTTTTATTATTCTGTTTGTGTTATAAAATTATTTTAAGATAGAAGGACTTCAATATGAGAGATTAGATGGGTGACCATATCATTTTCATGAATCTGTACTTTTTTTTTGTTAAACACTTTAAACAGATTCTGAGATTACTTCGTCACAGAAATCCCCATGTTTTCGTTTAAAATGTACACTAACGTTCAAAAGTTTGGGGTCGTACGATTTTTTTTTTTATGTTGGTGAAAGTCGTCTGCATTTATTTGATCAAAAATACAGTAAAACAGTAATATTATGAAATATTATCATCGTTTAAAACCACTGCTTTCTATTTTGATATAAAATTTAACTTATTCCTGTGTAATTTAATCATTACTCCAGTCAATCAATCATTTGATGCTCAAAATATTTATTATTACTATCAATGTTGAAAACAGCTCAATATTATTGTGGGCCGTGATATTATATATATATACACTTTGACAATTTAAAAACAGCAAATTTGTAATATTATGAAGTTCTTTACTGTCACTAGTGGACAACTGAACCCGTCCTTGCTGAATAAAATTATTAATACAAATAAAAAAAATGAATTTGTCATGCCCCCAAACATTTAAACGGTAGTGTCTATAGATAAAAACATATGTTTGTTATATTTATATATAAAAAATATAATAAATATTCTGTGCATTTCTTCAGTGAAAAACTTGTTAAATATTTCTATATAAATGTTTAATTTAATAAAAAAAAATCTAAAAAAGTTAAAATATTTAAACACCACAACATAAATATATAAACTTTTAAAGCTATATTGCCCAACCTTAGTACTGAAAAGCAAAAGTTTAACCAAAGAGAAAGTTTTCTCACAAGATTATTTTGAATAAAGTGATACAATAGTTATGAATTCAAAACACGAAACTCCTATGCACTGACTCTACAAGCAATGGCCGAAACAATTTGCAATAAGCAAACGACTTGACATCAAATACCTAGAATAACAGACCACATGTCTTGTAGAGTTACAGAGATAGCAGAGGTTTTAAACAGAAGGAAGAGTCATAGTGTGTGAACTGAAGATACAAGACCTTATTTAGAGAGGGGGGGTTATGGGTAATAGGGGAGGGGCATAGGCACAGGCAGAGACCGCAGGTGAATTACATTGAAGTCATGTCGTTGAGAGCGTGGTCCAGCTCCTCGCTGATGGCTTTGTACTTGAGTTTCTGGGAATACAACTCATCTATCGTGTGTTTGATGGAGGGGAGACAAAGGAGGGTGGAGAGGAAGAAGTGGAAGGGGTATAAAAGCAGGTGCAGGAGTGAAGCATCCAGTCCAGCGGCAAGACGGGCCCCAATGAACGGAGTGACAGACAGCGAGAGAGTGACGTGAAGAGATATAGTGGAGGGAAAACAGAAAATAAGGTTAACGAATGAATGGAAAGGAACTGAAACAAGGAAAAGACATGACAAATTCGTCAGAGCCATGGCGGAGTTAAACGAATAGTTCACGCGAAAATAATGACATTCCGTCATTATTTTCTCACTCTCATGTCAATCAAAACATCTATGACTTTTTCATCAGTGGAAAACAGACATTTGCAAAATGCCCAGAATGCTATCAAATATGGTTCGTCTAGATGTCATTTCAGGCGTTATTGGTTTCCTGTCATTGATGTCAAACTTCCACAGGACACTTTATGTAGTGCACATGAGTCATATACACTACTTTTAAAGTATTTCCTGATGCTTATGGCCAAGACTGTGTGTGACCACATACCAATAATGAATAATACATACACTTCAGTTCAAACGTTTGGGGTCGGTAAGACGTTTTTGCATGTCTTATGCTCATCAAGGCTGCATTTACTTGATCAAAAACAGTAAAACACTAATATTGATAAAAATAAAAATAAACTATTTTACTATATTTTATAATCTAATTTATTACCGTGATCAAAGCTGAATTTCAGCATCATTACTCCAATCTTCAGTCTCATGATCCATCAAAAATCATTCAAAAACGGTTGTACTGAATATCTCGTGGAAATGGTGATACATTTCTTTTCAGGATTCTCTGAAAGTTAGTTAGAAAGTTATTAATTTGAAATAGAAATCTCTTGTAACATTATAAATGTTTTGACGGTCACTTTTGATTATTAAATGAATCCTTGCTGAATAAAAGTATTTCTTTTCTTTCTTAAAAGACCCCAGACTTTTGAACGGTAGTGTAAATGTTCTTTTACTGTCACTTCTGGGAGTTCAACAACATCAGTTACCATTATGGAAAAGGTGCACTGTGGGAATTTGTTTGTGAAACATCATTCATGCTCCACAGAAGAAAATGAAATCAAACAGGTTTGGAACGACATGAAGGTGAGAAAATGACATTTTTCATTTCTGGATGAACTATTCCTGTTAAGGTTCGTACTGATGTCTCTCAGACCTGGACGTTGCATTATCACAGTGCAAACACAGTAAGTATGACTATGAAAATGAACTTGTGTAAATCTAAATGAGTAGAACAGTAGAAGACTCTTTAACAGCAGGCTCATAAAAGCCAGATCAAGCTTAAACGCTGCGTGTAATTGGACCTCCGTCACACCGGTGTCACCTTACAAAACAATGTGAAGTCTGTGTGTGGATCTGCTCAATGACTGGTCTCTTCAAAAGAAGTAATGCTTAATTGTGTGACTGAACCGATAAGGAAGCCGAAAGAAAGCCGGTGGGGCAGAAGGTTTGAGGAACAGCATGACGACAGAGAAATAAAAGGCTGAAGCGATTACTTCACAATCACACGTATGAATAAATTCGCCAGGGGCTGAAATGACTCTGATATGAGAGAACGAGTGAATGAAAGTCCTACCTTCGAGATCATCGATGGTCTTCTCAAGCTTGGCGACTGACCTCTCAGAGAACTCGGCACGGGTCTCGGCCTGCAGAAAACAAAAACATTGCCCTGAACAAAGAGTACTGTCTAGCAAATCAAATATTCAAATGCACTGAACAGAATAGGGAGACAAAACATTTTCATTTTATCCTCCCCTGGACAGAAGGACGACTAAAAAGCCTATGATAAAGTAGTTCATACCTCCTTCAGTTTGTCAGTAAGGACCTTGATCTCCTCCTCATATTTGTCTTCTTTCTGTGAGTACTGCAGACATCACAAGAACGACAAACATTAGGACAAACCAGCACACACGACACACTTAGGCTTCTTGTTACTGTACATAAATCGCGAAAAACTTGTTTTTTTCCATATCTGATCTCTAGGACGGACTGCCTACACTGTTATTTTGTAAATGACACCATGGACAGTGTAGTCGATATTCAATTATATCTACTTTGGTTGCATCAGCAAGACATTTCAGATTATTTGTCATTGTAGAAAGATAGAATTTATAATAATAATTTAGTTAATTGAGTTAACAACAAAAACAACAACATTTGATTATTATTATTTATTAAGAAAAAAAAATATTTTTCAATTATAACCCCATTGAGTTCCATAGTAGTAAAAAACACTAACTAACACTGAGGGTGAGTAAATGATGACAATTTTCATTATTAAGTGAACTATTCCTCTAATGTAGAACAGTGATTAAACTGAATTGGAAATAGCTGTGCATTAAACTGTTTTATTGCACGCCTTCCAGCCAATCAGAATCGAGTATTCAGACAGACCATGGTATAATTCATCTTTAAGGCCCGTTCACACACTATAATGATAAAGAACTTAAAATTGTCCTAATATAAAAGAATAGCAGAGTCCACAACACAACTAGCGATAACGGCACAAAGTAACAATATCGTTGGAATCACTTTCAAAGAATTTTTTTTCCATCTGATGAACAATAAAAACACTGACAGCCAATTAGAATCCATCCTGTTGCTCGAGCATTTAAAGCAGCAGACGACAAAACTGCAGTGCGTGTGTATAATAAACAGAACCTCATCGTCCGCTGGTGTGGATGCTAATATAAGCCGCTTTCCGACCAAGTAGTTACAGGAACTTAGTTCTAGGAACTGTCCACTTCTAAACAGTTCTAAGAACTACTCTCCCCCAAACTCGGTTTTGCTGTTTGCGTTCGCACTGGCCAAGTGGCCATAGGAACTGGTAGGAGGGGTAAGGGAGTGACGCAAGCACGGTGACTTTTATTTTGACGGAGCGACGGACCTTTATTTTGACGGCGCTGAGAACGCCAGAGCAAACAATGCTCGCATTCTCTGTGTTTATTAATTAGCGATCTGGCTAACAGTACTGTTTAATATGTTATTAGATAGAACTGTTATAGAAAGTAGACAGTATATGGAAAAAGGTTATTAGCCTATGCCGTGTGGTTGATGTCCAGTGTTGCTAGCTGAGCAGAAATACATAATCATGTTTGGCTTGGTCCCCTCAAAGTTGCGTTGGATTTTCTCTTCAGCATAAAGGTTTAGAGGCCCATCTATCACTGTTTTCCATGTTTGTATAGTTAGTTTCTGGAGTAAATATATAGGCTATAATCTGTGTGTTTACATTCTAGCTGTTTAAAAAATGGCAGGTGCTGGTGTTCCGCGTGCGTTCGGTCATCAGCGTACACTAATGTCACTGGTAGTTCCTATAGTGCTGGTTTAGACCCTACTCTGAAGTAGGACCTAAATTAGTTCCTACAAATGGAGTTCCTAGAACTAAAATCGTTCCCAGTTCCTGCGGTGCGAACACGCCGACATCCGGGTACTTTAGCCAATAGTTCTAGGAACTGTGAAAAGGTTCCTCCGGTCGGAAAGCGGCTATAGTTATCGTCATAGTTCTTGGAGTGAACGGGCCTTCACACTTCCTACTCAAGACGACCCTGACCTTTAGCTGGTCACAAGCATATGTAGCGTACTGTATGCTGGTGCCTCCACTAGGCTGCTTAACCAGCTCAACCAGATTTCACTGTTAACAAGATTTTCTTGGTCAATCAGAAAGACCATCGAGCTTAAAAAGAGGCTACGCTGATGCACCAGCTAAACCAGCAGCAAAGCAGGGGAAATCAGAAAATTAAGCTTGTATTTTCAGCAAAGGACGTAACCCCTCTGTTGACAGGCTCATTGGCATTTTGCAGACAAAGATGGGTTGTGAAACATTATAACACACTGGTTATCCCGGTTGGTTCAGGAGGAGGGGTGGACGGTGTGCCTGGGGCAGCAGAAGCACACCTACCTTCTCAGCCTGGGCCTCCAGGGACTTCAGGTTGTTGGTCACAGTTTTCAACTCTTCCTCAAGCTCAGAGCATTTGCTGGTGTTTTACACACAGAACGCAGAGGAGGGGAGGAGGAGGAACAAGAGGAGGAAAGGTACATTGAGAGGAGGAGAACCAGAAGCAGAGGTTGGATGGATTGACATCAGGGAACCAGAACAGAGGAACAAAAGAAACAAAAAAACCCCCAAAAAAATCAATCAAAACAGGGTTGGAGGACAAGGGGAGTCTGAAATCCCCTTAACGCAGCAGGAATGTGACGATCTGCCGCATGCAAACTGTTACACCTTACAAGAAGCGTTCGATTAGCAGCATTCCTGCTAAGTTAGAAGGGAGTGAAACCAAAAACCAAAACAAAAAGATGGACTGGACAAGGCTGCACTGGTAGCAAGCAGGACACACACATTCACAGTTAGAGTCGTGTGCAGTAGTACCTGTTCTTCTGATGCCTTTAATGACTTAAAGGCTTGGTCCAACACTCGAAGCTCATCCTGTAATCTTCGATTGGTTCTGTAAGTGTGTGCAGGGGGAAGGCCATTCCACACACGGGCCACATGCAAGTTAACAGTGCATGCAAAAATAAAACGTTATAACAGACAGGAATGTGAGGCAGGTATTAGCCAACAGCAAAATGGGAGTAAAATTCTGAGGGGACGGACACACAGGACACATTCTCGCGTTACATCTGAGCAATTGTGCGTCAGGTGCACACTTCAGTTTCGGTGGAAGTAGGAGGTCATGTATTTTCCGTCTACTGTTTTATAAATACTTTGTACATACTACTTGTTTGATGTACTGATTTTTCACTTTCGAGACAATTAGGGAAGTAGGTCTATTCGGATGGAGGGATAGACTGATGCCCCGAGGATGCATTCATGAATGCAAAGGTTCATGTCAAGTTAAAAATAGCGCATTACAGCATGATACGTGTCAGTTTAAACAATGGACCAATCAGAAAAAGAAGGGGGTGGGACAAGCAGCGTGCACTAAATGTCGACAGTTTACAAAAGTAACATTTATCTGCGACTTTTATAGTTACAATGGACTGTACGACAGAAAAAACAATGTTTTTTTTATCTCTGGCGATTACTACACTTTGCGTTCTTTTACCTCAGAAAAGTGAACTGATTAGCTAGCTAGTCAGCGTCTTTTGAATGTGTCCCGTGTGTAGGCATACTGACATAAAATCTGTTAGGTTGTGTGAGTCAGGCACATGCATATCAATGTGAATGTGTATATGTTTGAGCGGACATGCAAGAGGTTGCGGGAACGCCTCGTACCCCTCGTTCAGCTCGGCACGCTCCTCTGTGCGCTCCAGCTCAGCCTCAACGATCACCAGCTTACGGGCCACCTGCGCACACACAGGCCAGATCATGGGAGAATTAAGCCTGTACTTGTGGCCAATTAAAGAAAGAAAAGTACACTTTCTACACATTAAACAAAAAAGATTTAACAAAAAAGAAAATGAAAAGACAAAAAACAACACCACAAGACAAAACAACAATACAAAGGGGACTGAAAACAAAACAAAACCACAAGACAAAAATCAAGACAAAACAAAAACAAGACAAAAACACAAAAGACAATAAAAACAAGACAAAATAAAAACAAAAACCCAAGACAAAACAAGAACATGAAATAACAAAACTAAAACCTAAACAAAAAAGAAAAATGACAACAAAAAACAAAAACCTCAAAGCGATATTTTCATCAGATTAGAAAATACAGCAAATCATTCATGCTGAACTGAAAGCATCTGCTTGCTCACACTAAGTGTGATTGGTCATGTGATAAGGCAGGAAGTCATTTGTTTCTTTTTTCCTGTGTGTGTGCATGTGTTTCTCGGTGGCTGAGGAAACCTGCCTCCTCGTATTTGCGGTCGGCCTCCTCAGCGATGTGCTTGGCCTCCTTGAGCTGGATCTCCTGGATCTCCATCTTCTCCTCATCCTTCAGAGCTCTGTTCTCAATGACCTTCATGCCTCTGGAAGGAGGAAACAAGAAATAAAGTGAAAGGAAGAACAAAATCTCCCTCTGACTCAATCTGGATCGATAACTCGGCACAAATTACATTCAAAGACGCCAACTTGTCTGCAGCCAAGCTGTGGAATTGAAGACACTGTTTTAGTTTTCTTGAGCTTTTGGTTTCTAAACCCACATTTGCTCATAATGTCAGAACAGTGATTGTCAGAGATGAATGGGAGGGAAGAAGCACTTAAGAGCTGGACCAGGTCTCGGTACAGAGTGGTTCTATGCAGGCGCACTGGGCCGGAGACAGAGAGGGCCTCTGTGTGGGCAAACAAAGGAAGGGAAACGCAGCCTAGTGCCTCTACAAATTGCTGTTTATTCAGAAACCCACTGGCTCTACGCACACAGCTCACGTCAGTTGTTTAGGCCAAAAACAGCATCACACAATGACAACCGTCTGCATTGCCCTTGATTGTTATGCTATATGCAGAGGCATTTCAAGGGCTTAAAAAAACCTTGTCTGTGCTTTACAAGGTTAAACAGACAAATAATACTAAATATTTTAAATGTTTTATATATTTTAAAATATTTTATATTAATGATGTTTTATTTTATTAATTTAAATACATAAATGATATATATATATATATATATATATATATATATATATATATATATATATATATATATATATATATATATATATATATATATATAAAAAAAAAAATATATATATATATATATATATATAAAAAAATATATATATATTATATATATATATATATATATATATATATATATATATATATATATATATATATATATATATATATATATAAAAAAAAAATATATATATATTATATATATATATATATATATATATATATATATATATATATATATATATATATATATATATATATATATATATATATAGGGCTGTCAAACGATTAATCGCATCCAAAATAAAAGTTTGTTTTTACATAATACATGTGTGTGTACGGTGTATAATTATTTTCTATATATAAATACACACACGCATGTATATATTTAAGAAATATTTGCATGTATATACTGTGTATATATATTTATATTATATATAATTTATATTATATATAAATATTTTATATATAAATAACACATTTTTCTTAAATATATATGCATGTGTGTGTATTTATATATAGAAAATAATTATACTCCATACACACACATATATTATGTAAACACAAACTTTTATTTTGGATGCGATTAATCGCTTGACAGCCCTTATATATATATATATATATGATTTATGCATTTTTTTAAATATATATTAAATAATATATACATTTAGTTTAACAAAAAGTTTGTTTATCTACATCTACACACTACATCTACATACATGCATACCTACTAGGGAATTGCGCAATGACTAATTTCAACAGAAACGTGCTTCTCATATATGTATCTGTACACACACACGACGGGCGGCAAAATTGACGTGTACGAACAACTAAATTATTTTAACGTATTCTCTTCGATAGGATGTTGATATAGCAACTATTAAGTAAGTTATATATATATATATATATATATATATATATATATATTTATATATATTTATACAGAAAAAATAGTAATATTGTAAATATTTTTACAATTTCAAATAACTTTTCTATTTGAATATATTTTAAAATGCAATTCATTTCTGTGTTGGTAAAGCTTAATTTTCAGCATCATTACTCCAGTCTTCAGTGTCACATGATAAGTCACATCTAAATACTTTTGGCCACCACTGTATATATACACACTGTATACAACAACAGAAAAGCAATAATAACACTTGCCTAAATACAACTAGGAGGTTTCCGAACTACACATGTAGGCTCGTGGTCCTGGTGATTAGCGAATTACACAGACGTCCCTCAGCACGCACACAAACAGTCTTTATGCATGGCACCAGATGTGCGGTGCAGGCTAGGAAGTGGCAGCATGTTGTCATTTCAATAGCAACACAGTGGTGGAGCCTCTGCACACAGCAACCACAGTTCCTGCGAGAGGGGGAGGGACGGGGTGCGGACCAGTCAACTGACTTCTTCTGCTTAAGTGAATCAGGTTGACAATCCTGCAGAACGCCACACTTGATAGTCTTGTACTCTACAACACCACTGTATGGCATGCTATAGCTCTGTACTGTATATACTAGGGCTGGCCAGTATGGACAAACTCTTATGCCATGGCGATATGCAATTATGGTAATGGTACTTTGCAATATATCACAAAATAGTGTTTTTGCTGGAAATGCAATGAAGCAAGATTTGTTATACAAACTATAATGTTACATCAGTCATTCACGTCAGTGCTCGGCTCACGAATGCGCTGTTATTGGTACAGTTCCCACATGTGCACCTCAAATTAGAAATATACACATCGGCTTGTTGATGTATAATCACTTGTTAATACAGATGTGAGGATTTACAGTTGCAACATCTCATAATGTATGACACTGAATAGCACATCACTGAGAAACGTCCTGCTTGAGTCGTCCTTGCGATGAAGGTTCGGGTTGAATAACTAGTTCTTCCAATGTTTCATCATCGGACTCGCACTTGGATTGATATGGCTAAATCAACGACATCAGTACGGTCTTTACAGTGTGTGCAATCGCTGAGGACTGAGGAAGCCTCCAGAGCTGAAGTTCAGTTATAGTAAGGGGTGTTTGGTTTCCTAGACGTGCTGTAAGCGATTGACCAATCACAACAGACTGGGCCGTCTGACCAATCAGAGCAGAGCAGGCTCGAGGGATATAGAGAATGAATCTTTGGACAAGTCATTTTAAGGCCCCAATATACTCATGGCAAGCTCTTTTTCATTCTTTGCTGAGGGGTAAAAAAAAGTTTGAAATACGCAAGCGATATACTGTTAGCGAAAATCCGCTAAATTATATGCATCCGACTTTAAAACTTGCCGTGTCATCTTTGGACCCTGCGTTCACTAAACATTTCTTACCTATTAAACTTTTTAAACATAACATGACAAAAATGTGTGTTTTGCAAAACAAAACAACTTGAATTGCTCTGTTTGTAAGTTAACGCGAACTCTCCCGCCATCTAGCTTTAACGAGTATTCGCTGGGTCACATGACCATAAATGATCAAATTAATCATAAATGATCATCGCATGTTCCTTTCAGCCTTGTGGAAGAGATCCAGTTGTTCACTTTCGTTTTTCGCCTACATAGATGGAATTTGCCCATAGATACAGACCGAGTGATCCATTCAATAGGTTTGCTTTATTCACAAATTAGATTCTGTGTTCATTTGGTTGGCTTGCAAATGAGATTCCTCGTTCATACGGTTTGGTTCTTTTAAAAACAAGATTCCATGTTCATTCGGTTCCATTCAATCACAAAAGAGATCCTGCAATCATTCGGTTCGCTCCCAAAAACAATATGGTGCTCATTCAGTTAAGTTTGTTCACAAACGAGATACGCTGTTCATTCAGTGCACTCACAAACACGATATGGGCTGCATCCGAAATCGCATACTTCCCTACTGTATAAAAGGTGAAAAACAGTATGTGACTGTTGAAAAAAGTAGGCGGCCTATGTGTAGGATGACCTACTACTTCCATTGAGGTTCTGAAGTGTGCATTCGATGGACAGTTTACTATCCTATGAGGCCACAGGAATGGCAGTGAAGTGACAACTGATATCGGTATGTCACATGATAATGACAACATGGTGATTGTAGATTACATTCATACTACACACATTCACATGATATAAAACATACTTTTTGCATCAAGTAATTACTTATTCAAAAATAAGTACCTACTCAAGAGTGTATGCGATTTTGGACGCAGCCATAGTGTTCATTCGTTCCCTCACAAACGAGATTCTGCTGGACGTGTTCAATGATTCATTCATCGATCCCGAATGAGTGATCCATTTATTAAGTTTGGTTCATTCACGAATGAGATACGGCGTTCATATGGTTTCCTCACAAATGAGATTCTGCATTCATCAAGATGTTCAGACTCAAAGACGCCGATTTATTCAGTAAACGGCCTATTCGTCCAGTTGGTGCAACCAATTAAACGGTCCTCAGCTCACACTTAAAATGTCTTATGCTATATTCAGCCTTCGAAGGCAAGAAAGTCCTCAAGTGTTTCAGAAAGGAGACACTTCGATGAAAAGCAAATAAGAATGATTCACTCACTTTAAACAGATTCAAATGAGACTCTACTAGTTCTGCACAGAAATAACCTTGCAAATATTTGACATCAACCGCATTTCACTGCACTATTTGACGGCTTCTGTAAAGCAAGTGTGAGTGCTGTACTAACCTCTCGCTCTCATCGGCAGCCTTCTCGGCCTCCTCCAGCTTCTGCAGGGCAGTGGCCAAACGCTCCTGTGCGCGGTCCAACTCCTCCTCAACCAGCTGGATACGTCTGTTCAGGGACGCCACATCACTCTCAGCCTTGAAGAGCACAGAGGAACTGGTATAAATGCTCAAGATCAGATAAAACCAACAGCACATAGACTGTGACACCCAAACCCCAAAAATGCTGACAGCTCCCATTCAGCGTAAAGAATGCTCAAGCTTGTATTCGTAACTATCCAGTGGGTTTTGGTGATGGTGCATTTTGGTGTATGCTAACTAGCTTCCATTAAGACCTACTGAGAGAGAGAGTGCGATTCCTTCTGCTGTGGTCACACACACACCATATAACACGTAATTGCAGCAATGCTAATGGATGAGACAGGACTAGGCCATCAGATCATTACCGAGCCTCTGGGACAAAGTTAACAGGCTGTGGGAGGGAGTCCCAACGGACCTACAAGGATTACACTGTCGAAGGCCAAACACACACGACCAGTGGAGAACTGCAGGCTGCTCCTGCAACCTGTTACAAACATCATTTTGCTGACTGCAGTGAAACTCAACGCTGCTTTATGAAGCTTGTGGGTTCCCGGTGGCTGTAAACCAAAAATGGGATTGCAGTTCTGTTGTGACGATGCTAAATGTGAATAATAAAGTACAACTGGCTGTCCAATTCATGCATAGAAAAGATATATAGGCATTTTAATTTTATGCTCCACATATATTATGCGATGAAACCAATTCCTAAAATGAATGACTCTTATGTGTCAGTTGTTTTAATGAAGAGTTCAAAAAGACAAATTACCGGTTTGAATTAGTCTGACATTTACCATTAAGTAGCAGCACGTTTCAGATTTTTAAAAAAAAGTAACATTTTGGTAAATGCAGTAATTGAAATATTCCTAAATGAATCAGAATCGAATCAAACTGAATCTGAACTGAATCAAATTGAATTGAAATCAAAAGCTTGTGAATCTGAATCAAACTCCATCTGAAAACCTGTAGTGAAACCCAGCCCTAATCAAACTCATCTGCCACATTAATAATTATGATCTTTTGTTGTTGTTGTTGACATTTTAGACAAACTAGCCTATATGTTGAGTATCTACTTTACATCAGATGTAAAATTTGGGCTATACGAGTTATGGCAAATTAATCGACAGTCTTGTTACACCATCAAAACACAAAGTTGCATTTATGTTTTTATAGCATGAAATTATGAATAACATCTGCTTAATGGGATAGTGCTGTCATCATTCATTCACCCTCAAGTTGCTCCAAACCTGTATGACTTTCTCGTTTTTCTTGAATTGTTTTTCTTCTACTATATAGTAGGGAAGTATGCAAAAGATGATATTTTGAAAAATGTCTAAGCAAACAGTTGATGAACCCCATTGACTTCCATAGTATATTTTCCATACTATGGAAGTCAATGGGGCCCAACTGTTTGGTTACCCATTTTTTCTAAATATCTTCCTTTGTGTTGAACAGAAGAAAGAAACTCATACAGGTTTGGATTTGGAACAACTCAAGGGTGAGTCAATGATGTTTCATTTTTGGGTGAACTGTCCCTTTAAGTCCCAGCCCAGTGATAGGCAAAGGCATACCATAGGGAGCTACATAGGGCAAAGTACATGTTATATTGTCAGCTGAGATATGAAAAACTGGAAAGCGACTCGGATAACCTTGACAGCCACCGCTGTTTGTTTCTGCACAGTTAAGGTGAGTCCCACTGTATGTGACAATGCAGACTGGCCATATAAGGGAAACCGCTCAAATGCTTTATCAGATGTCCACACAGAGCCTGAGGCAGCAACAGAGCCAGTTCATTACGATAAAACCACTACATAAACAGTTCCAGGATCACTACTAAACTGCTGTTGGCATTAGCCTGAAATTATTGCACTCAGAGCATCTGGTCCAATGTAAATGGTCATCAAACAAGGACCTATTCAGAGAAGTACTGTACAACTAACTGGATTACAACCCCACTCTCCAATTACAACAGTCAACAACAGACAGATAACAGTATTGTACAGGGATGTCGGTAAAGTTTTGGGTGAAAACAATATAGTCTCTGTTGTTTAAACGTCTTGTTTCAAGAAGTCAGACTTACTCCCGCGAATCGATTCTTTCGAGCGACTCGATTCAAAGAACCGACTCAAAAACGTCTCACTAATTATTTTAGACTCTCAGACGTAATTATCTTTAAAAAAAAATCAGATTAACTTTAACTTTTATTAACACGTCTCTAAATCATTTAATAAGTCAATTTATAGCATCAATATAATTTGCAATCATATTAAACAAACCTACAAATTCATTCTAAAAATGAATTTAGTCAAAGTTTTTGCTATTTAAAAAAACAGCTACTTATTAATATTGTTTTTGCATGATGGCAATGTTAATTCACATCAGATGTTATCAGTTGCTGGCTCACTGCTCGGAATCGATCATGTTTAAACGAAATGTTTCCCGTTCATTATTTCGCTTTATTATGAGTCGGACCGTTCCAGAAGAGACAGATCTCGCTTTGAGTCAATGAATTGTTGATCAGAAAAACGTTTCGTGAATCAATTCCGACTAAATTTGTGGATCGGTTCAACTGATTCATAAACAAGATCCGACTCAATATTGCGACTCGTTCGAATACGAGTCAGACATCGTTATTCAGCACCTTTAAACTCCATTTAGATGCGTCAGTCTATAATCACATAGGCAAGTATGTCATTCGCGTCTCCTGCTTGTAATAAGTCGGAGCTCTAAAATTACATATATAAAAACCGGGCGTGATATAGTCTACATATCGCCGTTTAACGGGCAGACAAACAGCGCGTAGAGGGCGTCTGAGAAATTCCGCTACGTTACCGCGCGCACATCATCATATCCGCATATTGTATGCGCGAGCGTTTAAATGAGCAGATTCCCGTCGGAATGCGTGGAATGCGCGTGACGCTACACTGTAGCGAGTCGCCTTTCAACACATGCACTTCACACTTTATATAATGTGGCGTTCTTACTGTTTCTCTGGCTTTCCTCTCGAGCGCCAAGTCCCTCTGCAGTTTCTCCGCTTTCTCTTCAGCTCCGTCTGCTTGCTCTTGCAACAGTTTAATTTTCCTCTTGACTGCTTCCAGCGATGTAGCCGCCATTATAATTTTAAATAACCCCTAAAAGCCTCGTATTGTACCGCGTTTCCTTAAGAGCACAGCTCAGAGACGCTGCTGCCCCTGATCTGTGTGTGTGTGTGTGTGCGCGCGGAGCAACGTTTACAGATCACACCGGAAGTAACCATGTTTTCATAGGCGAGCCCCAAACGACGTCATTACCACAAACTAGCGGCTTATCTGCCGCTTTACATCAAACAGTAATTTCCATGTGAGACATGCGCGAGGTGAAATGTAATGCATGTTTAATGTGTTAAAACTTTTATTTTTTATGAATTCGTTAACTCGTAGGTGATTGTAAAGTCATTTGGGGGATATGCACTACCCGCTGCACACCTGAATGAGTGCGTTAATCAGTGGGCTGGTGGTTCACTGACTGGGATGCTGCTGCTGCTGCTGCTGCTGAAACTGAGCTGCTAAATATGGAAGGGCTTCATTGGGAGGGGTGCGCCGTTCTGGGCCTCCAGTCTATCCGTTTGGTCCTGTTGCGCCCTCTATAGGGATAAATACAGCATCGACCAGAACTGACTTTGCTGTTTTATTCTTTTCCAAACAATTTGATATTGTAATAGATTAAGTGACAAAATAATATTTCACTTAGCTATATACTTTTTATTATTATGGTTATATTATTTACTAATATTACATGGATTTGTTATAATAAATGATCATTGTTATGTATGTATGTATAATATATATATATATATATATAGTTGCATGTATGTATGTATGCATAATATATATATATATATATATATATATATATATATATATATATACATACATATACATATGTATATATATATATATATAGCCTATATATATATATATATATATATATATATACATATTAAATTAGTGCTGTCAAATCGATTAATCACGATTAATTGCATTTAACATTAAAGTTAGTTTATGTGTGTGTGTGTGTGTGTGTGTGTGTGTATTTGACAGCACTAATTTAATATATACATATACACACACACACACACACACACACACACACACACACACACACACACACATATATATATATATATATATATATATATATATATATATATATATATATATACATACATATACATATATATTAAATTAGTGCTGTCAAATCGATTAATCACGATTAATTGCATTTAACATTAAAGTTAGTTTATGTGTGTGTGTGTGTGTGTGTGTATGTATAATATATATATATATATATATATATAGAGAGAGAGAGAGAGAGAGAGAGAGAGAGAAATAATGTGTAAAGTGTATACACACACACACACACACACACACACACACACACACACACACACACATACATAATATATAGGCTACATACACACATTATATAAACACTTTCATGTTAGATTCAATTAATCGATATATATATATATATATATATATATATATATATATATATATATATATATATATATATATATATATATATATATATATATATATATATATATATAAACTTTCCTGTAGCTCAAACAGTAGAGCGTTTGTGCTTGCAACGTTAAGGTCATGGGTTCAATTCCCAGGGAAAGTAAGAATTGATAAGAATGTAAATGTGTACCTTGAAATGCAATGTAATTTGCTTTGGATAAAAGCGTCTGCCAAAAAAAAAAGCATATATATATATATATATATATATATATATATATATATATATATATATATATATATATAGCCTATATACTGTATAAGAGTTTGTATATATTATGTGTGTTTAAAAATATTGTAATATTTTAATTTGAAACTTAAGTACAACCAAATTTCGCGCCCTTACTGTAGTTATGTCATTGAACACGAGGGGGAGTCCTAGTGAGCACTATCCAAGACCACAATGCAAATATCTATTATTTTCACACAACAAAACTGAGTGAAAGTGTATATTTTTTAACGATTTTGCTTCTCACAGATAACTTATTTTAATGCGTTTAATTTGATTCGAGATAACTCTCTTAACTGTTTAACAACTGATGTCGAATCACCGGAACAAAACGACTCAGGTAAACTGTTCTTTGTAGCTAGATGTTCAGAGCACGACCTCGTCTCATGCAAAGCTATGCAAATACCTCACAAGACTTTGGGTTATCCACTCATGCAATACAGTTTAGTTTGGACACTTAATGAATGGCCATTTAAAAAGAAAGTATTCCAGTCGTTCAGTCTTTGTCGAGGAGGGCAGAGCCCAAGGAGTTGAGCTCGAGCTGAGTCTTGACCATATAAAGCACTGGGCTAAATATAACAGCCTCTCTCTCTCTCTCTCTCTCTCTCTCCCTCTCTCTCTCTCGTCTTGGAATGCACGTCTTGTAATTTAAATCGCGAATCTTAAGTTAATGTTTTCTTACCCTAACACTCCATGTTTGGTCAGAGGTATGCAGATTGTGTTTATATCACCATGCCATAGTCGACTCTTTGCCCTTATAGATAACTGATCACGAAATGATGTCACACATACAGTGCATGAGACCAAAACGTGGCGTGACGTCACTTTATTGTTTATTTATCTCAAGAAATGATGTGTGAGGAAAGTGTTACTTAAATGAAACATTATTGAGAAGTTTCCTAAGTGCAACCCGGGTCCGAAAACAACACCCACAACCATCTTCAAATATGATATATGACAGACATTGGCTATAGGCCTAAACAAAAAGTGGCATGCCAAAAGTGTCAGGAAAAGATGCGTGAGGAAGGCGGTGAAGAAGCTGCATATACTCACATCTGCGGCTTTCTTCTCAGCCAGCTCCAGTTTCTCCTGGGCATCTTTAAGAGCCTCGGAATACTTGTCGAGCTCATCCTCAGTGCCCTTGAGTTTCTTCTGCAGTGCTATGAGGTCATCCTCAAGCTGCGCGTGTTCGAGTGAGTGATTGACAGCAGTGAAGAGCGGGAAGCAGAGTGCGCGCGGAGTGTGGAGGCAGAGAAAGAGACGGGAAGAAAGAAAAGTTAGGGAGATTCAGACAGGGACACACGGGACAATACCTTGGTGGCGACCTCGTCGGCGGTCAGGAGCTTCTCCTCGACACCCTGGTACTCCTCAAGCACTTTATCACGCTCGTCCTCGCTTACGCGCAACCTCTTTTCCAACTGAATTAGCTCGTCTTCTAACTACACATGCATAAATGACAGTTTTCACAACACATAAGGTAAACGTTTAATGATATTAAAACACTAAATATGTCTACTTCGGATACTAAGCATGCTATTTAACCCTTCGTGATGATCTGTTTGTGGTCTCTTATAGCAAAATATAGACTAGCTACTTTTTGTGAGACCACGGAGAGTTAAAGTGTCTGTAATATATGCCAGAAGAGTTTTGGTTTGATCAGAGGAACATTTTAAGGGGAGACATTACGACAAAAAATAGCGAAAGCTTAAGTGTAAGTGATTTCAAGGTTAGGTTAAAACCTTGTAGTTGTAACTTTGAATTTAATACCATACCAATAATGAAAATCTTGTTGAAACATTGAAAACCAAATAAATTCGAGTAGAAATCACAGACATTTGCTTATTATTTATCCTACTCGGGGACCAAAAGACAAAAGTCTATCTCAGAATGAATGGCTGCATATAGCCTTCATTTCCTGCATTAGATGAATGACAACATATCAATTATTACATTATTATTACAGCAACACTAAATAGATAGATATAAATAGATATTGTTTTAACTGACAATGAAAAGTTTACACTTTTCCCGTAACTAATCCACTCAGGCGCAGTAAGATCCGTTTATCAAGTAGCGCGCGCGCGAGACCGACGCGTGCGCGTAATGGATAACTTTTTAAAGTCCTCATTAAAACCGCAGACCTGTTTGCTCCTGTCCTCCGCTGCCTTTTTGTCTCCCTCAGCCTGCTCAGCTCTGTCCAAGGCATTCTCCTTGTCGAGCTTGAGCATTTGCATCTTCTTCTTAATGGCATCCATGGCTGCTTGTTATTATGGGCTGTTGAGCTGAGACAGATAAAGGTCCACAGAGGAGTGCCGGTCAGAAGCGCTTGGGACTGAACGCAGTGCTGGAGTGCGAGCGCCCGCTCCTGTGCGCGCTCTCAAATACGTACTTTCACGGGAGGGGTTACTGAATTCCTCTGGACATTCAATACTTTTTTGGAAACACCCGCATTGGGCTGCTTCTCCAGGCCCCTGTCTTTTTTATGGATCTGTGTGGCGATTCGCTACTGCTCGACATTTGACCGTTTATATGCCTATATAAGGGGTGTGATGGGCAAGGCGAACTCCTTGAGATGTCTTCATACACACTGAGCGCGACGGAATGGAACAGAACGCACGCGTTTGTTGACGTGACGCTCTGTTATCCAAACGCATCGCTCAATCGGATCACTTATATGACTAATGTATATGCAAATCCATCTACATCTTTTAATTTAATATATACACTTTAACCAGGCCTGGAATAGAGTTTTAAGAAATACATCAGATGTTACATTTTCAGCTTTGTCTTTTGGCTTGCTGAGTTGGGGACATTTAATATTCAACAATATTATTGATCTGCCCGCATTGACACCATTACATGAGAACTGAACTGAGCTGGTCGATGACATCACTGTTTTCCCCAGCGGCTATATATATAAATGAGCTAAATTAATAACTTTTTTTACAACAAAAATGAACCATCACTGAACTTACTTAAGCTGAACTATGACGCTATTTTCTTCTAGAAACAAATTTTGTTGCATTATTTTCCTGTTATCTGTAAAGCTGCTTTGAAACCATTAGTAATGGTAATTAGAAATATTTTATTGAGGCATTTAATGCTATTTTTAATTTCTGTGGCATTCTGTGGCAAGGGTATTGGCACTTTAATACTGCTATTTGGGATGAAAAGGTCCATCAACCTCACGGAAAAGTGTTGGACCAAGAGTCAAAATAACTCTGATTCTCGTATTTCTGACTGATAACATTATCTTATAATTACTAAGATAACTCATTAAGAACTTATACATGCCGTTTGTTTCAACACTTCTTCACTATAAGAATTAACAAAAACTCTGCATGGGCTTAAAATGTCATCAACAGACTCGGCTGTGCCTTTATGGATCCCATGATAGATGCAAGAGGAGCTTCAGTTTGTTTCTTTGGGATATTGAGCGGACTGACTCCTCTCTCTGTTATCCTTCGGTCTGTCCTTCTCCTCCTTACAAGCTTCTCAGAGTATTTTTAGGGCACTCTTAATGCCCGTGCACCTGGTCCAGTCTGTATATTTCAAATGACAAAACACTTAGACAAGTGGTCAAACATAATGTGATGATTCCCTAAAATAACCCCAGTCTTATAGTACGCAGTTGTCTTGAACTATTTCTGCTCTCTTGTAATTGTATTGAATAAGCTGTTCTTGGAGTTTTCGTTAAAGGTTTCTTGCATATCGATACCATTCAACCCTCAAATGTCATTATTGTAATAAAAAAATAAATAAAAAAAAATCACAATGCAATGCTAATAAAACAATTGCAGTTTTGAGTAAATTAGCTTAAATGTCGTAAAAAAAAAAAAAAAATTTAAGTTATTTATTTTACTATTTTCACAAAACTGTCATTGTCCCTAGAATATTTTGTTGAATAAATATCTGAACATATAATATATAAAGATATAAAAGGCATGAAGCGTTTATTCGATCTTCATGCATTCTTTTTTTTATCAACACTTGTAAGTTTAATAATAATTTTTTTTTTTTAAAAAAACATAACGGGATTCAGAATGAGGATCAATTCATAGATGGAGTAGATCGAGTCCATCAACACCCCCAAAGATTCACAGTCATATATAATTCGTTCTGGGTCGAAATTTCCTTTGATTTATATGCTGTTTAATGTTCGATGATCACATTAGCTTAATGTGTGCATAAGCAATGCTTCTATTGCTTGTTTCTACTATTTTTTCGCCTGTTTTGATCTGGAGATTCTGTAATATTTCAGAAGATGTGTAATAGCGCCCCCTACCGTATAACAGTGAAAACATGGGTTGAAGAAAAATTCAATCAACAGCGGGAAAAAGTTAAAATAATGCAAAAAATAGTATATACTTTAATGCAAAATAGGCATTCCTTTTTTTTTTCCATTTCATCTTAAAGGGATAGTTCACCCAAAAATGAAAATTCTGTCAGTAATTACTCACCCTCATGTTGTTCCAACCCCGTAAGACCTTCGTTCATCTTCGGAACACAAATTAAGATATTTTTGATTAAATCTGAGAGCTGTCTCACTCCTCCATAGGCTTCTAAGGGACTGAAACTTGCTGGCCCAGAAAATGTATTAAAGAGATCGGTAATATAGTCCAAGTGACTCCAGTGGCTCAATCTTAAGTTTATAAAGCGACGAGAATACTTTTTGTGCGCAAAAACAAACAAAAATAACGACTTTATTCCACTTTTCATTTCCTTCTCTCTGGGCCTCGGGTCTTTTCACGTAGTGTTTAAGCGTAGCGCGTCTGTGTTGTCACTATTGGCCGACGCTGGTCATGTGTGATACGTGGTGACGTGCAACACAGACGCGCTACGCTTAAACACTACGTGAAAAGACCCGAGGCCCAGAGAGAAGGAAATGAATAGTTGAATAAAGTCGTTATTTTTGTTTGTTTTTGCGCACAAAAAGTATTCTCGTCGCTTGATAAACTTAAGATTAAGCCACTGGAGTCACTTGGACTATATTAACGATGTCTTTAATACATTTTCTGGGCCAGCAAGTTTCAGTCCCTTAAAAGCCTATGGAGGAGTGATCAGCTCTCAGATTTAATCAAAAATATCTTAATTTGTGTTCCGAAGATGAACGAATGTCTTACGGGGTTGGAACAACATGAGGGTGAGTAATTACTGACAGAATTTTCATTTTTGGGTGAACTATCCCTTTAAGTTTATGTTTATGACAGACCCCCATTATGTCACTTTCTGTTATCGTTCACATCACAAAAAACGTTCTACATTTAATGAGGTTTGTGGTGACATGATGGATTAAATGCAGCTTACAATAGAAATAAGCCCCAAAGAACTATGGGTAAATATTTTTATTAAATGAATAATAGCATAAATACCTTGGAGGCCTGTAAACATATAGCCACAAACACAGTATGGAAATGTTGGATATAATTAGACAATAAATATCTTAGAAGATATTATTTGAAAATATTGCCCAGCATCTGGTTGTTTGTAAAGTAACTCATTGAGACAGACTGAAATGGTTTTCTCATACTTTTCCCACTAGAAAAAAAGTTTCTGACAGTGTGAACTGAAACTTGGCTTTGTTCAGCTCTTATTAAACACTGTTTATATGAGGATCATTTTGGATTAGTCCACAATCCCTCATAGTACAAATTTATAGTGACAGGCTGGGTAGAGATGAGAGAGGAAGTGTTATCTGAGACCCTTTAATATTCAGCTTTCTCCAATCCAACTAATACAAATAAAACAGTTTATATCTGAAGAAATACGCATGCATGGACATCATTATCTTATTATTTCTCCCATCTGTTCTAGCATATAAAGACACAGACAAGTACTGCGGATGATAAGGAAAGCTGGAGTTCCTTGTTTTTATCTTCTTGTTCTGTTTTCCCCTCTGGGTCTCTGATGGTTTATCATCTCTGGTGATCTTTTACCATAACAGACCCATTGGTTTCATGACACATCCATCCATGCTGGAGTAATAGCGCTGGCATCAGATGCATGTTTATCTAAAGCGGCCGACCCTTGGGATGTGACTTTAGCTGTGGAACACTGTCCTTTCCCAAACAGGGAGCAAGAGCTAAAAAATACACAGTTCAGAGAAAATTGCATAATTGTGTTATTTGGCTTTGTTTCAATAATGCATAAAAATATTAGAGTTTTCTGAAGCAAAATGTGATTATAGGCTAAATAGAATTACAGTGAAAGCAACTAAACAAAGTGAGCAAACAAAGCAGTCATGATAACATTAACTAACATGCATGAACATTTATCTTTCACAACATCTAAAATTAACAACTTCAGTATCTCCTTCAGGCTCTATAATGACTGTCCGGAAGGGGAGTTACACTTCCCATGTCTACTGAGGATTAAGGAATGAAAGGCAGAGGAAACCAGAGAAGCTGACATGAACAAGAGTCCTTCTGCATAGATGATCTTCATATATAGAACCTAACATCAAATGTTAAGCTGTTGGCCAAATTAAGAAAGACATTTTGCGATCTTTTGATATGGGCCAACAACACATTTATTTATAACATTAGTGGTATTTGTTAGAGAAAACGACTATTATTATTTCTTACATATGAGTCCGAGTATTAAACTGCAGTGCATCACTCGTCCCACACCATTTGTGTTATGGATATGAATGATACCTCAAATCATGTGGCTAGAGTTGTATTGCTTTTCTAAGAAACGTATTGGTGGCATAATCCCAAAGAATACATATCATTCTGAGACTTTTGACCTGTAAGCAATTTCTAGCAACATCCTAGCAACTGCATAGCAATACCCTAGCAACGATTCAGAAAAACCTAGCAACCACCAAGAACAACCTAGCAACCACCAAGCAATGCCCTGTCAGCTACTCAGAAAAACAACCCAGAACACCCATGCAGCCTTTAAGTAACTGCTAATCAATGCTTTAGCAACCACCAGGAACTGTCTCCATAGTATCCAAGTAGCACACCCTAGCAACCACACAGAACCCCCTAACAACCACCTCGTCAGGCCCTGTCAGCTACTCAGAAAAACCTAGTATCCGTCAAGCAACGCCCTCACAACAACCCAGAACAAACTTGCAAATGCTAAGCAACTGCTAATCAGTGCCTTAGCATCCACCAAAAACTCATTGGCAACTGCCTAGCAACTACCCAGAAAGACCTAGCATCTGCCTATTAACCAAGTCTAGCAATTCCATAACAACCACTCAGCAACTGCTGAATAACATCCCAACATCCACCCAGAACACCTTAGAAACACCTCAGCAACCACCCAGAACACCCAAGCAACCTAGCAACCATCAAACACCAAGAACACCCCAGAAACCAACTACAAGTGCCCTAGCAATCACACAGGAAAAACCCTAGTAACCACCAAGAACAGCCTAGCAACCCCTTAGCAACCACACAGAACATCTTATCAGAACACCCCACAAACCAATGACCAGTGCCCAAGCAGAAAAACCTAGCAACCACCCAGAACATCCTAACAACACATTAGCAACCACCCAGAACATTCTAGCAACTGCTTAACAACCAGCAACCACCAAGAACACCCCAGAAACCAACTACCAGTGCCATAGCAACCACCCAGAACACCCTAGCAACACCTTAGCAACCATACAGAACATCCTAGCAAGTGATTGGCAAACAGCAACCACCCAGAACACCCCATAAACAAACTACCAGTGCCCAAGCAACCGCTCAGAAAACCCTAGCAACCACCCAGAACACCCTAGCAACACCTTAACAACCACACACAACATCCTAGCAACTGCTTAGCAACTTACATCACTCTTGACATTATAGTGGTGACATTTTTATGGGCAAGTACGTACCACTCACTTTTTCCTCAGTAAATGAACCTTTTTTTTTTTTTTTTTGACAAAGTCATATGAAAAAAATAATTAAATAATATGAAAATGGTCCCCAAAACTTCCAAAAGTCTCACTAAACTAATCCTCATGCTTTATCACTTTATCTGTGTTTCCCCCTGCGGCAGGGACCAGGCGAAGCACCCCAGAGAATTCATTCTCAATGACAAACAGGACTTTCTAAGTCTCTCAAAGGTCCATCTGAGCAGCTCAGGGAAATTGCAGTGTATATATAGATAGATGGGATTAACCAGTACCATGCTGGGGTAAATTAATTCTGGACAGCAAATGTTGGTGAGCGGCAGAGGTGCAACCTGACTCCAACGCAACTTGAGACTCCAACACACACATATCAAGGGGGTGATGACATACAAGCATACACTTGCTTCCACTCTGTCATGCCAGGGAAATCAAGCCCTGCGATAGTTATCACTGGAGGAATGACCACACACATGTGCATTTAACAACCAGCTCACGTGTCGCTTACAATAAGGTTTCACCAACCCAGGTTGAGTTGTACATGACATAAACAGCTAGTTTAGCCAAAAATAACAATTCTGTCAGTATTAACTCACTCTCCTTTTATTGGAAACCCATTCAATTTTTCTTTTCCCATGGAATTATTTAGCAGAATGTCCAAGCTTCTCTTTTCCATGTCTTTTTGTATGGCTTTAGATGACTTGGAATCTAATACAAGAGTACTTTTTGATAAGATTAGAGATCTTTTTCTAAAAAATTTTTTTTTTTGCATGGAAAGTATCAGCTTGACAACAGAACAACATAATTATTCATTTTTGTGTGATCTATCCCTTTAATGTGGAGGGGGGAAAAACAAAAACATATCACGGCCACAAGTTAAAGTCTGCTTTCAGTCAATCATTTTAACCATTAAATCTCATCTTCAATTAAATTAAATGTTTTTTTTTTCTCCTGTGAAAATAATTTCTTCATGCCTTAAAATAGATTGAATATGCAAATCAGTCCCCTTCCTCCACTCAATCACACCGGCTCAGACTTCCTGATCCACTCAGTCAACTTTACTGTAGTAAACGAACGCTAGACAATGCCAAGTGGAAATATTGGTTTAATTCAGCCACATGTTTGAAAGTTGTTCCCACGACTCAATTCATTCCCTTGTTTTAGGTAAATTGTGTCCACGTTGTACCAAACTGTTCCCTCATTTAGGTTACATTTTGCCACAGTTTTTCAACAAATTAGTACAATGTGGCCACAAATTAAAAAGTCGTGGTAACAAATTCTAAATTAATGCCCATAATATCGAATTTTTTGTCCCCGTGTCATGTGCAGGCCTCCATACTTTTAATTTCACAGCTGTCTGAAATACTTGATTCTATATGGTCAGTTGCGGCTTTCATGCGGTTAATTAGTAAATTAACAGTTGAATTATTAGAAAAAAATAATGCACACCTGAGGTGGTAATGCGGCCACAACGCGAAGCTTCAGCCACTGATAGCAGACTCAAAACCTGCCGGGAACTACTTTAGCCGTGTGTTTCCCTGAAAATAACTGCACACCTCAGAACATTCGTCAACCAATCAGATTCAAGCTTTCAACAGCCAGTAGCATAATGATGTATGTATAATGGTCCAAGGTAGCCAAATTCCTACATAACAGGACTTTTTTCTTGTATCACTCTGTTCCTGCGATACAAAAACCAACAGGCCGATCAAACCACATTAAGGATTTAAGACTCACACAGATGGACTTGTGGAGAGAGGCGATCAAGATCTCTTTATGTGCTGACTACTCACTAAAGCCTGGACTGTAGGTACCCATGAAGGAGATGTGTAGCGTTCCGCTGCCGCAAGCTGTTTGAGAGAGATCAGAGCTGAGGTGGTCTCTGGGAGAAATGCCTGGCGGGCCTGGGCAGATTTTCACCCCGAGCCCCAGAGCATTTACTGTAAGGTCTGAGATGAGTATGATAGGGGAGGATTCTTTCATTTTTGGCACTGATCTGAAACTGCTCCTAAACCCTGCCAGCAGTCTCAATGTGTGCAGTCCACATACAGGCGGCGGCTTCCTTTTTTTTAAAGAAAATTAAAAATTCTTAAACCAAGCTCCTAGTCATTTCCCCATAGAAATGTAAAGTAGTAGGTTTTGTGGTTTGTGCGGTTCATAGTGCAATTTAGACACTTCTGGAGTGTTTTTGTTGGATGTCAATATTATAAAAAAGTCAATTAGTGAAAATTGTTCTCAAAATCTTGCAAATGCAAGAATAGTTGATTCGTTTGATGTTTGCATGTTGCTCATCTAACAACTTAATACTCCTAATAAGCAGAAAAGGCCAGTTTCCTACAGCCAGTTTCATCGGTCATCTCAATCACAGTCACCAGACAAATTTAGACAGATTTTCAATTGATTCTTTTCAGAACTGACTAAAAATGCTTAAATTTGCAATCAACATTTCCCTTCATTTTCTGTTCCATTTTTTATTTATTTGTTTTTTCTTAGCTCGTCACAATGCATTCTAGGATTCGTAAAAAGATGCATGCAATACTTTAATTTCGGTGAAAATGAGGTCTTATAGAGTAGCATCATTTTACTGACTACTTTAGAACTGCTTTTGTGTCATGTGCGTAGATAAACCTCAACCATTATGGGAGAAATAGCTGCACGTTCTGCCAAGAGAAGTCTCCATGACACCAAAAATGCCCGTCTCTTCCTTTGATCACATTGTGTCTATCATAGCTTTAATTTTACCCTTCATTGTGATGTGGCAAGATAGTGTTTCACATGAGCAGCCTTCGATTTACCAAGCAGACAGTCACCTTAGGAACTAGATGTCTCTCTACACTCATTTCAAGCTGTTGTCCAAATTGTTATCTGTCAGCAAAGCAACTCCCATCCTGGTCATAAAATTGGAGAGGAAAACAAGCAGACAAACTCCTCTGCTTTTCACGTCACTCATGATAATGTGAAAAACAAGCAGCTTTGGCAGTGGAATGTGATTCATTTGAGAGCTTTCTTGTTTTTTCCCCTTCTTTTTTTTTTTTTTTAAAGCCTGTTTGATGCGGGTGGCAGCCATAATGGTTGAATAGTTGTGGGCTAGTGAGGGTTCCTCCCTGAAGTGTTTGTCTGTGTTCCACTAACACAGCTGGAGAAAACTCAGAGCCGTATCTCACGCAAGACAGACCGCCATGATCTGGCCAGAATGGCGAATTCAGATGTGACGAGATAACAGCGATTATTCTCCTCCAGAATATCAGAAGATCCTCGATCACTTGAAAAGGAACAGAAATAAAAAGACTAAAAATCAAATGTTGCTTGTCAATCAACAAACCTTCTAGCTATGAAATCAGTGTTAAACACTTGGACACTGCTGGGAAGGAGTCAGCAAAGCACTTACCAACAGTTTGCTTTACTTCGCATCCTCAAGATAAGAGATTCCATAACAGCGTAAGGCCGGATGGAGACCAGGAATTCTCCTGCACTAATGTGACTCATTTGTGAGGTTCACTGAAGCAAGACAATGTTTTCAAGCTGTTCTGGAGATAGACTGCACTAAACTCTTCCCACCCATCCATGTATGCATGTATATCTATTTATAAACTGCACCAAACTCTTAATATCTATCTATCCATCCATCCATCCATCCATCCATCCATCCATCCATCCATCCATCCATCCATCCATCTATCTATCTATCTATCTATCTATCTATCTATCCATCTAGTCATAACAGCAGAACAATCAGGTCTGAAGCCAGAAATAGATGATTGGACGGCTTGGTTCCTCTTGTGATCTTAACATTGAGGCAATTTAGCATGCGTGTTAGTGTATGTAGCTTGACAATGACAGAACTCGATCAATATTAGCCCATTTTTCCCATTCCTGGATGTCGGTATAGGTGAAAACTTTCCATGTGAGCAGTTGAAGCAAATCTTTCCATATATGGAGCTGGGTGCTGAGAGCTGACATGATGAGTTCTTATGTTGAGTTTACGGCTTCCTAAATAGTTTGGTTTCCATTTCACTGAGCCATAAAAACCTCTGGGTATGTGCTCGTCTTCATTATTGACCATGCGTCTTATTTATTTCACCCAGTTAGTTCAAATCAAATAGGGCTAAATGAGGAGACGGGATGGTTTACCTGAGGATACATGCATTTTTGAAGTAGCTCTTCATCCAAAACCAAGTGTGCTGCCTACCAGTATTAGGCACGAAGGCACCATCCGGCATGAAGGATGCTCCAAAGGGTAGGTTGCAACATTACATCATTAGATCACATGTATACTTCACAGGGGATGCAATCCCAGAATGCATTGTGAGGAATTTTTTAGTTGACGAATTAGTCAAGACAAACGTTGAATGTTGGAATTCAGTACTGAAAAAAAAAACATTAATGTGAAGACTGCGTTTTGTATGCATTGCACATTAGCGCTAAGACATTAAGTAAGCAACATGCTAACACCAAACTTTATAGGAATACTGTCGGTTCTCCTGCAGATTTGTTTGTGAAGGGTGCAATTTGTATGCATTGCACATTAGCATATTAGCAATATCACATTAGCTTTATACAAATGCTAACCAAACTCTGGATGCAAACGCTATTGAACACATTAACAAATTAGTGTGAACTCATTAACTTTAACAACATTGCTAACACTAAACTCTTTAGGAATATATAGTTGATTCTCCCACGCACTTATCATGGAGAGTATCATTTGCGTATGACTTATCTTTAGTGATAACATAGAATTTGGCATTAGCATGCCGCTTAGATATTCAAATATATGGACAAATCTCTTGTGAACTTATGAAGAGTGCCATTTGTGTGTCTCTAGACATTCTGCAGATGAGCAAAATCCCCAAAAATACATCTTCCAGATGAAAACATGAACATAAGATAGATTTTTTGAGTGAGCGAGACACACTTGGACACACACAGGCAAAATGTGTTAGCGGTGGCTCTGCGTCACAACTGCTAGTTGTTTTGAGTGAGACATCCCAAAGGAACCCACACCTCTTGACAAGCTGTCCTCTCACCCCAGATCAGGCCCCCGTGACCCTGTCAGTATTTGTTCAGATGTCTGACTGTTCTCGTGTCAGCCTCGGTGTGGGGTTCACACTTCCCGTCAGGGAGCTTGAAGAAATGGGAGAGACGCCAAGATCTGCCAGAGGAATTCATCTAAGATCAACTTCTCCGCTGACAGTACTGAACTTAGTCATAAAATCTGATGCTGAGCTTGTGATGTTTTATGAAAAATCAGCAGTGTGGTTTCTAATTTCTCCTCAAAGCTTTCAGAAAGAGATGAAAGAGGTTGTCTGATGAAAGTCTGAAAATCAAGCGTCAGATTCTTTGAAAGATCTCCAATCAGATGGGGGAAACATGGGTAACATTAGGACTCCTTTATCTTTGATTGAATGGGTGACAATAAAAAGTAAAATGAATGATCTGATGCGATTTATTGGGGTAAAATAAAAACCTATATGATTGGTTCACCCTCAACCAATGCACTAAACTTCTCCCTCTATTTCCAGTGTGATAAGTGAACCAGAGCCAATGTTTTTTACTCCTCCTTGACTCATTACTTGGTTGGACTGGCAAAAGTAACTATATATATATATATATATATATATATAAGTCAGATTTATGAGAAACAAAGCTGCAATCATAAGATATACAGTGGCAATTACAAAAAAAAAATTCCACCAATGGAGAAACAAAGCCGCAATTGTGAGATATTGTCACAACACGTTGTAGGAAAGCACACAGGTTCAAACATTCTTTAATAATATCCAAAGGTATCTCTAACAAAGGGCAAAGGCAAAAGATAAAGTCACTTTGCGAGAAATAAAAATCACAATTTGGAGATATGAAAGAACAAGAAATAGTCACAATAAGCTTTTTATATTTTTACTTTGAGGCAGAAATGTGCTTCCATACATGTAACTGTATTTATTTAGGATTTGACCCTACAACCTTTCATCAAGAGCACAATGATTATGAATTACTTTAACCACGACCCCAAACAGGGTGTTATTTAAACTGCTATTTAAACAAACTACTGAAGCTCTGGGGTGTCAGCAAATATTTTTACGGTTCATACAGAATAATCCAGACTTCCGGATTCTCCTTTTGACTGAAAGCAACATGTTCTCCAACCTGCTGTTCGGTCCTTGCAGGCTCATTTGACTCCTCTCAAAAGTGGGCCATTTGTCGAAACGAGAGACCCATTTCCTCCGCATATTTCCAGAAAACTCAGCAAGCCCTTGTTCACTGCTGTTTATTCAGCTTTTGTAGCTTTTGGGCAGGGAAAGCCACAGCAGTGAGACTGAGAGAGAAAGAAAACGCTTACGGCAGGACTTTTCTTCTGCTGAAAGATGTGGCTTCTATTCTTGGCAAAACCCTCTTGGATTGGGAGGTTTCCTTTCTTAGAGCGAGACAGTAAGGTGTTGCATTACACCAAAGGTTTCAGACTAGCACTTGTTGCCAACATCTCTAAGCTTTTGTCCCCGGTACTTCTCAAAGTGCTGATCTACCCAACTCAGACCATCTTAACTGAACTTCTGGTCATGGCTAGATATTCCTGAATGACCAGCGTAAAGCTATTTCCATTTACCAACAAGGCTTCAGCCAAACATTATAATGATGTGATGGCTAAATTCACTTTAGCATTTAAAACGACCGATGCTGATCTATTTGCGAGGTGTTGAAAGGCGAATATGCTGGACTATAAAACGTTTGTGGGGACAGTTTAATGTGCCATTCTGAGGAGAGGTTTCATGAAGATGGGAGGGTGTGTTTGGATGATTGAAAGCGTTCTTCAAACCACTGCCAGCTTTAGGGTGCTTAAAAGACGCTAGCTCCTCACCTAGTATTAGTATTTGGTGTCCAACATGAGCTCGAATCCAGATATATCAGCGGCGTCACTGCTGACTCAGAAATGCTGACACCAAGTTACACCACGGTTAGTGGAACAGCTTGGTAGGTTCCTTATCTGATAGCAAACAGCAGACTGGTTATACAATCTTTTAAGGTGGTGGACCACTTCAAGAATAATACAATTTTGAACCACTATACACCTAAACTACCTCAATTACGTACCGTTTTTTACACTTTAGCACAGTTTTACAGACAAGGCTTAAGACTAAAATGCATGTTTTAATAGATTAATCATGGCCAATTTACTTAAATTGTGATGAATTAACAATTCATTCCCAAAACGTATTCATTCGTAACCACATTGTACTAATTTGTTCCCTCATTCCAGTGTCTGTACCGGTCTGTGCGCTCATCTCCACCTCTTCTTTTCTACAGCTCACATGTTTTCAGCAGGACTGTGTCCCAGCGGGTCAGTGGGTCGGTCGTCTCAGCTGATCTATAGACCAGAGGTAATTAATGGGATCCTCAGACCAAATATCCCCCAAAGGTGCAGACACCGAGCTGCGAAAACAAATAATACATATGTTCCTTGCGGTTCCTCAAGGGGCATGAAAAAATAGTAAAGCAGACATGAAGATTGTGAAAAGACAGGTATTTATGTGTATTCTGTGATATTTAGACCAGAAGAACTAAAAGCGAAATGAACTCATAACCATAACTGTGTAATTTTAGTATCACTGAGATCTTAAAAAAAAACATTTTTTTGTGGTTGCCAGAATAATTCTTTCAAAAAAAAAAAAAAAAATACAGTAAAAACGTAAACATATTTACAGAACCTGTACATTTTACAGTATAAAACTGTAATTTACAAACAAGAAAATTGTATAAAATCAACAAATTAACATACACTGACAACCACCATTATAATGCAGGTGGTAAAAGAGAAAGAAGTTCATCACAATTAGTTTTTCTACAGGCAGAAGTATATACTAGTATACAGAAGGTGCACAGGGTCATTCAGGCAATCTCAAAACACCATCATGGTAACACACATGACACTATAAAATAATGTAATATTTTTATTAATTAAACAACAGAAGATGTAACATAAAACCCAAATGTATACAGTAAATTATAACAAAAACTATTAAGAAACATGATTATTTAAACAAAATACCTTCAAATGTGAAGTAACACACAGGGAATTCTGGGAATGTCAGTTTACAGGTTTTTACTGTATATTATACAGTATGTGGATCTGTTCTTTTTTACATCTAAAAACTGTAACAGCTTTTTACTGTAAAATTACAAAAAATGTCCAGTTACTGTTAACCTATTTACTGTTTTTTTCCCATAGCGTTTTTACAATATTTTACAGTTATTAAAAAAATTACTGCGTTGTTTTGGTTAATATTTTCAATTCGTTTTTTGTTTTAATATTTTCACAGTTTCATTATCATTTTTATTAAAGTTTTAGTAATTGCGTTTTTTGCTGTTGTCATTTTTATTGTTTATTTTTATATAGGTTCATTCATTTTTATTTCAGGTTTAGTTTCAGTTATTTTAGTACATCATGTTAAACTTAATGAAAAGTAGAAATGTTGCCTTGATTGCCAAGTTGAATTAAAGTAAGTTTTAGTTTTTTTTTGTGCTGTACTTAAATAAAAAAGTTGTTTGTTAAAATGAACTTATTGTGTTCATGTTATATTGCAAAACATTTTTGCTGCTATTGAGGTATACGGGTAAGGTTAGGGTTTAGTGGTACTTTACAATAAGGTCTCATTTGTTAACATCAGTTAAGTTACTAACATGGCCGAATTTTAAGCTTTGTTAATGTTAGTTAATAAAAAACACAGTTGTTCATAGTTCAAGTTAGTTCAATGTGCATTAACTAATGTTAACAAATACACTTGGTTTAAAGAAATGCGGAAATGAACTTAAAATTAATAAATGCTGTAGAAGTATTGTTCATTCTTAGTTCATGTTAACTAATGTAGTTAACTAATGAAATCTGATTGTAAAATGTTACCATTTCATTGGAAGGTGTTCGGTCTCTAGAAATGGACTGTGTCCTTTCTTCCTTGTAAGTTTATGGGGTTTTAAACCCATTTTATTTACTTTAAAGGGAATACATAAAAATGTGATATTTAGGGTAATGGTTTGGTCACATCTATAACCCGAAGTAACAGTAATCAGTGATGCTATAACAGAAGACAGCACCCTGTATTTGGAAATGCTCTCTAATGTCCTCTCACAGGAGATCTCAGACAATAAACAGCGCTCCTCAGGGATGACAACATAAGGGAATCGGGCAACCCCTTTCACGAACAAGCCTAAAATAGTCATGTGTACAGTCCGGATCATTCCAGCGCGACTGCTGAGTTTACTCTCAAAACACGCACCTCTCCAAGAAGATCCCTTCTCTGTCTGTCATTATTCACATGATCTTATTCATGTCGTTGTGTAATATGACGATCGTACACCATTCAGGATTGAACTGAAAAGGCCAATTCAGTGCTTTAATTTGAGTTATGTTAGAATGCAGGATGTAATTCAAATTCCAGGAATAAGAAATGGAATGAAATTAATAATCCATTTAATTTTAAGGGATAGTTCACCCAAAAATGGAAATTTTGTCATCATTTACTCATCCTCAAGTTGTTCCAAACCTGCATGAGTTTCTTTCTTCTGTTGAACACAAAAGAAGATATTTTGAAGAATGTTGGTAAGCAGAGAGTTGATGGACCCCATTGACTTCCATTTAGTAGGGAAAAAATACTATAGAAGTCAATGGGTGCCGTCTTACCAACATTCTTCAAAATATCTTTTTTTTTTTATCTTTGCACTTAAGTAAATTATTCTTCCTGTCATTCCACTTTCACATCCAGTAGAAAGAATGTGTGGCCAATTTAATTCAAATTCACAATTTCTAAATTTGTTCTCTAAGTAGAATGAGTCTTAGATTTGAGGGCACTAACACACAGAACACTAAATTCATTAAAAATGGAAACACGGCACCAAGCAAACAAATCTGTTTCATTCCTAGGCGAGAGCGTTACTTAAAATTATTCAAACAGCTGTGACAACAATGTTTCCCCTGTTCTCCAACCTTTTTTCTTCTTTGGGAAGAATTCTACTGTACTTCCAGAACTGATGTGATGTTAAGATTACAGGAAAATAAAACCACCATGCACTTGAGTTATCATGAATACCTAAACAACACATGGAAGATGGAAGGTGTCCAACTCTGTGGAATTCACACACACACACTCACACTCACATTGTTTTCATGTTTTATGGGGACTTTCCATAGACATAATGATTTTCATACTGTACAAATTGTATATTATATCCTCTAAACCTACCCATCACAGAAAACTTACTGCATTTTTACATTTTCAAAAAAACATCACTTAGTATGATTTATAAGCTGTTTTCCCTCACAGGGAACAAAACATTTCCTGACAAGGATTTTGGAAATTGCCATCTTTTGTCCCTATAACACACCAACTTTTTATTGAAAAAAGCCTGAGATTCCCATAACCAAAGTCTGACACACTTTAACTGCCATTCCATTGTCTAAACTTCACACATAGCCTAATTCTTAAAACAATTCAAGAACCAAATGTCTAAAAACTTGGTAAAACAACATTCCTGTGTGTAAGATTCTCTGAGAAAAGCCTTTTTTACTCAATGAATAATACAACACTTTATGATCAGCAGCGTCGTGAGCTGTAAATCACTGAAGGATATCCGACAGAAACGCGACCGCTGCCCCCCCTCAATTCCAGCGCCATTCCTGTGGTACGACGAACAAAGCCTCAGATTTCACAAAAACGAGTGCTTGAGCTGCTCATGCTAACAACACCAAACGACAGACATACACAATAATTGACAGCAAATATTTTTACAGTCTGTCCAAGGCTTTTATAGTAGGTCTAAATATATTTGTCTGTCTTTAGACAAAGCATTAGCATTAGCAACACGATGCAGACTTGTTAACCATCCTCTGGAATGCGTGCCTGAAATTGTTTCACATGAAAAGATTAATGCTGAACTAAAGAAATCATATTTTCCCACCTCAGGCCATTTATTGGAGGACCTTCAAAGTCAACAAATATGGGGTTTTCAATTAGCCTACTTAAATAGCGCGAATACCAGTTTGTCTTGCATAATGCGAGAATGTGGGTTTCACACAGAGTTCACACACAGAGTTCGCATTTTTAATAAGGTTTCTCATCATGCATCAGTCACCATGAAATAAAACTGTACTTGTACTGTGCCAGTGTTAATTTTGACAGCAACTTTTGATTTAGTTTGAACTGTACTTGGTCTGAAGGTAGGCTACTTGGGTTAGGTTTAGGGGTAAGGACTAAATAAAATCGGACAGGAATGTCGTTCCAGGATCAACAATGTCTTACTTGGCAAAATCATGGTGACTGATCCTTGGTAACACTGAAAACCCCTGCATTAGATAAACTAATATAGTTTATCTATATTACCTAATATTACCCAATATAGATAAACTATATTCGACTGAACTTCCTCTGGCTGGCCTTTATATCTACAACTAATGAATACTAATAGAACAAGACTAAATAATGTAGGCCTATGTGTTTTCGTCTCACCTGATATCAGCAGTGCAGCATCAATGTGTTCATTTGAGGGAACTTTCAACTTTTTATTCTCCCATTTTGCTGAACATACTGTTCTCTTATAGACTGCTGTCTGAAGTCGAAGCACAAACGGCCACATGTCCTTTTTTGGTCACACAGACTGTAATTTGGCCATCTGCAATATAATTCCCAGAATGACCGCGACCACAAACACATGAAGGAGTAACAGCGACACCTACTGGACAGAATGCCTCACATGTAGAGCTACACAAACAGCGTCAGACATACATTATAAATAAAACTATGCAGAGAAACCACTTTGAGCATTTGCTTGGTTTAGTGTGTACTTATAATTATTCCCGAACTGAGAAAAGCGACAGATTTAGTCTGTTTCAGTGAAGAACCGTACATTTTTAAACGCATTTAAAACTTACCACAGCTGGTCTCCACTGCAAAGTCTTGACGGAAATGGAAAGGGTTTTTAAAGGCCCGTCGCCGTGGATGGTTGCCAGCAGTCAAATTTATTTATTTTTTTGTCACGAAAAAACAAAATTAGGCTACAATTTTTTTTTATTGCCCAAATATGACGATACACTTCTAAAATAGCATTTTCATGTTTAAAGATCCATTTACACTTGAAAAAAAAGTTCATTATTATTATTTATTTATTTTTTACAAAAAACAAAACAAAAAAACACACAAATAATAGTAATAAATACAAATAATAATAAAAAGACTTTACCGGTATTGGAATATTTTAATGTTTTTGAAGTCTCTTATGATTCTTTTTTGGAGTCAATGCTCATCAAGCCTGCATTTTCTTATTTGATCAAACATTACAAAAACAGTAATATTTTAAGATATTACAACACTTTAAAATAATGGTTTTCTATTTTAATATACTTTAAAATATAATTTATTTCTGTGACGCAAATCTGAATTTTCAGCATCATTACTCCAGTGTCACATGATCCTTCAGAAATCATACTAATATGATGATTTATTATCAATATTGGAAACAGTTGGACTGCTTAATAACCTTTTTTTTTAATAACCTGTGATACTTTTTTTCAGGATTCTTTGATGAATAAAAAGTTCAAAAAGAACAGGCTGATAAAAATTCAGCTTTGCATGATGCATCACAGAAAGAAAATTATATTTGAAAGTAATACGATTTTAAATAAGATTTAAGATAATAATATTTCACAATATTACAGGTTTTTTTTCTGTATTTTTGATCAAATAAATGCAGCCTTGATGATCATAAGATAATGTCTTTCAAAAACATTAAAAATAGCAATGTTTCTGTATAAAAAACTAAAAATGTATTTAAAGCAAAAACATGCATTCAAAAAAATAAAAATAAAAAAGGCTTTCACAAATTATAGTTTGTTGAAACTCTTTATTTTCAGGGCAATACAAAAAATACTTTCGTGACCAGATAAATATTATACATACAGCATTTTAATGTTCATTATTATCATTAATATTATTATTAATGTCACTATGTCAGTTGATTAAAGAAAGCCCTAACTCTATTTCGATAGAAGGCGACGGTTCTTGCTGTTTTCTTCGGCTCCACTGAAAGACACCACATGTTCAACCACATATTGCAATATCTTCATTATAGCTAGAACGTGAAGTAAACAAACAAACAAACAAAAAACTTCATACATAGTGATTTACTGAAATGAAAAGCAAGATAACCATGTACTTTTTTGGGACATTTTAATAGTCTTTTTTCATGTGGACAAGCTGAAAGCAGTCAGTGCTGAGAGAGAGAATCACGTCCTTACTTCCCTTACTCGTGGTTTGTTAATTTGTCGTGAAGCTACACATCTAAAACGTCCGAAGAGTTCATTGTACGTACGGCAGTATAGCGGCCTGCCAAGGCAAGGGCATCTTTAGGCCTCAGTAGGTACAATATTGCAGAACAGAACCAAACTTCGACTGAAACAACGCTGTACACGCCCAAAGCCGTCACTCATCTGCTTTATCTCTCAGTATTGCTATCTGAGACGCTTTAAATCCAGATCAGCGGAGTGAAATCTGGTCCACAAGCAGCATAACAGAGCGGCTTGCACACTGAGCTACTGAAGAAGTCAGAATAAGGCACTATGACACAATGCAGTCATACAGTCAGTTCTCATCTTTTAAGTGCCACACATTATTCTACGCAACGAAACGAGGAATAAAACGGGATTTACACCCTCTTAAAAGATTCCACTGTGATTTTTCTTACCAAAAACATACACCAAGTACACGTTAAGCGGAGAGACGTGTTATTAGCAGGTAAGACTATACACACTGACGACGCCGTTGAATCCTATAAAGCTACCGATGTGCCGTTTTTCCTGCCGTGTTCCTGACGGCCATGCAAGCACGATCTCAAACAGGAAGTTGATTTGCAGCGATGGATCTATCGCAAGTGTGAGCGTATCCATGTTTTAGAAGAACTGTGATATTAGCAAGTACAAAATTGCGATTCTGGAAAGCTAGCGCTCCGCATACTGAACAGTATATACTGTACGCTGCTTTATAGCATGTGAAACAGCCTGGATTGTTAAAGGAGAACTCCGGTCAATTTTAACATTGAGCTCATTTTTTTGTAAATTTGGAGTGCTGTCAGTACAGAGAACAACGACAAAAATCGGTGTTGCCTACACCATGTTATCCTCTTTTTAAAATTTGCACCCTGTTGACTTAAATGGGGCAAGTTTTAAACCTGCTTTTAGCCTCTTAACATCCTTGATGTGTCATAACAAGTGCACAGCCATGTGAGTGATTCCTTCAGAGTGAACACGGTGAATCTGACTGCAGTAGATGTGAATAATATGAATAAAAATGATGTTATTTCAGCCAGCGCACATACCTGTATTTACATCCTGTTTTCGGTTGAAGTCCACAGTAGTCGATTGTCGAGTTCACGAGGATAGGTTTAGTACCTATGATCACGCGCGTGAACTCGATAATCGACTACTGTGGACTTCAACCGCAACCAGGATGTACTGTAAATACAGGTATGAGCGCTGGCTGAAATAACATCATTTTTATTCATATCTTTCACATCTACTGCAGTCAGATTCACTCGTGTTCACTCTGAAGGAATCACTCACATTGGCTGGGCACTTGTAATGACACATCAAGGATGTTAAGAGGCTAAAAGCAGGTTTAAAACTTGCCCCATTGAAGTCAACAGGGTGCAAATTTTAAAAAGAGGATAACACGGTGTAGGCAACACCGATTTTTGTCGTTGTTCTCTGTATTGACAGCACTCCAAATTTACATAAAATTGACCGGAGTTCTCCTTTAATATTGAATGATATTTCAAATGGTTGTATGCTACATCGTTGTCACATGACCTCACCACGTAGCCTGTCTGGCATATTTATTAAAGACATTTTGTGTAAGCTTTACTTCTTACATGGCTCTAGAGCAGGGCTGGCCGTCAAGATCAATGTTGCCAAGTCCACGGGCTACTTTTAAGCTGCTGCCACAGGTTAATTTCATGATTTTGGTACTCCAACACCCTCAAAACAACTCCCAGACATACAAATTCAATGGAGAATTCGGCCACCCGATGGAGGAAATACATTTTTGGACTACTTTTGTTGTGCAGACCTGGCAACCCTACTGGAGTTCCACTGTCCTGCAGAGTTTAGCTCCAGCCTTGATCAAACTAACTTTCCTGTGGCTTTCTAGTAATCTCGAAGACCTTGATTAGCTTGTTCAGGTGTGTTTTATTAGGGTTGGAACTAAACTCTGCAGGAAAATCGCCCGATCACCGTGATTTTGCCAAGACATGTTCCTGAATCGACATATTTTGTTGATCCTGAAACAACATTCCTTTCCAAAAACAGTCCTAATCCAATCCCTACTTGTAAACCTAACCCTACCCATAACTTATCTCTAAAATCAGAGGGAAATGATGTAGAGGCACATAACCCTGGTTGTAAGACTAAACTTGACATGAACTGTAAACTTGTCCCTCAAATTTGATTGGTTGATTGGATTGTTGATCCAGGATCAACAAAGACCTTGACATGTTGCTGCCTTACATTTTTAAGTACAATCAACTTGGATAGTTTAAGTCGTTTCAACTTAAATTGCATTAAAATTGAGTTGAATTTTGTATAAATTGAAAATTGCTTAACTTATTTTGATGAGTTAAAGCAATGTAAAAACATATGTTGTCATAACTTATTGATCATATCATTTTTTACAGTGTTGGTGAAATCACGTTCACAGAGTTGCCCACCCCTGCTCTAGAGGCAAGTTATGTTCGGAATGAATTGCTAGCATTCTGCATACTACATACTTCATAGTATGCAATACTGTCTACTATTAAAAAAAAATAGTATGTTAAATATTGTGCAGTATGCAAACAGTGGTGAGTTATATTGTTGATACATGACTTCATTATTATTATATATGATAAATATATATATTCATTATATTATTCACATTTAATTAAGATAACATTTTTCACACTTTTACCTAATTTCGTGAAAAAAAGATGACATTTTGGCGCATATAATAGATATGCAGTATGCCATTTCAAGTTCAGACAAAATTAAGACTGGTATTACTTTTTGTTCATTCATTACACAGGAAATAAAAAAAAGCACATTGCATTGTGGGATATAGTGTTCCACACAGAGTACTGTTTCTATAATGCACATTTCGGTAAAAATAGTAGGCCATCCGGTTGTTCCAATGCATAAAGTATGCATACTGCAGAAATAGTAGTATGGTAGTATGCTATTCCGAACATAGCTGTTGTGTTCTGCCAAACCTCGTTCCTGTCCACCTGACTAAAGGTGCGTTCATGCCATGTCGGAATTACCGTAATTACGAGATTCCGACTTGTAAAAGTCCACGTAGAACTCCAACAACTTGTAAATTGTGAACATCATGGGTTTTCATCTCGTAATTACGGTAATTACGACATGGCGTGAACGCAGAATAAGTTTAGTCATACAGAGGAATCATGGGAAACGTAGTCATAAGATCTGGGCTATATGAAGAGAGGATTGAATGAATGAAAGAGTTGAAAGACATGATACTTCCTTATTTTTATCAAATCATTTGAGCCCCCAACTACACTATAAAGTTCTGCTATCAATAAATAACACCGGTACATTCTTTCCTTATAATAACTACCTATAATTCATAACCTTACTACCATAATACATTTCTAGAGTGGTATATGAATAATTCGAGCAGTGCATTCTAGAAGCTTATTGTCACACGTGAGTCAGAACTCAAGCAAATAATGAAAGCTTATGGTCTGACATCATACTTCATAGGTGCAAAGTAAATTTTGTCTGGTTTTCGGCTGCCAGATTCAGATTTGAATAGTTTCACATTGTTCGCATTGTACTGACATTATGTAGGATTAGTTATTGAGATACTTATGGTAAATTACCTCCAAGCAGTGGGATACAATTGATACATAAAACACAGTCACACACACACACACACACGCTCGAACAAACCTCTAACTAGTGCTTTAAACCTTAATACATGACTTAAAAACAAGAACAAAAAATATTAGCCCTATGTAAGAGGAAACGCATTCATACAGCCAATCAGTGGCGCTAGTCCCATGTGAACCAATCACATTTAACTTCAACAAATCACCTGACAGTTACACAACCAATGACGTGTAACATCTCTACCCCTCCACGTAAGGAGCAGCCAATCATCCGTAACAATCAGGATCTGATGACTATGGCGTCCAGTCAGACAAGAAGTGTTCAGCTCTGGTCCTCTCGCAGTTCGCTGGGCAGGAACTTGTATTGCTGCTGTCGGATGTGGGCGAGTTTCTTCCGGGCATCCTCTAACTCTCTCTCCTTTCTTAGCATCTCCTCCTGTGCTGCAATGATCTGGAAATAATGCAAAACAATCACTCACTGAATGGGCATCATACGGTTGCACTGCAACATATTTTACAAACAATGTACATAAAATGTATGTTACAATCAGGGCTTGACACTGTGGCTAGTGCTTTTCCAAAGCCACTAGCCACTCAGCATTTTCACTAGCCACAATTTTGACATTGATACCATGGGGAAACTGCCATATGGATATTTTTAATATCTCGTAATTTGGCAGGAGGTTTAATAGAGGCTGCTGTCACTTTAAGACCTGACGCACAGATCCAATATACTGTTACACATGCGTTTTCTTTCTCAACTGTTTACGTTACTTAAAACATAACTGACTGTGTTTACGTGAATACTCGCCAAGACTGTCATTCTGACATTATTTTGTGTGTATTTGACTGTTTAAGCGCAATAAGCAGCGTAACAAACTCAATTTAGTACGAGAGGCGGCTTTATGTGCCGCACTTTGGGTGTACAAAATACAAAATCTGCGCGAATGAGTAAAATGATGCGCATTAAGCGCAATCTCACGCTGAAATTCAAGCCCTGTAACACCAACAATATTCATCCAGAGCAAATGAAACGAGTGAGTGAGGGGAGGCGGGTTTGTGTGTCATTCGCTGTCGGGGAGAAAGAGAGAGAGAGAGAAAGAGAGAGAGAGAGAGAGAGAGAGAGAGAGAGAGAGAGAGAGAGAGAGAGAGAGAGAGAGAGAGAGAGAGAGAGAGAGAGAGAGAGAGAGAGAGAGAGCAGCTGGTATATCTGTATATTTTGCAGAAAATTAGTGTTGAAAGCGTTTCAGATATTTCAGGATCTATCAAAAATTCTACATTACAACACTACATCGCACTTAGTTTATTATTTCAGATGCTTTAAAAAAAAATTACAATTGAAAAATGTATATATTATATATGAAATTCAAGCCACCAAAGTGGCTAGTAGGAGTGACTGAGTTAGGCATTTGGAGGGTGTTAATGTCAAGCCCAGGTTACAACATAATTACAAATAATTTATTCAGATTCTGCTCATGCTTCAAGAATGAATCTGATATGAATGCAACTAAATGTGACAGTTTACAGACTAGAATTAAAAAGTTTTATGAATTATTACGAAGGAATGAATTCAACAAGCATGCAACAATTTTTGTAAAAATGGTTTTACAAACGATTTACACAATTTCATTCTGTTTATGTTTCATGTAAGAACGCGTCATGAATGTGAAAATTTATGTAAGAATGTTTTACGAAGGATTACCGCAAAAATTCTTTCTGTCATGTTTCATGAATTAATGTGAATATGAATGCAACTGACGATTTACAATTTACAAGAATGGTTTACACATAATAGTTAGGCTTTTGTTCCCACAAATTCCCTCTTGTCATGTTTCATGTATGAATGTAACATGACTGCAAAATGAATGCAAAAATGTTTTACACAAATTTGTTAGGCTTGCTTTACATGAATGCGACAAAGGCAGATGAATACAAGAGAATCATTAATAAAAATGTATTTTGCTCTTTTCATTTATTAATGCAACAAATTACTCCAAGAATGGTTTTACGAATGATTACCATATGCATTTTTTCTGGTTGCGTTTCAAGCGCAAATCAAGGCGACATGACTTCAGATTATTGCGGCAATTTATGCACGAATATTTGATACAAATTTGTTTTTGCTTGTGTTGGAATGCAGCAAATGCGGATTAATGCATTTTAAGCAAGAATGACTGACACAAATTTATTCTGTTCATTTAAAGCATAAATGTGACAAATGCAACGATTGACATAAAATTAGTTTTACCAACGATTACCACAAATTCTTAATTCTGCCTTCATTTCATGCAAAAATGAATGCGACACGACTGCAAATCATTGTGCCAGTTTATGCAAGAATGGTTTATACAAATCTGTTTTCCTTGTGTTGCATGAATGCAACAAATGAGGATGAATGCAATTTAAAAGAAAGATTTAAAAAAATGTATTCTGTAATTCGTCACAAATGACACAATTTACGTGAGAACAGTTTTACAAACAATGTGCATGCACAGAAATTCTTTTCATGTTCTTGAATGATGGTCAATGTTTGTATGCAATGTTAAAGTTTCAAATCTAAAAACTTGCTTTAAACCAGTTTTCCAACGTGAAGCAAGCCAAATAGTTTGTGGCACAATGATACATAAATAACGCTTATATATTAAAGCCGAAAATGCCAGGGAATGTTTTTCCTTCAGGTTCTGTCTCAGTAATGGAGAGAAAACGCTTAATATTCTTTAGTGGAACGTTTAATTGTATGGGACTGGATCTGCAATTGGCATCCAGTTACTTTCGAAAAAGAGCAGCATTTTTGTGGATTGAGGGAATGGCATGTATGGATCAAGGCCTGACCTTCTGAAGAGGGGCTGACTCAGTGAAATAAGCTACTTTTTGTTGTGCTGGCAACCATTCCAGGGTTCATGCATCCACTCACGCCATCCACTCAACGGGATTTCTCAGATGTTCGGAATATTCCAGTGCCTTCTCTCAAGATAAAGACATGAAGGCATACTGGGAGGAAGGAAGCTCTGAACAGGCAGACACGCAGTCTTTAATTAATGTGCATCTGGACTGGGATGAAACGGGAAAATAAGCTGTTTTGCGGATATAGCGGCCGAGCGTAAGATGCCAGCTGTGGATGCCTGGTGCAAACCCACAGCTTTCAAATTCCACTGATGTCTTTGCAGATCCGTAATGCAGTTCTAAATGTCAAATCTCTTTTTAACTGAGCGTCCTTTGGAAGTCAAGGGATATTCAAAAACTGGTGCAGACGAACAGATTCATACTGTGGGAACACGGGAAGAAGCCTCACCTGAGCGATTCCTCCTACGAATTTGGTTTTAACCACGACACTGTCGTCTTCGGCTTTATCGAAGGCTGCTTTCTGCGCTGCCTTCACCAGGTTGTCAGACGCTCTCTTGACTGCATTCCCAGCAGCCTGTGCAAACACAAAGTTTTTATTGAATAGGCTACAACTTAGTAGGTTTTCCGAAACCACTAACTTTTAATCAAATGGTTTCAAGATGATTTTTAGTAGACGTAGTTCTCCTCACACAAGATGTCCGCCAAAAATACTGTTTTTTTTTTAGCTTAGTATATATATGTGTTTGTAACCTGTAATCTCCTCATGGCCTCTGAGTCCTGGTCAGCTTTGACTTTACAGGCCACCAGCAGCTGGGCCGTGGAAGCCGCCACCTGTTTGGCAGAAGAAATGAGCTTCTCCTCGCTGGCGTGACCCTGGACTGAGGCGTTGGCGGCCTCACACAGGCTACTGGTGGCGGCCGCAACCATCCGGGCCTACAAGAGAGGAGGATTCAAATTAATCATTTGCAATTTAGCTGATGATTTTTAACTGTACATCTATTACAATGGTGGTAATTTCAACTTACTGCTGATATCAGACCCTGGGACCACTGGCCGTCATCTACTGCATTGGCAGGGATGGAGCCCACCTACATGAAATATCATAAAGATTAAAAAGAAGCAGCGTTACTTCAGTATCATTTATATACTGCAGCATGAAGAATTTGCTTTTATTTTTTCAGGTTTCAATTCAAGTTTTAGTCATTTTGCTTCATGCTCGTTTTTTTTTTAAGAGGCCACTTTATGTCCTTTTACAAAGTCTTGATTGTGTAAAAGGTTTTCATGCTTGAATGGTCAAAAAACATTATTTTTCACATTTTTGCAGCACTTCTCTTCCCAGTCTGTCAGTAACGCTCCGTTTAGTTCCTGTCTCTATGAAGCCCCTCCTTCTGAAAAAGCGCAATGTGCTCTGATTGGTCGGCTGGATCAGTGTGTTGTGATTGGTCAACCGCTTTGAGCGTGTCACACCCCTTAACATAACAGCAAATTTCAACAGACTTCTAATGCAATCCAACCAGGCCACGCCCTTTTTTTTTGTTGCATATGCCTTGGGAGGGAATTATTTAAATGAGGAATATTGTGACGTGTTCATTCCCAGAAGAAAACTTAAGAAAACTCAAGTTCAGAAACAGTGCGCGCTGATATAGAGAATAACTCCTTTTCATCTAATATTATACTTTATTTTATTCCAGATTTATTTGAATGAACAAAAAACTATTTTGAATAGTTTTTATTAACAATAACAACAATCAAAAGAGCAAAGAAGTAATAACTCTTGATAATACCTTGCCCTGTGCTACGAGCTCTCTCTGAGCGGCCGAAGCAGATTTGACCAGGGCACTGGTTGCTGCAGCAATGGATTTCGCTGCTTCCAGGATCTGCTCCTCAAAGTCCAGAGACTCGTCGGCTTGCTGCAAGAATAAAA
>NC_137144.1:13024608-13052108 GCF_949319135.1 Squalius cephalus
ACGTGGCATTGATTCAACAAGGTGCTGAAAGCATTCTTTAGAAATGTTGGCCCATATTGATAGGATAGCATCTTGCAGTTGATGGAGATTTGTGGGATGCACATCCAGGGCACGAAGCTCCCGTTCCACCACATCCCAAAGATGCTCTATTGGGTTGAGATCTGGTGACTGTGGGGGCCATTTTAGTACAGTGAACTCATTGTCATGTTCAAGAAACCAATTTGAAATGATTCGAGCTTTGTGACATGGTGCATTATCCTGCTGGAAGTAGCCATCAGAGGATGGGTACATGGTGGTCATAAAGGGATGGACATGGTCAGAAACAATGCTCAGGTAGGCCGTGGCATTTAAATGATGCCCAACTGGCACTAAGGGGCCTAAAGTGTGCCAAGAAAACATCCCCCACACCATTACACCACCACCACCAGCCTGCACAGTGGTAACAAGGCATGATGGATCCATGTTCTCATTCTGTTTACGCCAAATTCTGACTCTACCATCTGAATGTCTCAACAGAAATCGAGACTCATCAGACCAGGCAACATTTTTCCAGTCTTCAACTGTCCAATTTTGGTGAGCTCGTGCAAATTGTAGCCTCTTTTTCCTATTTGTAGTGGAGATGAGTGGTACCCGGTGGGGTCTTCTGCTGTTGTAGCCCATCCGCCTCAAGGTTGTGCGTGTTGTGGCTTCACAAATGCTTTGCTGCATACCTCGGTTGTAACGAGTGGTTATTTCAGTCAAAGTTGCTCTTCTATCAGCTTGAATCAGTCGGCCCATTCTCCTCTGACCTCTAGCATCAACAAGGCATTTTCACCCACAGGACTGCCGCATACTGGATGTTTTTCCCTTTTCACACAATTCTTTGTAAACCTTAGAAATGGTTGTGCGTGAAAATCCCAGTAACTGAGCAGATTGTGAAATACTCAGACCGGCCCGCCTGGCACCAACAACCATGCCACGCTCAAAATTGCTTAAATCACCTTTCTTTCCCATTCTGACATTCAGTTTGGAGTTCAGGAGATTGTCTTGACCAGGACTACACCCCTAAATGCATTGAAGCAACTGCCATGTGATTGGTTGATTAGATAATTGCATTAATGAGAAATTGAACAGGTGTTCCTAATAATCCTTTAGGTGAGTGTATATATTTTTTTTGCTGAAAAGAAATGAATACTACTAGAAAAGAAGCACCACGTGTACAGTGTACAAGTCCCAATAAACAAAAAATAGGGATGCACAAAATATCAGCCACTATATCGGTATCGGCCGATACATGTTCATTCATGATAAGAAATTTGGCAGATATATTAAAGCTGATAAATAATGGATTATTTCCTTTAGCTGAGACATTTGATATGTGCACTGTTCACACTGTTTGAATTGCTTGAAATATGATTGGAATCACTAAAAGGAAAGTGTAACAGTTAAGTCTGGCATATAGGCTACATAAAATGATAATAAGAACATTAGAATTGTGTGCTTGGGACATGGCTTTTAATGATGAGACTTGTTTTTGCAACCAGGCTCTCAAAAATTATATAAAAATTTGGATTTAGATTTATCGGATAATATATCGGTTATCGGCTTTCAAATATAAAGAAATATCGGTTACCGATATCGGCCAAAATCGGTGCATCCCTAACAAAAAATGACAAATTAAATGAAATCTTAAATTATTTCTAAAAAATAAATAAAGTTTAAATAACCATATAATCTAATGAGAATCATCACAAAAAATGTGAATAAAAATAATACAAAAAAAGTGAGTACACATTACGGTAAGGAGAGAAATGGAGGTAAGTATACTTAATTGTCATGAAAATAATTATAGATCATTTATTATTTTCTTGACAAATATATTTTATATAAATATATATTTATTATGCTAATAAATACAGTTACCATGGAAAATGTTGGTAAGGGCAGCAGTTTGTATGAATAATGTATGATAATGAACAGATGCCACAACTAATAATTCAAGTTAAACACTGTTCTTAATGCTGACTGGCAGGTTATTACAATCACAATCATTCATTAATTGTCTAGATGAATGTGCACATCTTTATGTTAATAGCCATTTATGGAGCAAATGTGCTTTGCAATACATTTTCCTTTACCGACGTTTAAGAGGCACTAAAAGATGTCTGTTTTTTTCAAACAGCTTGTGAAAACAGATGGCAAGAATGTGTTTGAGGATTATGTTAAACCTGAGGGAATTCAATTCTATCCCTTCTTCTCTTTTCTCTCACACTATAACTCATTGTATGCGTGTATGTGTCCATGCCGGTCAGTAACTCAAGTCTGTATGTGTGTGGCCTGATATTGGAGAAAAACAACACTGTGTATATCATACTCACCTCCATCTGTGGCAGAAATGGAAAAAACAACAAAGCAGTGTTATAGAAAAGAGCAAGAGAGCGCCATCAGCCCAATGTCTCTATTAAACCTCCACAAATTCAGCTCAATTGACCTGCAATGTTCCCTATTACCTCTCAAGAGCATTTGTCATAACCAGGCCTGTATGACGGAAAGCTCAGCAGAATTCGAAAACCCATCATTCACAAAATTAGATAATATATATATACGATTTTCTCCATTATAATAGCATTTCGCAAGGCTTTGCATTTTTATTTTAAAAAAGTTATTCCATAATATTGTATTTCAAACTAATAGTGTTGCTCCATCAATATTCATATACTTGGGAAATAGATACACTTTGGGACCAATCCGTAAGTGTGCGCTCACCTTTCATGGCTTCAGCAGTCTGGATGAGCTCCGTGACGGAGCCCGCCACTTTCTTGGATAGTGTGGCCAAGTGCTGTTTCTGTTCGGCCGTGGGTTTCTGCAGGACCTGTGTGGTGTAAACAGACGAGGTTTAATCACAGAACACATGCACAAACACATCCTGTAAAAACTGTCGGCGCGCCCACTCACGAGAAGGACTTGTTCGAGCAGGTCGATGTATCCGGTGGTACACTCGATGCCGTAGAGCAAAGCTTTATTCCTAACATCCTGGACTACTTCTGGGTGGTACGCGGCTTGCTGCAAGACACCAATGCCAATTTATAGCACATGATGAGGAATCTGCAGTTTTATATGAATTTGTGGAGTGAAAACGCATTGCATCATGACAACACTAGAGGGCGTAATTTAGGAGTCAAAGGTGGGTTAGTGCAAAATGACATTGAGAAATCGATCAAACAGCATTGATCGTACATGGAGAATTTGTGCAAGCATAATCATTTGTGTATATAAACACATTTTGTTGGGTTTCAAGCGTTTGTGGATTACTACTGTACTGTTGATCAGCATGAGGTGAGGTGTGTTTGTATGAGTGGGCATATGTGTGTGTGATGGTGGATAAACACCTTGCAGGTGGTCAACATGTCGGAGATGGCTTTGCGGCTCAGGTTGGCAGTGGATATCACATCTTCCTGCTGAGCCGAGTTCCCTGCTGCCACGGCTTTGGCCGTCGCTACGGTGATGCCCTTGGTCATGCGGATGAACTCTTCTGGGGTGGTGGATTTCTCAGGAACGTCCTTGGACTGGAAAACCTGGAAAACAGATGATGCAATAGTCCGGCAAGAGAAGAAATAGTTCATACATAACCGATATCTATTTCTCTTTATTGAATCTTATATTTTTAGAATCGGTCACATGACCAGTGCCGATTTTTTGTGGACTAAATACAGAAATGCAGTCAGGATTTTCAATGTACTGATGGTCATTTGATAAAAGGAGCACTTAAGCTAGAAGATAAAATAGAAATCTCTTGCTTTCCTGTATCACTATCTCAATCTGTCATAAGTGGAGTAGAGACACCCATGGGAGAAGGAGAACGAGGAGCAGGTGGAGAACAGGCAAATGCTCACATGCCGTATTACTCTGTATTACCAGTTCATATCACAGAAGGATGGGTTTTTACCTCTGTCTGGGCTAAAACTAATTAAGCTGGACCTAATTGGTACTAATTCACGGTCAGATTATAAAACAAGTGGATTTTATTAGCATATCTTAATTAGATTCAAAATGAACATGATAAAACTGACATTTCTAACATATTAACTAGTCTCAAGTGCTTAAAAGATGTTCACCCAAAAATGAATTTACTCATCCTTGTGTCGTTCCAACCCCGAATGACTCTTTTTCTTTTGTGGAGCACAAAACAAGATATTTCGAAAAAATGTCTCAGTGTAATGTTTTGTCCATTTAAAGTCAATGGGGTCCATTGTTGTTTGTTCAAAACCACTTATTTTGTGTCCACAGAAGAAAGTCAGTCATGCAGGTTTTGAAAGGCATGAGGGTGATAAAATAATGACAGAATTTTCCTTTTTTGAGGAACTATACTTTAAAAGTGGAATGCACAATATCTCTTGGAAAGACTCTAGTAAGAGTTCAATATACACACAAAGTATGTTCCGTACAGTGAGTTCCTGTTTAATGCACTCAATAGTGGCTTCCAGAGCCCTCGTCCCGCGAGTGGCCTCATCTTCCACCGCTTTCACAGTTTTCAGCAGAGAGGTCACGTTCGTCACCATCACCTGTAACATCAGAAAACATAGGGAGGTCAAAGTCTCTGAATAACCCCTTTTTGTGCTTCATGTACTGTATATCTCAAGTGAGCTCAATTAGAGAATGTCAACAGCTTTGCAACCAGTTTTTTCACCTGACACACTGAAAAAAGGTCAGATGCAATGTTATGACAGGAACAGCTGTATCGAAGAGCTCAGTAAAGTACTAGGCAAGGTCGACCTAGTTCTGTTCTTTTTAATGTAAAAAGCTGAAATCTAAATCATCAAAACATCAGAAAATGGTCATGTGATCAAACTGGACCTTTTAAATGGACCACAGCTGAAGCCTGTAATTATTCTAAAACTTGCTTTAGGCAAAGTTTTAAATTCAAAAGGAACAAAAGAGGAAACCCAAGAAAACAAAAAGGGGCCTAAGACAAAGCCCTGAGGGACGCCACCACAACACACTGAAGAAACAAGTGCAATGAATGTCTGAAGCAAAATCCCAGAGGATCTGAAGTCACCATTTGTTGGAGGAATGTAAAAAAATCTTCCTGTGAAGATAACAACAGTATTACTTAAATATGCTAAACAAAACATATCATGTTGCATGTATGTGGAAGTTAATCCCAGAGGTTTAACAGCACCAGGTGAATGATCAAAGGATTAGAGTATTTTTGAAACTGTGTGGGGTACACATCAATTTCTGTTTATACAAGCCTGGAGATTCATTTCATATGACAAACTATGTGCACTGATCCACAGCATCACTGCAGAAGCAAGCACCATTTTAATTTTCTTTTAATTATGTTTACGAAATTAATCATTTATGCTTTGCTACATAATAATGCAATAATGGCATTTGGAGAGGAGACAGAAAAAGGAAGAGAGGAAGGGAAAGAAGCAGTCCTTAAGCCGTTCACACACACAGAATGGTTTTGTCCCCTGCAGTGTGGCCATTGAGTCGCTCACATACACACTGTGATGCACACTATGATCACTGAAAGATAGGGTTTGATTTGTGGCCACACACCAAGATGACAGCGAGCGAAGACAGCACCCAGCCAAGAAAATGAGAGACAGGGCCAGCTGTTAGACAGGTGCACACACACACACACACACACCGAGGGTGTGATAGTCATCAGAATAAGATATGACCCTCACTAGACTGCATAATGCCTTCCTTACAGACACACATACAACATTCCTCAACCAAACACACCTTGGCGGCACTCTTCAGCTGATACATGGATGGATCGTCCGCTGCTTTGCCCGCGGCACATTTAGTGGCACTAATCAGCTCAGCCAAAGCTTTAGCGACATCTCTGACTGCGTTTATCAGGACCACCTGAAAGAGACAGAGAGAAGACTTTATCACAACCACCTTTAGTCGTGACATGCCACCGGCTTTATCCAGTCCCATAATACACTGCACTCCTCCAGGGATGTAGATGTCGAGCTGAGATGAGTCAGAGGGTATCGGCATCCAAATGCCACGACATCTTCTACACTTGAGGAGAACTAATGATATTCTCATTACACTGAGATAAGAATACAGGAGCAGATTGGTGATGGTATCGTCTACTGAATCCTATGACAGATTAGGAAGATGCACAAACAGAGACACACACACCTGTGTCTCTGGGTCCTCTGAGCCCATGCTCGCGGCGCCCAGTTTGACCACGTCAGTGAGCTGTGTGATGGTCTTGGCAGAGGAATGGGCAGCCTGGGCGAGTTTGTCCTGGCTCGATGCAGCACCAGACACAAGCAGCTTGGTGTCCTCAACCAAAGCTTTGGCTGTTTTCAATATGTTCTCTCTGAAGAGTGCACAAACAAATACGCTTCAGATTACACGACAGACACTCTTTTTCGAGCTCTATTCTATGGTCCCAAGATTATACAAATCTTTAATAGAACAAACCGTTCGCATTTTATGTATATGATGCTGAAACTTTGCCATGTTCTACTAGGTCTCACCTGTGGTCTGCGAAAGACTCTTCATTCTCTGCGTTGAGTGTGCCGGCAGAGGCGAACATGATGGTGGTGTCCAGGTCAGCCATGATGCCGGAGACAGAACTGGCTGCCGTTATGCAGGCCTGAGTTCCTTTATTCCCAGCTTGCAGGGCGGACAACACCATGGACACCTGCGGGAGAGAGTGAATCACACTTCGTTATAAACTCCATAGGCAGAGTTTGGGACAGCTTTCCAATGCGGTCAGACTTCTCTTGGGCGATAACAATTCAATGAATTTTTCATTTATTTTATTTGATTAATTAAAATGATATATTTTAACATTTAAATGAAAATGTATTTTAAATTAAATTGATATTTTTATTGACAAATAATAATAATAAAATAATAGTTTAGAAGGTTTTTATTAATAAATTATAAATACATAATTGTATAGGTTAATTATAAATACATAATTATATTATGGATAATAATAGATTTAGAAGGTTGTTTAATATATTACAATGACATAATTTAAATAAATAGTTTAATATAATATTTACAAACAAATAATAATTGCATTAGAAGGCTTTGTTTATTATGATTACAAAATCTCAAAAAGTTTAAATTACACATACATATAATATATAATATAATTATATTTATAAACAAATAACAATAATAAAGTTTTAATATATTATGATTACATACATTTCAAAAAGTTTGATTACAAATACATTATAGTATAATAAATAATATAATATAATTAGTGCTATCAATAAATTAAAAAAAACGAATTAATAAACTAATTTTTAGTAGGATATAATAACGTTATCAAACACGTCACAGTCTTCATTACACAAATAATAAATTAAATATAGATTAAACATTAATTAAAGCTACAAATTTGAACATTTATATTACATTTATATTATTGATCCAGAGATTGAGAGAAGATGGAACGACCTGCTAATTAAATACTAATAAAATAAACTAATTAATCACATTTTTTTGTAATTAATAATACCTAACATTAACGTTTTTAATATATTTTTATACTGTAATAATTTCACATTTAAACTCCAAATGAATGTAGAAACAACATAAAGGCAGTAGCCTATATTTTAAAGATTTGTTTAATGGCATCTTTTTATAAAAGAAGGCCAGTATCACAGATACCACAGCTGCTGGTGTCTCAATTAAATAATTTATTTCCCTCAAATTTAGCCATTAATTATAGCCATTCAGCATTACAGTATAATTAAAAGCTATACATTTTAACATTTATATTATTAGGCTTTAAAAAATTCAACAAACTTTAATTAACTTTAATAAATGTCACATTTACCTGCCCTTCAATATATCAGGGCTCAATTTTTTCTATAGCCCAGTCAGAGCAGTTCAGATTTTTACTTGCCCTGTCAAAATAAACAAAAAGTTATTGTGTGCGTTGTTTTTGACTCATGTAAAACCTGCGTTAGGATTTTCAGGTAGGTCTAAGGTAGGATATAATAATGTTATCAAACACTTCACAGTCTTCATTACATAAATGATAAATTAAATATAGATTAAACATTAATTAAAGCTACAAATTTGAACATTTATATTACATTTATATTATTGATCCAGTGCATATGCTGGATCAGACCACCAACTGGTGATGGCCAACAAAAATGATATTTAACCCATGATTTACTCACCCTCAAGCCGTTCGAGATGCATATGTCAATCATTTTTCAGACGAACACATTTTCAGTTATTTTAGAAAATGTCTTAGATCTTTCAGTGGTTATAATGTCAAGTTATGGGGTCCACTCCTTCAAGTCCCAAAAATGTGCATGCATCCTTCACAAAAGTAATCCATCCGGCTCCAGGGGGATAAACGAAGGCCTTCTGAGGGTAATCAGTGCGGTTTTGTTGTAAAAATATAAAATAACTAAAAATGTGTTCGTCTGAAAAATGATTGACATATGCATCTCGAACGGCTTGAGGGTGAGTAAATCATGGGCTTAATATCATTTTTGGCCGAACTATCCCTTTAAGAGAAACTACAAGGGGAAGAGAAAGAACTGCTTGACACCAGAGGAATAGAAGACAATCCATCAGCTGACATCGAAAAGGAATGGGAACAAATCAGAATGGTCATACATGACACAACTGACAAGATCATAGGGAGGTTATCAGGTGGTAAAATACCTGATTGGATTTCTTCGCAAACACTGAAACTCTCTGATGAAAGGAGAGAGTGGAAAACGAGAAGAGGAGAAAGCAAAGAAACGGTAAAACAACTACCTATGCCGACAAGTCAAAAAGAGTGCAAAAACAGACAAAGAACGATATATAAATGACACATGCAAAGCGATAGAAGAAAGCAGAAAACAAAACAAGAGCCGAGGAGTATATGAAAGTATCAGAAAGCTAAGCGGGAAGAGTACCAACAAAATTAGTATAATAAAGGATAAAGAGGGGACTATGATCATTGATGCAGAAAAGGTAAAGACGCATTGGAAGCAGTACTTCGAAGATCTGTGTAACGATCCAAATCCGGTGGACGAGAGAATTCTGGCCAACTTGGACTACAACGGAGACGAAGAACCAACACCGAGCCATCATGATGGAAGAAGTTGCCCGAGCAACAGACCGCCTCAAAACAAGGAAAGCCCCAGGCATCGATAATATTACAGCGGAGGAAATAAAAGCAGCTACAGATGGAACAGGATTACAAATTATCTTCCAGCTCTGTAAACGAATCTGGGACGAGGAGGTGTTCCCAACAGAGTGGAAAAAAGCTGTCATCATTCCCGTGTACAAAAAGAAAGATAAACTGGATTGCAATAACTACAGAGGCATCAGCCTGTTATGCCACAGTAGCAAGATCATCACAACAATAATTATGGAAAGAATAAAGAAGAAAACGGAAGAAATCCTCTCCGAAGAACAGGCGGGCTTCAGAACATCACGGAGCACAATTGACCAAATATTCACGCTCCGACAATTAGCTGAGAAGTATATTGACTTCAGCAAGGACTTATTTGTATGCTATGTAGACTTCAAAAAGGCATTCGATAGCGTGTGGAGAGCTGGATTGTGGATACCCAGAAAAAGTTGTCCGAATATTAGAGAGCCTATATAAAGGTACTTTCAGTGCCGTAAGAATAGATGCTGATGTGACCGAATGGTTCGAAACAATAGCCGCTTTCCGACCGGAGGAACCTTTTCACAGTTCCTAGAACTATTGGCTAAAGTACCCATATGTTCCTGCGGTGCGAACACGCCGACTAGGAATGACTTTAGTTCAAGGAACTCCATTTGGAGGAACTAATTTAGGTCCTACTTCAGAGTAGGGTCTAAACCAGCACTATAGGAACTACCCGTGACGTTTAGTGTACACTGATTGACCAAACGCACGCAAAACACCAGCACCCGCCATTTTTAAAACAGCTATGATGTAAACACACAGATTATAGCCTATATATTTACTCCAGAAACTAACTATACAAACATGGAAAACAGTGATAGATGGGCATCTAAACCTTTATGCTGAAGAGAGAGAAAATCCAATGCAACTTTGAGGGGACCAAGCCAAACATGATTATGTATTTCTGCTCAGCTAGCAACACTGGACATCAACCACACGGCATAGGCTAATAACTTTTTTCTATACTGTCTACTTTCTATAACAGTTCTATCTAATAACATATTAAACAGTACTGTTAGACAGATCGCTGACTAATAAACACAGAGAATGAGAGCATTGTTTGCTCTGGCGTTCTCAGCGCCGCCAAAATGAAGGTCCGTCGCGCCGTCAAAATAAAAGTCACCGTGCTTGCGTCACTCCCTTACCCCTCCTACCAGTTCCTATGGCCACTTGGCCAGTGCGAACGCAAACAGCAAAACCGAGTTTGGGGGGGGAGTAGTTCTTAGAACTGTTTAGAAGTGGACAGTTCCTAGAACTAAGTTCCTGTAACTATTTGGTCGGAAAGAGGCTAATAACTCCTACTATTGGGCTGCATGGTGTCTCCACTTCTCTTTTTAGAGGTGATCATGGCAAGTGCGCTGGAAGAGGCGAACGAAGGAGCAGTCATGAATGGACGAATCATCAACAACCTCAGATTCGTGGACGACATCGCAGCTTTGGCAGAAAACCAGGAGGATCTACAAGTAGTGATCAACAGAATCGTAGAGGAGAGTACAAGGATGGGCATGAAGGTCAATACAGGAAAGACAGAAGTACAACATATTGGATGGGAAAAGACCAAAGTATTCATCCAAATAGAAAACCAGGAACTTAAGCAGGTAGAAGAATTTGTGTACTTGGGAGGAAATATTAGTGAGGACGCCTCTACAGAACAGGACCACAGAAGAAGAATTGGACTAGCGTGTGGTGCAATGCAAAAGTTGAACTCCATATGGAAATCTAAAGATATTTCCAGATTTACAAAAATAAGAGTTTATGAAGCCTTGGTACTTAACATACTATTGTACAATTCAGAAACATGGACACTAAGAGAAGCAGACAAGAATAAACTGAGAGTGTTTGAAATGAACTGCTTACGGAAAATCCAAGGGGTGACAAGAAGAGACCGAATAAGAAACGTCGACATAAGAAGAGAATTGGGGACGGAAATCGAATTCAGAAAAAGAGGCTTGGATACTTTGGACACGTGGTCCGAATGAAAACAGAACGACTTCCAAATGTCGCTCTATTCGGTCACGTGCACGGGACAAGGAGGAGAGGGGGCGACCAAAGAAAAGATGGTTCAACAACTTGGAAGAGGATCTGGAAAAAATGAGGCTGAACATCGTCGAGGCTTGCAGACTTGCAGCCTCTGACCGAAATAGATGGAGTGTTGGGGCTGTCGGAGCGTGGGCTACCATCGCCATGACATGACATGAAAGCTACAAAAGTTATTCAGTCAAGAGCAGTGAGTGATTTTCTTGCTTTCTTTTGGTCTTTGATTAACATTAATGACAGACAGAAGCAGGTTTATTAGGCTGCTGTCACTTTAAGACCTGCAGCACATGACGAGTATCTGACAAGAATCCCGTTTTCTCACAACTCTCTACATTCATTTAAAGGGGACATATCATGCTAAATCCACTTTTTTAGCCCTTAAATGCATTTTGTTGTATATTTGGAGTGTTTAGAAGTACAGAAAAGTTGAAATTATTCTCTTCAGGTGCTTCGTTGATATCTTTATATTCTGTTTTGGCCTTATTTTTCAACCTGTTCCGATTTTTCTGTTATCTATGACGTTTTGTGAACTATTACGTCACAGTATTTGCAGCGGAACTGCCAAATAAGGACATTGACTTCCAGCCCAACACTTCGAGCAATCCACCATTTTTGTTTCTCGCTGCAATTTTGTCGTCCAAGCTAAAGGATGCAGAAGTTACGAGAGGGTAAGTTAAAATGTTCGGTTGTTGGATGTAGTAACCCACACGCTTCATTACACCGTCTAATGTAGATGAACTGCCGCGCTTGTGACAGGGCGCATGTTTAACTGAAAGAACGAGCAGAGAGAGAGAGACCCGGTTGCGCGCGCGCGCTCTCTCTCTCTCTTCGGAGCCAGGCGAAAGTGTAAACAAGACACCGTCTCCAAACTAGACGCTGTCTTGCTCTCTCTCCCTCGCACATATTAATCAAAATAAATCGACACGGTGGTAAAAGGTCGGAAGACCAAAGTTTCATGTGTAAATACAGTAACACACCATTGCGATACATCCATATGAAGAAGTTGTTCTGCAGGTTCGTCGTCTTCATTTTCATCTCGCTCCGGCTCCGACTCTGGCTCGAACATGTAAGGCTGGCTGGACAAGTCTTCCGTTGTTGACATTTTGTTAATAACGTGTGAATAAATTAAGTTTCTGTGCCGCTAGATAATCGTATCTCTGCTATCAAACTACAAAAATGGCCGAACGGGGTGGAGTTGAACCGAGTGTCACCTCTGCATCCTGGAGAGGGGGCGGGGTATGAAGTGTCTCAATTGTATTTAAAGAGACCGCACCAAAACGAGTTGCTCTCAGACGCACATCAGAAAAGGGGGCCTGTGGAGCTATAATAATGAGGAATTCAGACCCAAGCATTGCAGTTCCGCTTTATATAGACTACAAATGTATGATTTATATGTAAAAATGAATGATTTAAAAGCATGATATGTCTCCTTTAACACTTCATTTAACTCATTTAAGACTGTGCTTGCAAGGATACTCGACAAAACAGGCATTTTTGCATCATTTTATGTGATTTTGTCTGTTCAAGTGCTGTCTGAAGGAGCTTTCTGTTCGCACGAGTGTGAGTGTGTGTGTGTGTGTGTGTGTGCGTTCTCTTATCGCGCTTGAATGGTTTAAAAGCATTTGCATGAATAAGAGCGTGATCATATAATGTAACGTTAGCCAAAGGACGATCGGTAAAAAAGGATTTGCTGCGTTAATTGCATTAAATATATTAAAAAATATTGCATGCGTTAACGTGTTCATTTTGACAGCTCTAAATATTATATAATAATGTTCTTACAAGCTACGATGAAAGCAATACAAAACTGATCCTGGATCTGTCTAAACATAACCGCTTCTACCATCGCTAACATCAGAAAAAGACAAATGCTGAGAGATGGGCTCTGACAAGCAGCTGAAAGATAGATGGACAAGTCCATTAAAGCGAGACCATTATACTAACACTGAGAAAGAGAGAGAGACCGACAGAGAGAGATGGAGTTGTCTTCACGAGTAGATGAAAAGCCATAAGGGAGGCATTCAAATGCAACCATCCCTATTCACGTTTAATACAGAAATGATTCCAGGCAGAGCTGAGGTTTGTATTGAATCGGGCTAGTGGGGTTCTCGGACACATTTAAACAGAGCTCATTTAAAGCAGCGAGGGGTCACTCTCAGCACCATCACAGTAGGGGCCGAACAAACTCCAGCTACTGAGATGTAAGCGAAGACAAATATGACACATGATTGAATGCAATCTACTATACACAACCTCACAAGAAAAGCAGTGGGGGCTTCCTGCATTAATTCCAAAAAATGGCATAAAAACAGTTGGAACACAACTGTGGCAGTCAGTTGTGAAGTCAGAAAACGGGCGGTCGACTCTCACTGTGCCTATTATTACGACTGGAAAATCGTTCTGACCACAATGTTGCGTACTATTTTATTTGTATATTCTCAAGCCCATCTAGACAATGTTAGGTCTACCACTGACATTAAACTCATAAATATTAACAGGACTGTTTGATGTCCCTGCATGCTAGAATACCCAGGAAAATGTTTGCTATGTCGTCAGGTTCACATCAGTTTTGTGAAAGAATTTATAATCCATATAATATGATGAAATACTGAAAATACATTCGTTTCATTTCATTGCAAATGTTGCAACCATGATTCTAATGTGTTATGAGTGGTTGCCAGGCGTGGCTATGCCATTTGTTAGGGCGTTGTGGGTGGTTGCCAGTTTGTTGCTATGTAGTTGCTAGGGTGTCATATGTGGTTGACAGGGAGTTGCTATGTGGTTGCTAGGGTGTCGTAGGTGGTTGACAGGGAGTTGCTATGTGGTTGCTAGGGTGCTGTGGATAGTAGCAAGGACGTTGCTATGCTGTTGCTGATATGTTGTGAGTGGTTGCACGGATGTTGCTATGATATCGCTAGGGTATTGTGGGTGGTTGTCACTATGGTGCTATGTGGTCGCTAGGGTGTCGTGAGTAAGCGATTACAAGGGTGTTGTAGGTGGTTGCTAGTGTGTTTCTATGTGGTTTGCTAGGGTGCAGTGGGTAGTCAACAGGGTGTTGCTATGTGATTGCTAGGGTGTTGTGGGTGGTTGCCATTGTGTTGCTATGTGGTTGCTAGGGTGTCTTGGTTATGCTATTACTAGTGTGTTGTGGGGTAGCAAAGGAATTGCAGTGCTATTGCTAGGGTGTTGTGGGTGGTTGCCATTGTGTTGCTGTGTGGTTGCTAGGGTGTCTTGGTTATGCTATTACTAGTGTGTTGTGGGGTAGCAAAGGAATTGCAGTGCTATTGCTAGGGTGTTGTGGGTGGTTGCCATTGTGTTGCTATGTGGTTGCTAGGGTCTCTTGGTTATGCTATTACTAGTGTGTTGTGGGTATTACTAGGATGCAGTGGGTAGTCAACAGGGTGTTGCTATGTGATTGCTAGGGTGTTGTGGGTGGTTGCCATTGTGTTGCTATGTGGTTGCTAGGGTGTCGTGGTTATGCTATTTCTAGTGTGTTGTGGGGGTAGCAAAGGCATTGCAGTGCTATTGCTGGCATGTTGTGGGTGGTTGTCAGTGTGTAGCTATGGGGTTGCCAGGGTGTATTGGAGAGAAGCAAGGACATACTGTAGCTATGTCATAGCTAGGGTGTTGTGGGTGGTTGCTAGGGCATTGCTAAGCATAATATTCTGGTCTCTAGATATGACTAGTCTCTCCTTTAATGTAAGTTTATGGGGTTTTAGCCTTAGCAAACATACCATACGAAATAAATCAACATTAGAGATCAGAAAGAGACTTTAAATACAAGCACCATGAACCTTTGATTACAGAAATTCGTTTGTGATTTTTTTTCAATACCTTGATAAAAATGTGCTGTCCAATCGATTAATTGCGATATAACATAACATTTTGTAAATATGTAATATATTTATATTTTACGGTCCATTCGACGGTCCATATACATATATACATATATATATATATATATATATATATATATATATATATATATATATATATATTCGAATGAACATCACTATAAAAATGTAATTAAAACGGAAACAAAGTAACGCAGAAAACCGCACAGAAGTAACGTCCTCCCACACTAGCAAGCAAGCCTACCTTTTCAGTGACGTCACGTGCGTATTCGATCAGCTCTCTCTTGGAGAAACTGTCCGTCGGGCTCATCTGCAGGGCTCCGGCCTTCTGTACCAGGTAGATGCAGCCGTGACCCAACTCCTGCACCCGAGTCTTGATCTGAGATCCCACCTGCAAATACAGCAAAGATATCGAGTTTAAGAAAGAGTTCTGGGTCTAAATCTGAATATATTCATCCTCGGCGACTGCTTTAAAAGCCACTGCCTCTGTTCAACAAAGCTCTATCCAATAATTAAGAAGTGATTGTGACGGCCTTTGAGGGGGCCCGACAGCACTGTATGTTCATTACCTGACACACAGATACACGGGTGGGCGGCTCTTCATTATGAATATCACAACGGGCTTTTAAGGCTTGTGGGGGTGCACGTTTCTATGGTAACGGCAGCGGCCACTTATGTAAAAACGCTAGCGAAGAGAGAGCCGGTGACTACCGTGTCCTCGTGTCGGGTTCCTTTTTTCAAATGTGGATAGAGCAAAGGTGTGAAATAAGTCGGCTGTAAGGTGTGAAATTACACCATTGTTCACAGGCTTAACGACACACGGAAAGTGCAAGTATAAGGTTTGCTATACATGCATGACCAAGGCTCATGTGTTTGCACTACATTGCATGGTGTGAATGAGTTTATTTTTATTATATTTAAGTGGTTATGATACACAAATTTTCATAAATAAAGATTTTCAGTCAATAAAGACACAATTTTCAATCTATTCCTCACATAAATATATCAAATGGCTTTAGAAAACTTAGAATATAGTGTACAAGTGCCAATAAGATGGTTTGAACAAGTTTTCTTTTTGTACGAGTATGTTTTGTGTGTTTAAATGGTTAAGATATGCAAATACAACTGAGATCTGAAAGTACTTTTTAAGGTTTTCAATAAATAATGACTGTTCTTATATATATATATATATATATATATTAGGGCTGTCAAAATTAATGCGTTAATGCATGCAATTTTTTTCCCAGTGTAACATGTTAAACGCAGTTAACGTATTATCCTTTTTTCATATCTTTTTTTATCAAATTTATAATTTATGCAGTGAAGACTGTGAAGTGTTAGATATCTTTATTCAATTTCTGCATATTTCCTACCAGTTAGATGAAATATTTAAAGTTGTATTACCATTCATTTGGAGATTAACTGTGACATTTTTACAATATACAAATATATTACAACCTTTAATTTCAGGTGCGATTAATCGCGATTAATTACAGATTTTTTTTTTATTGATTGACACCACTAATATATATTCATATATATTTTATTTTTGAAAATATTTTTTCCCCTGAATTTTCTGTATGTTATAAAATACATAAATAAAAATAATACATTATAATTTTTACTGTGTTGGTCTATACACATATGGACATGTCATATGGACATTTGTGACATTTTAGGGTGTTTTTTTGGTCATTTTTCGAGTTCAATGGGACTTTCATGGTATGGAAAAGAACATTCTAGATTTCGAAACATCTATTTTTGTGTTTTACACAAACAAGAAAACCGTATAAGCTCATCTGAGCTAATTCAGTTTCAGTTTGAAGTGATCTGTTCCTTTAAATCTGGAGTTTGCGTGAGGTTTAGGCCATCTGTGTGTCTATTATCGTGTGTGTAAATGAGCATTTCTCAGATCACTGGTTAGACGCACATGCTGGAGAGATCCTCACCTCCTCTGGCTCGGCAGTGGCAGCTGCCAGACGGCCTTGTAGTGCCAGCTGGCTGTAATCCACCGTCACCTGAGACGCCAGTCCACCCAGCTCCTCCGGACAGGTCACTGACTTCGTCATCTAGGGTCACATAACAGACCACAGGTGATATTAGCACAGTGGTGTGTGAGAGGACGTGGAGGCATTTTGAGCGAGCGAGCGTCCTCACCATTTCCTGCGCAGTAATGGCGATGGCTTTTGAAAACTTCACCATGGTGGTCTGGTAATCCACAAAAGTGCCGTCAGGCTCCGGCGGAGTTCCTTCATCCATCTGTGAAATAAAGAGACCCAGATAACAGTGACGTAATGCTGGATCCAGTCCTAATACAAATTACAGTCTTCACGTGGTTCATGTGCATGATGTTGTGATCATTCCCGCAGAAAATGATCAGGGTGCAGATATTCAATTGACTGCCATTGTGAATCACGACAGTATAATGAAAGACTGCATACATGCAGAGATGATAAATGGAGATGTTCTGCCAATTCAGTCTAATGATGACATACAGAGACAGCTGTTGTATCTGTGACACATTTACATATGAGAGAGCCAGACAGAGATGGCTTTGATGAGAAAGCATTCTAGTATGAAAATATATAAATATACATGAATAATAAAATAACTTTTATATATATATATATATATATATATATATATATATATATTAGGGCTGTCAAACGATTAATTGCGATTAATCGCATCCAAAATAAAAGTTTGTTTTTACATAATATATGTGTGTGTATGGAGTATAATTATTTTCTATATATAAATACACACACATGCATATATATTTAAGAAAAATGTGTTATTTATATATAAAATATTTATATATAATATAAATTATATATAATATAAATATATATACACAGTATACACATGCAAATATTTCTTAAATATATACATGCATGTGTGTGTATTTATATATAGAAAATAATTATACACCGTACACACACATATATTATGTAAAAACAAACTTTTATTTTGGATGCGATTAATCGCGATTAATCTTTTGACAGCCCTAATATATATATACACACACATATACATATACACACACGCAGATATATATCTGTGTTGGTAAAACAGTTTTTTTATTATTCATATATATTTATATATTTTCATACATATTTTATTTAAATGTATTATTATTATTTATTTTTATAGGGATTATTGGTATTGGCCAATAACATGTCTACTTTACAGATTAAAAAAGTTAATATAGTATAAATATTATAAATAATATATTTGTATACATTTATACAGTGTATTGGTTATTATACATAAACATAATTTTTAACATGATTATCCAAATAAGACGGCGAGGAAACAGTTTTTTTTTCTAGTGGTAATATGCAAATGCAGGTATATATATATATATATATATATATGCAGCCACTGTGTAGGTTAAACAGTTCTTTTACACTTATTTTTCATATAAATATTTAATAAACTAATTAATAAAATAATAATAGGCATTAATGGTATAAAAAAAAATAAAAAAAAATAATTATATATATATATATATATATATATATATATATATATATATATATATATGAATACATAAATTTCAGTTATACAGTTTAGCAGCCATTATACCAAATACCTCAACATGAATGATCAATCATGAATACATATACATTTAATTGTTCTCCGCAGTTTTTGAATCTGATTGGTCGTTAATTTTCTGTCAAAATGTCATATGTCACAAAAGTATATATACAGTATTTATATACTTTTGTGACAAACAGAAAATTGTATTTACTTATTTACTCTCAAATCTCACCCGCATTTGCACATAACCACTGAAATATAAAAAATAAAAAATAAAACTTTCACAGTGTCTTATTTTTTCATTCACGTTCTGTTTTTGGGCTCATTCGCTCCCTTTGATTTGTTGATATTAGCAATGGCTTTGTTGCTAGTTATCAATAGAGTCACTGACCCGCCCGATGGACTCAGCGATGGACTCGACCATGCCGCCCACCATCCCCCCCTCACTGGCGGCCTCGTTTAAGGTCACCATGATGTCATCAACTGCCTCCTTCATCAGCTGGGCCGCTTCGGCTATGGCATCATGGGTGTGGGTCGCCTGCAATAGCCAGTATAGACCCATTAGCACCACTTCACAACTATACACAAACCAGAAGCTCTGTTAATGTGCCATTGGATGCTACAAGTTGCAAATTTGCAGATGTTAATCCCCGTGTGTTGTTATTTCCAAGCGTCGTACCTTACGGTTTCCTCCGCCCTCTTTGGCAGCGTAGAGCATCTGCAGAGCCGACTCAAACAGGGTTTTGGTTTGATCTAGTATGTTCATCTGCTGCTGGTGGTCGGCATGTTTCGACGCCAGTCCCACTGACGCCACAATCACTGGCTCAAAGTAGCTCGCTAACTGAGTCACCTGAGAGGAAAAACAGACGGGTTAAGAACATCTGGCATGCAAACATACAGTTTCTTGTATATATTTCGGGCAAGAGTGATATATAGAGGGAACTGATACAATTTCTCAGTTATTTAAGTGATTGACAAGCTGATAAACACTTTAGACAGGCGGCATCAATATTGGTCCAAACAGAGCCGGATTTAATTCAACCAGGCTTTTTTTAGATGCTTTTTTTTTTTTTAGATATGCTGTCATACTGTAATCAATTCATGATGTTTATTCTTGAGATTCAAGTATGTGATTTACACACACAAAAAAGACATGTTATATGGAAGTATGAAGAAAGATGAGGTTGTTGATCCAGGAACATTTCGTACTTGTGTAAATCACATTAAGCCTTCGGGGAAAATCACGGGCTGCGTCCGAAAGCTTAAAAAATGCTGCATTCCATGGTATGAAGGCATCAAGGCATGTTCGGATCCGATGTTAGCTTCACTTCCTGTCTCCTGAGATTTGATCGCTTTTTGAAGGCAGCATAGATGTATCCTTCGCTGCTTTTGATATCCCACAATCCTGTGCGTTCCATTCCGTGACAGTTGGGATAAAACAAAGATGGCGTCTTAAAGTTGCAGTTGGTGGTCAGTTTGTGTGTTACCATTCGTTTTTGACCAACGTTTTTTTTAGAAATTACTAGTGTTGTAATTAAATATTTGCTTAGTTTTCACCAAAACTCGCTCTATTTTGCAGTAGATCATTAAACCGATACGCTGCCTCAGAAGTCTGTCCGAAATCAGTTTCGTGAGGCACCTTCGTGTGCAAACGCTGCCTGAAGAGTCATTGCCTGAGGAAACAAGTCAGCTGCCTAAGCTTTCGGACGCAGCCATGGATTCGCTGAAGTGGTGACATTATTTGTGGTTCCACTATTGAGATCTATGTCCCTGTTACCTTGTGTCCGAGCTGAGCTGCTTCCCCTCGCGCTGCAGTGGAGATGGGGTCAATGAGGTGTCCGATCTCCTGCACGGCAGAGGTCAGCTGCTCCTGTAAAGCCTAATGGAAGCAGTCTCACATTAGCATTAGCACAAACCAAGTCCTGAAAAGTCAAGCCAAAACGTTTCGATCGCCCCCTGGTGGCTGGCTGCAGTATTGATCTTAAACCCCGCCCTCTCCATGTAAACGAATGGGACGCGAGCCAAAAACTAAAATATCCAATTACACTACAAATAACTTTTTATTCAAAGATCGTTTCTGTCATTTTTGGTAGTTCTTATTACATAGACATATGTTAAAGTGTTCATTTTTCCAATTCGTTTGGTTATAGTTAGTTATTTGAAGCTATAAAAATGGGGTGTAATGTCATGATAGATTGCGGGAGCGAGAGTGTGGGCGGGACCTTGATGCCGTGGCTCCACTATGGCATTATTATATAAATACAATAATGATACAAACTAAAAATGACAAAAGCATATTACACAACTACTAAAACTTAAATTAAAATGAAAACTGAAAATATAAAAATAAAAGCTAATTCAAAATATTAATACTATAATAGTATATAAATAACATTAAATAACACTGAAGATGATATATATATATATATATATATATATATATATAGAGAGAGAGAGAGAGAGAGAGAGAGAGAGAGAGAGAGAGAGAGAGAGAGAGAGAGAGAGAGAGAGAGAGAGAGAATCATTAGACTAGGGGGTGTGTAAAAACTAAAATGAATCAATTGATTTATTCATTAAATCAAAAATGTAAGTAAAGAAATAACTTCTTAAATTCACAAATAAAAATACATTTTAAATAGTTTATTTAATTAATGTTTAAAAATGTAATTCGGTATAACAAATAAACTAATACTTCAATTAAATAAAATAATGGGGTGGGGGGTGTGGGGGTCCTTAATTATTTTTTAATTGGATAAAAAAAAAGCCATTTATAGCATTTATAAAAATGGTATTTACATTATTTATAAAAAGTAAACATTATCAATATTAATAATGTTACTTCACTAAATAACATTGTTACTATACGAAGTTACTATACTTTTAAACAACATTAAATAAATTGATTTAAATGTCTATTTGTTAGTTAAATTGAAAATCTATTTATTTACTTACATTTTTATTTGTAAATAAACACACTGATAATTCATTTCATATTTATTAATATTTTTAAAGGAATAGTTCACTTAATAGTTCACTTAAAAATGAAAATGTTGTCATCATTTACTCATCCTCTTATTGTTCCAAACCTATATGAGTTTCATTTCTTCTGCTGAACACAAAAGAAGATATTTTGAAGAATGTCGGTAACCAGACAGTTGATGGACCCCATTGACTTCCATAGTATTTCTTTTCCTACTATTGTACTCAATGGGGTCCATCAACTGTCTGGTTCATACAGGTTTGAAACAACTTGAGGGTGAGTAAACGATGACAGAATTTTCATTTTTAAGTGAACTATTCCTTTAAGACTCATTCCTAGTCCTCTTCAGAAATGAACACTGTACCAGAGCAACATTATTGAAACACAACACTACTATACAGTGACGGCAGGCGTTTTATTGATTTACCTCGAGGGAGATGTCGTCTCTGCGGGGCAGACTCTGACCCACGGCGACGAGGGACACCTGCTCAATGTCCCTGATGCTCTTGTTGATGCTGTCGATGGACTGGTCACACTCCCGCTGCCCAGGGGCCTTGTCCCTATGACAACAGAGGACACCAGGTTGCTATGGGGTATTTTTCAGCTTAATTGAATTAGGTTTCTCAACTAAATCCGGATATTGTACATTACAGCATCATAAAACAGGAGAGTCAGCGCAGACGTGGGCGATTTTGCTCATACACACACAGAGCTGGCTGAGCTCCAGCTGTGATTGGTTGATCTGGGAGGACAGTGTGTGGAGGGCAGCCAGGTGGGCAGCGAGCCCAGCCACTGTTCCCGCTCCTGCCGAGAGTGTTACAGTCGAGGTCCTTCACTGGCGCTGATCTCAGATCAGATCGTCTGTACGCACTCGGAGCAGGAGAGCGTTCAGTCTCCTCATGCTACATCAATCACCCGGGACACTCTCAGTGGAGAGAGAAACCCAGTAAGAGTCACTTACCACAAAATACAACTCAGCGACATCAGACACACTCTGATATTCAGCTTTTATTTGATAGAAAAGCCTTCAAAACACTTACTGAGAAGAAGAAAAAAATAAAAAAAAATAAATGTTGGCTTTTAGAAAAAGAAATATCGTACTTGTGTTACTTTTTTAGTGATAAAAGATTTTTACAGCTGATTCAATCATCGATTTCTAACCTTTCTCGGCTGGTTCTGACTATTTAAGCTTTTATCAAAATCTCTGTTATAACAGTTTATATTTAAGCTCTTTTCTTATGGTCACTGTTAACTGAATTAAAACGTATTATTATTTTTTTAGCATTATTTTTACTTCTTATTTTTAACAATGTTGGAAACAGCTGCTTATTTTTTTGTAGAAACCGAGATTTTTAAAGGTTTCTTTGATGAATAGAAAATTTGATGAATAGTATTTATTTGAAATAGAAATATTTAGCAACATTATGGTCACTTATGGACCAATAAAAAAAAAAAATAAAAAAAAAAAAAAAAAAAATAAATAAATAAATAAATAAATAAATAAATAAATAAATAAATATATATATATATATATATATTTATATTATTTATATATATATATATATATATATATATATATATATATATATATATATATATATATATATATATATAAGGGCTGTCAAACGATTAATCGCGATTAATCGCATCCAAAATAAAAGTTTGTGTTTACATAATATATGTGTTCATGGAGTATAATTATTTTCTATATATAAATACACACACATGCATATATATTTAAAGGTGCCCTAGAATGTGAAATTGAATTTATCTTGGCATAGTTAAATAACAAGAGTTCAGTACATGGACATGACATACAGTGAGTCTCAAACACCATAGTTTTCCCTTTCTTATTTAAATCTCGTTTTTGAAAAACACCCCTGAAAAACAGGCGAATCGCCACATAACACCAACTGTGACGCAACAGTCGGGATCATTAATATGTACGCCTCTAAAAAATTGCATATGCCAGCCCATGCTCAGTGCCAGGCGGAACTGCGCAGCCGAATCATCTGATACCGCTACAGTTTAATTCGAAGTTGTTAGTTGCTCTGCCCGTTTCACCACGGACTGTTTTTCTAACCTGGAACAATATCAAGCAGCCAGGCATCTCTTGGCGTCTCAAACGGACGAAGGGGGCAATTTCAACTAACGTTATATTCCCGCAAGCGGTAAGTAGTGATTTTATTAACGATAATTTACACTGTGTTATCTAGATCCAGCGCGATATTGTTTTTTCCTCGAGAGACATCGTGGCTTGCAAACGAGCGAACGAAGCATGGCAGTTGCTCAGTGTTTGGATGTACAAATGAACACAAAAGTATTTTTTTAGTTCCTTCATCCGAGCCTCTGGAGAACCAGTGGGTTATGTGAATTTCTGATGTGTAATTGTTCAAGTTCAGACAGATAATCTTTCTCTCAAAGTCGTTCAACACTGTTTATGCATCAGTAGATCGCGTTGCAGTGATAAGATCTTCATTCACGCGATCAACAGGCTGTCATCTGCTCAATGCTGGAATAATCTAAATACTTAAAAAACTTCTCATGATTCGTTAATCCCGATAGCTGTAATAGTAAAAACGTATAAAATCTGTAATAGTAAAAGTTTTCCAGATAGCTCTACATGTAATGCCAGATATTTCATATGCAAGCATGTCAGCCAATCACAGCAGAGGGCGTTTACACTGAAGTCTCACAGCAGACACGCCCCTTCAAACAGAGTGTTCAATCCAGGGAATGAAATCAGGCTAGGAAATATGCCTTTTATTTCTAAATTATAACAAATTTTGATCTAAAAAACATACTAACATTATAAGGGCACCCCAGGAAACATTATAAAATAATAAAATAATCCATTCTACGGCACCTTTAAGAAAAATGTGTTATTTATATATAAAATATTTATATATAATATAAATTATATATAATATAAATATATATACACAGTATATACATGCAAATATTTCTTAAATTTATACATGCATGTGTGTGTATTTATATATAGAAAATAATTATACACCGTACACACACATATATTATGTAAAAACAAACTTTTATTTTGGATGCGATTAATCGCGATTAATCGTTTGACAGCCCTAATATATATCTATATATATATCTTACTGACCCTAAACTTTTGAACAGTAGTGTATGTCTAATAAGAACTAGGTTTTTAAGTAGGCTTAAACAAAATATGATCCATAATAGCCAGGAAACACTCACCAATGAATAAATAAATATAAAGGTAATTTAAATTAATATAATTTATACTGAATATAACACAGAGGTGAAATTGATGTGTTAATTGATGTGACCATTTTGTGTATTTATACATTATTTGATTTGCTTAATTGTTATTTTATTATTTTTATCTTTCAGTTTAATATATCAACTAATGATTCTATACTGTTTTGTTTATAACACACTCTCTGGTTTTTCATTTCATTGGTTGTTGGTAATATTACTTCCCCCTGGAGCTGTAATGAGAGGGACAGATTTGAGCGTGTGTGAACAGCTGCTACTGTTAATAACTTGTGCTTGAGTTATTTAATCAAGAAGTTGAAATTATACCTCATCTTTTACCCACATTATTATTATTTAACAGCTGATGGAGACTGAGGCCGCCGCACGCTTTTCACATATCTTTCTCAACTGCTGAATCAGGTCTTTATTTGCGTGATACAGACCTGATGGACGTGATGAGGCTCTTGATGGAGTCCGACACGGTCCGGGAATGGCCTGCCAAGATGGACCAGGTGGGAGGATCTTTGGGATTAATGATAAGTGAGCGGGCCGTCTCTAATAAGTGGGTGGAGCTGTCCAGCATTGAACGAGCCGAGCGATGGATCGGCTCCTGGGAAGCTGAACCCTAAAATTAGAAAGAAATACAATTCAGTTTACAATCCATTCGTTTTTAAAATCCCATAAACATATGTGCAACATATATAAAGGGAAAATGTCAAAAAAAAAAAAAAGTGAATATAATATTCACTTAATGAATAAACATTTTTGAACAAAATTGAAAAAAGTGAATGATTCTGTAACTCAATCATAAAGACAGTCACTTGCTTCATTCCCGAATGAATCAGTGTTATGAACTAATTGGTTGAGTACATTATTCAATGACTCACTCATAAAGAGTCACTTGTTTTGTTCCTTTAAAATCAGTGTTTTTAAACAAAATGGTTGAGTAAATGATTCAGTGACTCCCTCATAAAAACAGGCACTTGTTTTGTTCCTGAACCAACAGGGATAGGAAAAAAATACAATTCAGTTTACAATGTAATATAATATAAAATTCCATAAAAATATAATATATAATATTCTTTTAATTTATTCATAATACTCAAATATTTTTCGTCTTCTGGTATTTCTAATGGTTCGATTCTCTTACGTCTGCATTTGATGAATCCTTGATATCAAAAACACATCTGGGTACTTTCATGCGTCCTCTGTACTTGCATTCTTGAATATTGGAACCGGACTTTGACGGTTGATGATGACTTGGTACGAGAACACAAGGACGCAAGATCGCTTATGAATGCATATTGATAAACGGCCAGTCACTTGTTGGCAGAACTAACTGGAAGAATAATGACTCACTCATAACGACAGTCACTTGTTTTGTTCATTAATGAATCAGTGTTTGTGAACAATTTGGTTGTAACCTGTAGAAAGAGTCAGTGAAAAGTGTCCACCACTAATGCAGAGATGGACAGTCGGTCTAGAATGAATGAACAAAACCAGACAAACCGTAACAGAGCATCTTGGTGTTTTTAGATTTGTCTGTCCTCCTGATTTGGTTTAAGAGTCTGTGAAATGAGTACCCAGGCACGCACACTCACACACACACACAATAAATAATACATGAAATATTGTGGTATTCAGTATTTCATCACCTCATGGCTTATCTGTGCAGGAATGCTGGCAAACTCAGGGTTGGAGGCAAAGGTGGAGAGATTATCCACAGCTTCTATCAGCGGGTTCGTGGCCACTCGGCACCTCTCGCGGTTCTCATCTGAGAAATCCCCGTCTAAGGCCTGAGAAACAATGCAGAAACAGATCACATCTGCTAAAACACTTCAACCCATACAAATAAACACAGCCTTATTGATGGTTATAAGTTTGCAAACGGTCAGGCAAGCGTATGTCTTCATGCTAATGCAGAAAATGCAAACAAATCTATATTACTCTGTTACCAAATGATCTTTTGGTAATTAATCGCAGGCCGTACCTTTATAGTTTTGACAAGGTTAGCAGTTGTATTGGCGACCTCTTTGGCTGACTGTACGAAATGTCTCCGGGCTACAGGATTGGCTGTTTTGGAAGACGCCAGGCGACAGGCGTTGCAAAGGGCAGAGGTGTGCTTTGCGACAATGGTAGCCGCTGACAGAACCTACTCAAACAAAAACGGATGAGAATGCAAGCCAAAAAAAATAACTTAATACTAAAGAGCCAAACAGTGACCTGGGAGGGGCTGCTGGCCGGGTCCACCAGATTCTGGCAGGCCATCTGAATCGCCTGATTGGCTCTGGCAAACTGGATGGGATCGACCAATCCCTGGTGACCCGACTGGCTGTTGGGGTCTGAGACTCCTACCAAATAGGAGGCCTGAAGAAAAATAAAGTAAGGCACAAAGAGTGTATTGTGTTTTTATAACCTTACATCAAAATTCAACTTTATTTTCCACCTTTGAAACAACTCTGCTGACAAAACCAATGCAGTGTGGACTGCAAAAATGTTAACCGATAGCACCAAGATCCGATCAAGTCCTGATGGATTAAATTAAGCCCACCCAAGATTATTTCCCATTGAATATTCAGTTTCACTCAGACATTTCAATTTACAGAAGCTAAATGTGCAGCAAATGCCTATTCATGTTGTCGATAACATCAAATGATGCTGGTAATACTTAACTATTGAATTT